>NC_063204.1:14367625-14460125 GCF_017589495.1 Alosa alosa
TGTGTGTGTGTCTGCAGGTTAGTGAAGCACCTGATGAAGTGTTTCTCCTGCCTGAGTGATCTGGACACAATGGTGCTGTCTGTGGTGGAGGGGCTGGCTCAGGAAAAGAAGTATGTTTATAAACATCTTTACTAGAAACCTCTGCTCTAAAGAAGTACATTTATAACCTGCATTTCACCGGCTGAAAAGAAGTCAAATCTTTTCTCTCTACCTGTTGAATAACTGTTGTACTAGCTTTAGATGATCTGAGAGTTAATGGAAATGATCCATTTAAGCCATACAGTTGTGTGTCTGTGACCTCTGTCTTTGAGGGGATTTGTGTCTGTGATTTTTGTGTTGAGGGTGTGTGTGTCTGTGATTTTTGTATTTGAGGGTATGTGTGTCTATGATTTTTGTATTTGAGGGTATGTGTGTCTTTGATCTCCGTGTGTGTGTGTCTGCGATCTCTGTGTGTAATGAGGTATGTGTGTCTGTGATCTTCATGTATGAGGAGGTGTGTGTGTGTCTTTGATGTGTGTGTGTGTGTGTGTGAGGAGGTGGGTGTGTCTGTGATGTGTGTGTGAGGAGGTGTGTGTGTGTGTGTCCGTGATATGTGTGTGTGTGTGTGTGTGTGTGTGTGTGTGTGTGTCCGTGATATGTGTGTGTGTGTGTGTGTGTGTGTGTGTGTGTGTGTGTGTGTGTGTGTGTGTGTCCGTGATATGTGTGTGTGTGTGTGTGTAGCTCCTGCTATTCAGGGGATTGACGGATGACTGCACGCCTCAACGAGAAACTCTTCCCTCTTGGGCCGCCGTCTCAAAGCCGAGGCGAGAGCAGCCTGGCTCCCCCGCAGCACCCCCATACATCTCCGCTGCACGTATAAGAGCCATACATATTGAAATGAGCTCTGCTGCGCTGGGCTACGCGGGGCTGGTGGCAGCCCCCCAGAGAGTGGCGGAGAGAGTGCGGAACAAACGGCCGAACCCCGCCATCCATCAGCGGCACGCGGCACGCGGCACGCGTGGCTCCCCTGACGCCACGCGGGAAAAGCCGCTCGGCGGCTCTCGCTCGTTCGCTTGCTCACTGGAGCGTTTATCTGGCTGGAGGAGACGAGCCCAGGCCGCCACTGCTCATTCTGCCACTTATGGAAATGGAGAGGGGGGCTGAGGTGTCATTCGCCAGCAGCACCGAGACGGAGAGGAAGAGAGAGAGAGAGAGAGAGAGAGAGAGAGAGAGAGAGAGGGAGGGAGGGAGGGCAAGAGACAGAGAAAGTGAGGAGGAGAAGAATGGGGGAAAAAGGGTAGAAAAGGATGGAGAGAGGGGGCAATGGGGGAAAAAGGGAGGAAGAGAGAAAGAGGTGGAGAGAGAGAGGGGACAGGGGGAGAGAGGGAGGAGGTGGGAGAGAAAGAGATGAAGAGAGAGGGGGTGTGAAAGAGGGAGGGGATGGGAGAAAAAGAGATGGAGAGAGAATGGAAAGGCCTGTTCCATTTATTCAGGGAGATTCAGCGAGTCAGTGCAAGGAGAAAGCAAATCAAAGACTCTCTTTGTCTCTCTCTCTCTCTGTGTGTGTCTCCATGTGTGTGTGTGTGTGTGTGTGTGTGTGTGTGTGTGTGTGTCTTTGTGCTTATTGTGTGTGTGTCTCTTTGTGCTTATTCACGCTAAATGCTAAAAATGCCACATTTCTCACAAGCTCCAGTGCAGCCCTTCCTGTGTCTGCATGTGCGTGTATCAGTGTATGTGTGTGTGTGTGTGTGTGTGTGTGTGCGTGTGTGTGTGTGCATCAGATTAGGATCAGTGGGACTCATGACAGCTGTGTTGAGATGCTTGTTTACACGCCGCCTCCACGATCCCAAATCTGAATGCTTTCGAAGAAAAGACGTCTTGCGGCAGCCTGCGTCAGTGCCGCAGTCTAACGCTAAATCCAGTAAAAGCCCTGCACTGACCCAGGGGCCTGCATGTGTGTGTGTGTGTGTGTGTGTGTTTGAGTGAGTGGGCTGAGAGATTAACGTATCACTAAAGTGTGTCCGTTTGTGATGTGTGTTCCTTTATGGCAGGTTCTGCCAGCAGATGAGAGAAGAGGAGCTCCTCTCCTCTATTGTCTCTCCATTGACATGTGCGCTGGTAAGTCCTCCTCAGTCCACCCAATGGAAACATGCAGCAGGAATCTGAGTGTGTGTGTGTGTGTGTGTGTGTGTCGGTGTGTGCGTGTTTGTGTTTTGTGCTGGTGAGCCTTCCACCCAATGTCCCCAAAGCATCACAACGAAATATAAATCTCAGCTGCAGAAGTAATCCCATTAATTTGGTCATCTTTCAGAAAAGCATGTGTGGTCAGGACCAAAGCAGCCTCTCTTTCTACATATCTGTCATTGGACGTCTGATTCATGACGCTGTCATTTGTAAAACTCTATCCAGCAGCCAGGAGTGCTGGGAAGCCTTCCTTGTTGCCATGGTAAGTACTCATTTTGGCCCGAGAGTGTTATTGAGTGTAGTTGGAAGGCTCTGCCCGGTTCTCTTGTATCTATAGGCAGAATGCACTTTATGCAAATTCACATGGTAATGTAAACAGTGTTGTTTATTTGCGGAGAGTGCTTCCCTCCCAAATACAACGTAGCCTGAGCCTCAAGCGATAATTAAATCTAGATGTACACTTATAATTAGGTTGGAACATCAGCATATTTATTTGCCACACATTTGCATACAGAAGCCATAGGAAGCAGTTTGCTTTTGTTGTTTTGATGATTTTGCAGGAGGTAAAACAGCCCAGTACTTTACTGCTACACTGTCTGGCTGACATTGACAAGTGGATCTATTACAGCTGACAGAAACTACCAGAAGACAATCAGCATTTGAGTGTGTAGGTAGATTGGAGTCCAGATTCCCTTTAGGTGGGAGCTGAAGTGGGGCAGAGACTCGTGAGATGGACAGCTGATCTGATGTCCACAGACACTGATCTATAGGGGCGTCAGACCAGTCCAGAGGCTGAAGGCCAAGAAAGCTTTCATCTTCCTCACCCAACTCTCTTACAGGGTTCCCACGGTTCATGGAATTTCTGGAATATTATGGAAATTTGAAAAAGTCTATTCCAGACATGGAAAGTCAGGGAATTTTATAATTTTTGTAGCAAAGTCATTAAATAACAGGGAATTTTGTTGTAGCAGTCTAAAATGTACATGCCAAAATACATTAATACAAATATATTTCCACGCAAAATTGATGTATATCTCGTTATTAGCTTTAATGTTTCTTGAGTGGTTGCGGTTAGCCTAACTTTGTTCATTCAATGCCCATTTATTCATCTACAAAGATTCTTGAACACTACGCTGCACGCTGAAATCGTCGGTCGGTATATTGAACCATTCATGTCACAGAAATTCAGGGAAAAGTCATGGAATTTTACATTTGACTTAGAGTGGGAACCCTGACTTTAGTGTTTGACAAGTGGGCAACAAGGGACTAGGCTCAGTCTGCTTATAGGGGTTTTGATCATCTTCCTCTCTCATCTTCCTCACACAACTCTCGTATCTTCCTCTTGCTCCTCTCATCTTCCTCACATATAGTCCGAGTGTAAATAATGTCAGGAGTAGCACACACGCACACACACACACACACACACACACACACATACAGTACACACACACACACATGCAGGAGTGTAAATAATGACAGCAGTAACACGCAGGCACGCACACACATACACACACACAAACACACATACACAATGTAAATCATGACTAGAGACTAGACTAGAGTGAGCTGTAAGCTGAGCGTTCATTGTTCAGCAGCTGTAAGATGTATTTGTGTGTGTGTGTGTTTGTGTGTGTGTGTGTGTGTGTGTGTGTTTCAGGAGTAGTTATAGGTGTGTGTGTTTCAGGAGCTGTGAGGTGTGTGTAATGTGGTGTGTATGTTGTCTTCCAGGAGGTGTGTATCAGCCATGAGAACAGAGATGTGCTCTACTCACTCCTGGGTCTCATGATCAACCTCTCTTCTGACCACTCCCCAGCCATCCAGGTAGGACACACACACACACACACACACACACACACACTCACAGACACACAGATACACACACACTCACAGACACACAGATACATACACACACACACACACTCACACACAGGTACACACACACACACACACACACACTGTCCTGGGTGTAAATCTGGTATTTGCTAGGTGGTGAAGTAGAGGTGTAAATTGGCTACTGTTTCTGTTTTGTATTTTATCTTTTATTGATTTTTTTTTTTGTTGTTTTCTCTTTGGACGCTCCTTTTGCTTTTATTTATGTGAAGTGTGGTGAAACGAGCTTTTTAAATAAACCAGCCTTGTCTGTTTTGTCACTCTCTCACTTGCTTTCTCTCCTTTCAATCTGACCCCCTCCCCCCTTCCTGTTTGCCTCTGTGTGTGTGTGTGTGTGTGTGTCTGTGTGTGTGTGTGTGTGTGTGTGTTGTGTGTGTGTGTGTGTGTGTGTGTGTGTGTGTGTGTGTGTTTGTATCTCTCAGGAGTGTGCTGTTCTGTGCTGCAGCAGGTGTTGTTCTCTGCTGACAGATCCCAGCGGAGGAATCATCACGGTGAGACTGAAATTCACACACACATGCACACACATGCACCTAAGCAAATACTGTACACCCCCACGTGCACAAAAAACAACACACACACTCGCATGCCTACGTCCACATGCCTACGCACATACACACACATACAGTACACACACATGCATGTACACATTCAGAGCACATGCACAAACACATACACACACACACACACACACACACACACACACACACACACACACACACACACACACATACATAATGTACATACACACACACACACACACACACACACACACACACACACACGCTGTAAAGCCTGCGGGACTGGGGAATGTGGTGGACCTGGTGGCGAAGATAACAGGAGGCAGAGGCAGGAGTGTGCTGTACAGCCAAAATCTCCCCACACCGGTAACGGCTGCAACAGCAGCGTCCAGTCACAGTCATCACTCAGGGAAACACAGAGAGGGGAGAGGGAGAGAGAGAAAGAGAGAGAGAGAGAGAGAGAGAGAGAGAGAGAGGGGAGGGAGGGAGGGAGGAAGAGAGACAGCGGAAGAAAAGTGTGAGCCATTATCTTGCTTTGTCACGTGATTGTACCAGTAAAGTACGCACGCACACCGTTAAAATCCACATACACACATACACAACGAAACCACACACACACACGCACACACATACGTGCACGCACACACACACACACACATGCACACATGGTACACGGTGAGAGCACACATACGAATGTGGCACGTTTCAGTATTCCAGACAGATGCTGTGTTAGATAGATAGAGATAGATAGATAGATACTAATTGATCCCCAAGGGGAAATTCAAGGTCTCAGTAGCATAGTCTCAGTGCTCAGACATCACACACAACATGCACTTACAGCAGAAAGGGTAAATATAAATATATATATATAACAAAACTCCACTGTACAATAGAGACAGTAGAAGATAAGAAAACACATACACAACGAAACCACACACACACACACACACACACACACACATACGTGCACGCACACACACACACACATACACACATGGTACACGGTGAGAGCACACATACGAATGTGGCGCGTTTCAGTATTCCAGACAGATGCTGTGTTAGATAGATAGAGATAGATAGAAATTCAAGGTCTCAGTAGCATAGTCTCAGTGCTCAGACATCACACACAACATGCACTTATATAATAATATAAATATATATATATATATAACAAAACTCCACTGTACAATAGAGACAGTAGAAGATAAGAAAACTAACAAAACTAAATACTAAATATACTATATAAATTAAATTTAAAAAAAAATCCACAGTGTGCTTGAGGATGATCAAGCATGAGACGCTGAGTGAGTGACAGGGCCAGGACTGGCCTGTAGTTCTGTGTGCATGGTAAGGTGCTCAAGAGAGTGAGGGCCAGATGTACGCGACATTTGCTAACGAAGCTATCAGCCATGGACACACCGAGATTGGCGAGCGCCTGTCAGACCCAAGTTTCCCGTCAGATTTATCAATCGCTCAATCCTTAGTGTAAACTGGCGCCTTTCTCTGCCCTTTCTCCGCCCATAAACGCAATTTACTTAACAGAATGGCAGTGCCTACAAGCGCAGTTGAATGAAGTTAACTGATGACAACATTAAAAAAAAAGAATCAAACGCTTAGCGATCATGAAATAATACCATACATGATAAGATATCAACAAGCAGGGAGATAATGAAGATCAGTAGTTCTACTTAAACTACTTGTGCACGACTATGGAAGATTGTTCAAAATCTAGCAAGTAAGAAAGTTTAAGTGAATGACGTGAAAAGTGAAAGTAAGACATGCGAAAGACATTCTCTTATTGACGATTGAACTGCAATACTTTCAGCCCCCCGTTTGCGCTTTTACATCATTGGCCTGTTTGTACATACCTCGGAATGATTTTACAAAATGCTAAAACAAATACTTTTGAAATGGGCGCAAAAGTCCATCTGGCCCTCAGTGTCATGGTGAAGGTGCAAAAAGTAGTCCCAACAGTAGTCCAACAGTGCAATAATAAGGTCTAGAGACCAGCATAAATAATATGGACAAATAAGAGAGTAATGTATAATGTAGACAAGGTAATATAAAAACTATGTCAGTGCAAGAATAGGTTGAGGTAATAGGGTTACAGCCATTCAGTATTGTAGCAGAAGCCATTGGTCATGTGTGCTAATATAGCATGAAAAACAGTGTAGCAGTAAAAAAGTAGTAAACCATTAGGCTGTGGACAGTAGTAAAACAGTAGTAAAACAGTAGTGGGCAGTCAGTACTCAAACATGGAAAGGGTGGAGAGGCAGACAGACTATGTAGAGAAGTCTATCTCTCCTCTTCCCTTTAGTGAAGTATTGAACAGTTCAATGGCCCTGGGGACAAATGACTTCCTCAGCCTTTCAGTTGTGCATGCCAGTGAGCGAAGTCTCCAGCTGATCAAGCTCTTTTGCTTTATAATAGTGCTGTGGAGTGGATGACATTCATTGTCCAAGATGTTGATCAGTTTGCTCAGGGTCCTTTTATCTGATATTGAAGTGATGCACTCCAGTTCGGCTCCCACGACAGAGCCAGCTTTCCTTACTAGCCTGTCTAGTCGCCCAGCATCCTTCTTCTTTGTGCTTCCTCCCCAGCATACCACAGCATAGAAGAGGACACTGGCAACAACAGACTGGTAAAACATCCTGAGGAGCTTACTGCAGACATTGAAGGACCGCAGCCTCCTCAGGAAGTACAGCCTGCTCTGCCCTTTCTTGTAGAGTGCTTCAGTATTTGCTGACCAGTCCAGTTTATTGTCCAGTTGTAAGCCCAGATACTTGTAGGTATTTACCACCTCCACATTGACCCCATCAATGGAGACTGGTAGCAGAGCGGGCTTAGACCTGCGGAAATCCACCACCATCTCCTTGGTCTTTGAAGTGTTGAGTTGGAGGTGGTTGAGTTTGCACCACTGCACAAAGTTCTCCACCAGGCTTCTGTATTCATCCTCCTGCCCATCCCTGACACACCCCACAATTGCAGTATCATCCGAAAACTTCTGCATGTGGCATGACTCAGTATTGTAGCAGAAGTCAGATGTGTACAGGGTGAACAGGACTGGAGAGAGCACAGTTCCCTGTGGAGCTCCGGTGCTGCTGATCACAGTGTCTGAGAGACAGTTCTTCAATCTAACAAACTGTGGCCGCTCGGACAGGTAATCTGTAATCCAGGATACCAGGTGAGCGTTCACACGCATCTGCAAGAGCTTGTCTCCCAGCCTGAGGGATTGGATGGTGTTAAAAGCACTTGAGAAATCAAAGAACATGATTTTCACAGCACTTTTCCCCTTGTCTAGGTGAGAATGTGTCCTGTGTAGGAGATACAGTAAGTGATGGCATCACAACTTCACTTTCTCCTGGTATGCAAACTGTAGCTGGTCGAGTGCATGGCATGCACTTGGGGTCTGAGTATGCACAAGACCAGTCGCTCCATTGTCTTCATCACGTATGATGTTAGAGTGACAGGCCTGTAGTCATTAAGCTCACTTGGGTGTGGCTTCTTCGGGACGGGGGTAAGACATGATGTCTTCCACAGTGTTGGGACTCGTCTGAGACGGAGACTCAGGTTGTGTTAAAGCCACTGGTGTCTTCATGTGTGCTCATACTGAGAGCCATCAGACCCCCCTCCCCTGTCGGTTTCTCTCTCTCTCTCTCTTTCTCTATCACTCTCTCAATTAAATTCTAGAAAGCTTCATTGGCATGAACATTTCAGTAACATTACTGCCAAATCTCAATTACATACACACATATTAAATGCATACAAACATCCTACACAATCTAGACTGTGGTCATAACATCTACATCTTATAACTTATTCTCTTTTATTTATCTATCTATCTATCTATCTATTTATCTATCTATCTATCTATCTATCTGTCTATTACATACCACAAATATGATAAATATGATAATAAGAAACAACATAATTGGGAAATCAATAGAAAAAGATAAAATTCTGACAATAATAACAAACATAGAAGGAGGGTTTTTTTGGGGGTAGCTGTGACCTCACTAGTTGTCCCTCAGGTTATGACAGAATATATTGCAATTTTGCCTCATTTGTTTAAAAAACTCAGGGATGGGATAATTGAATTTGATTTAATGAATGAAAGTTTTCTGATTTCAGCATATTAAGTGCATGCCGCAAGAGCCGGAAGTGCAACTCTTGTCTCGACAGCCCCCAGGCTGCAGTGGTACCATAGCCTCTTCTCTCAGGGCATCTGGGTCTGTCTGTGTCTGTGTCTGTCCAGGTCTGTCTGTCGGTCTGTGTCTGTCCAGGTCTGTCTGTCTGTCTGTCTGTCTGTGTCTGCCTCTCTCCATGAGTCTGTACACGGTCATGGTTTAAGTGTTTTATTATACTCAAGTAAGCAGGTGGTGTGTATTCATGTGGTACGGCCGAATAGCATTGTAATGAGGGGACTTCGCTCCAGTAGATTGTGTGATTTTAAGTGTTTATAATTTGGTTGGGTCTAGTTTTTTCTGGCTACCGTTTCTCTCACTCTCTAACACACACATTCACAGACAGACACACACACACACATGCACAGACACACACACACACACACACACACACACACACACACTGATCACTTCCTTCCCTCTGCTCCTGATAGCAGATGGTAGAGGGGCCATCTCTGATCCCCACCTCATGTATACCCCTCATCAGAGGAGTGGGGTTGATTGGGCATCAGCTGCAGGTGAAGCACCCACCCCCTCCACCTCCCTCCTTCCCAAGGAGGGGGTAATGGTCTGCAGCTGAAGCTCTTCTGCACTCGGGTCTGCTCTCTCCTACTACTCGTCCATGCCAGGGATTCGATGTCGCTCAGCACGGCTTGGTTTCCTGTCTGAAAGGGTTAACCCGCCTCTAGAGTGGGAGAGTAGTTTAATATTTGCTGATTGTGGTGGAGTGGGTGGGCGTGGGGGCTCTCCATGGTCCTGAAAACTCTCGCGCACACACAGCAGATGTCTGGTTTTCCTCCTGTGTGGGCCAGGTAGGTTTTTACACACACACAGCACACACACACACGCTCCACTTCTCTCTCTTCTATTCTCCTCTCCTCCCCTCTCCACTCCTCTACCCCCCTCTCCTCTCCTCTCCTCTCCTCCCCTCTCCTCTCCTCTCCCCTCCTCTACTTCCCTTTCCTCCCCTCTCTTCTCCTCTGCTCTCTCCTCTTCTTTCCTTTCCTCTCCTCCCCTACCCCCCCTTCCCGTGTGCACTCTAGCAAACTCGTAAACGTACCATCGGGCAGTAAAGCGTCCTGCTGCTCCGGCTCAGGGCTGATTGGTGTTAGTTCTCCAGGTTTTTATGGCTGCGCTTTAATGCAGCAGCTCTGAAGTGGCTCTGGAGTGTTTAAGCGTCAGCTCGTTCTCACGCCGCTGCTCGGCTCCCCGCTCCCTGAAGAAGCAGCTCTCTCTCCACATTCACACAGGCATGGACCAGTGTAGACCACACAATGTCATGGCACTGTTTGAATTATGGTCATATCCACTCCTTATGAACTGTGAATAGAAGAAAAGGCACATTTCTATCACATTTCTATAGAGAAGGTTGCACTGCCTGTGGAAAGCTGTGACCCAAACCTTCTCACACTAAAGAGCCCATAGCATAAGAGGTGTAATATATATATTTATACAACAATTGGGTTCTATGGAACTATTTATTTGTTTCTGATTGGCCGAGAGACGTTCCATGAGTTGGAATATCCCTGGACATTTCAACTCAGACTTTGCACAGCTAATAATAAATCACTCCACATACAATGCGAAGATTTGACACAATGTTCTCATCCCAGCTCTCCACTATTTCAAGCAATGGGTTACTCCTTAGCAAACCATAACGAAACAGTGCTTCACCACATCTGTGGATTAAGCCACACAGTCAACTCAATGTAAGTAAGATAAACGAGGATGCTAATTGTTCTTAGCATTGCCAGCATTGTGTATAATATGATTGTCACTTGAGGAGACTAACGCTAGCATAATTAGCTAACCACTGCTAACGCATAGCATCGCCACGCCAGGCTGTGCACAGTAATATAACATTTATTCACCATAAATTAATAAAGTTGAGTGGTTCTGCAATGTAGACAATGTTTCCGTTTTTTTGCAGTACCATGTCCCTTACATGACATGGCCCATTGTCCTTGTAACATGCATTCAGCAAACCTAGATATGAATGTGATTTCAGCCCGACTTTCAACATTTCTTTCAAGAAGACATGTAGACCACCAAGACCCGTAACGAGGGATCTGGAATGTTGGTTACCTAGCAACCAAGATGCTGTCTATTGAAAAGGGAACTATTTTTTGATGCGTAAGAACGATGTCGAAATTAACATTTTTAAACAATTTAAATATGCTTCATATCAAGTAAGACTGAAGTAAAACTTGGATGCTAATTCTTTAGGCAATTAATCCCACTGATCCCTTTAGTTTGAGGCTTACTGTATGTGTATTGACGTTGCCAAGCTTGTTCGTTGTTGCACTATTGGTGTTGCATTATCTTTTAAAATGTTTTCAGATTATTTAGTTTGTTGTAGAATTGTTGTATAAAAGCAATATAGCACTGATGATCGATGGGATTGGTCATGGATATTCCCACGCTGTTGTTGCCTCGCCACTGCCTCCGCCTCGCATACGGGCGAACAACACCCGTGGGAATATCCATGACCAACCCCACTCTCACTCGTGCTATATTGCTTAAATAAGCAGTCTTCTCCCATACTGTAATATATATTAGCTGTCTTCTCCCAAACTGAAATATATGGAAGCAATCTTCTCCCAAGTCCTATACTATAATATATATCAGCCGCCTTCTCCTGTGCACAAACTCATTTGTTTGAACTGACCTCCACCTAAGGGTTTGACATGGAGCGTAGCGTTGATAGTAGAAATGACTCCTACATTTACATTTTTTTCATTTAGCAGAAGCTTTTATCCGAAGCGACTTGCATGTCAGTTATATTACAATGTCCAGTACCTTGCTTAAGGGCACAACGGTGGATGCCGGGACTTACAAACCGCCCACCTACCTGCTGTTTCTGATAGTATATGGAGAAGAAATAACACACAGCTGTGTGTGTGTGTGACTCTGGATGGGGTCTGTGTGTGAGTTTCTGTTAGGGACCGTGTGCAGTGTGCTGTCTGCTGCTTACAGATGGAGTGTCATCTCACCTCCACTGACTCAAGACAAAGGCCTCAAGATGTGTGTGTGTGTGAGAGAGAGTGAGTGAGTTTATGGGGGTGTGGGTTTGTGAGTATGTGTGTGCTGACTTGCTTGTGTGCTGTTGCGATCTGAGGCTTTTCTCCAAGTTTTTTGCAAATGTCTAAAACACACTGACATGTCAACTTTGGTACAGCTCTTCTGATACAGTGTGTGTGTGTGATGGGAATCCTGGGGCAGCTGCAATGGCACACGGTATATGTCCAGCTTCATCGTGTGTCATCACGTGTGTGACGCATTCTGTGTTCCGCTGCTTTTTGGGATTGTGTGTGTCTTACATTTGTCAGACCAGGTGTCATCATATATTTTCTCTGAATTTCTTTGTTCTCTCTCTCTCTCTCTCTCTCTCTCTGTGTGTGTGCAGAGAGCAGTGGGTTTGTTGAGCAGACTTTTCCCCCAGTCCCCTGCTGCTGTTGAGGAAGCTGTGCAATCTGGAGTTGTGAAGAAACTGCTGAAGATCCTAAAGGTGCTGTTCAAATATCTTGCGAACATCTGCTTTTAGCAACCCTAAATAAATCACTCTGATTATTAAACGTCCACATTGAAATCCCTAATAAATCCAACATCTGCATTTAAATCCTTTATGAATGACTCTCATAATCTTCCCTTGAGAGGTTTCTGGAGAACTGATCATAATACTGGAGTAGTGGGGCAGTAAGGGGGTATCAGTGGGGCAGTTGTGGGGCAGTAATGGGGGATCAGTGGGGCAGTTGTGGGGGATCAGTGGGGCAGTTGTGGGGTATCAGTTGGGCAGTTGTGGGGTAGCAGTGGGGCAGTTGTTGGTAGCAGTGGGGGACTGACAGGGTTGTTTATCTCTCTCTGCCCCAGGCCCCAGGGCAGGACAGCACTAAGTACTCCATCAGAGCGCTGGCTCATTGCACAACGATCAGCCACGACGCACGGACACAGCTCTGCACCCTGGACAAGAGTGAGTCTGCTCAAGCTGTGTTTTTATCTATATCCATAGGTGTGTGTGTGTGTGTGTGTGTGTGTGTGTGTGTGTGCATAAGAGCTAGTGAGTGGAGCGGAGCGTGAGCGAGAAGTGGATGGAATTTTGTTGAAGCGCGGAGTGCTTTTTAATTTAGAGGCTGGAGCGGCCACTCTGTTCCGCTCCAATTTCGCTCCGATACCGCTCATGTCTTCCTAAACCAAGATTTATTTTCAAAGATATTGGCCATAGTAAGTTTGTTGATGGGGATGGAGCTAAATATTTTTTAAAGGAAACTGAAAGTCATAGGGCTTGCAAGCGTACTATTCCTACCAAACAACTAGATACTAACAATGTAGAGCAAGAGCAATTATGTGGTGACACTGTTCCAGTGAGTAAAGATTCATTTTGGAATTTAAGAAGACACATTTCGTGGAAACCTGAGTGTGCTATGGAGAGCAAAGAAAAATGTGAGCAATTTAAATATGCTTCATATCAAGTAAGACTGAAGTAAAACTTGGATGCTAATTCTTTAGGCAATTAATCCCACTGATCCCTTTAGTTTGAGGCTTACTGTATGTGTATTGACGTTGCCAAGCTTGTTCGTTGTTGCACTATTGGTGTTGCATTATCTTTTAAAATAAATGCTCTATTAGTGAAATTGCCGTTGCTCTTGGTTCTTTGGGATTGAAGTTTTCTAAGGTGACAATTCGGCTTATAGATTATTTCTCCCTCTCTTAAACTGGAGCGAGCGTGGAGCGATTTCACTGGAGCGGGAGGATTTTTAAGTGGAGTGGGGAGCAAAATTGAGTGGAGCAGCCTGACGTGAATTTGAGCGGAGGAGCGACCAAATGAATAGCTACCTGAGCGAGGAGCTGGATATTCGCATTGCTCAGCTTCGCTCACTAGCTCTGGTGTGCATGCGTGCGTGCATGTGTGTTTGTGTTTATCTCTATCTGAATGCGTGTGTGTGTGTGTGTGTGTGTGTGTGTGTGTGTGTGCAGAGCTGCAAGTCCTGCGGCGTCTGGTGTGTGAGGGTGAGGCGTGTGTGGCGGGGAACGCTGCGCTGTGTGTGGGTCACTGCATGTCGGTGCCTGGGGTGGCCCGTGGACTGCTGGAGACGGACTGTGTCCTGCTGCTGCTGCGCCATGCTGCTGCCGATGCAAACGCTGATGCCCTGCAGCGCAACGCTGCCATCGCTCTCGCCAAGCTGTGCCAAGCTGAGCCCCGGTGAGCAGTGCCACGCTACACACACTCATACACACACACACACACACACACACACACACATACACAAACACAGTGCAATGCCGCCATCGCTCTCGCTGAGCTGTGCCAAGCTGAACCCCGGTGAGCAGTGCCATGCCCACACACACAGACATGAACACATATGCACACACACCCACACACACACACATACACACACAAACATAGACACACATAGCGCATCGCCGCCATCTCTCTTGCTCTCTCTTACCACACACAAACGTGTGCATGCACCCACACACACATACACACACACACACAGATTCATTTCTACATCTCAACGTTTTGGTCTGGCATCCTCTCTGTCAATCAAACAGCACCTTATCTGAAGTGGTAAACACACGGTGTGCTGCAATCAGAGGCTAACCCTGTGAAAGAAGGGGAAATCGAGCTTCCACATGTCTTTTGCGTGGGTGTTTTGATCCGCAGCGCAGCATCCTGTGATCATGCTGTGTGTGTTGTGGAGAGACGCTGTGCTGCTTCAGAGGAAACACACACAGCAACAGGTGTGTATGAAGGTGCAACATGATACACCGCTCTTTTTTAATGATGTTTATGCGAGTTGAGCTGAGGTGATGAAAATTCTGATTGAGCGGAGAAGGGTGATGTTGACGTGACAATGTTTACGTTGTCCAGAGGGCTGAAGTTTACGTTAGTAGAGATGACTAGAAGGATGATGTTTACATTAGACGAAGTGACTCCAGAGGGACGATGTTTACGTTAGTAGTGCTGTGCTGTAGTGGAGATTACTCTGGGTCACCACTCCCCAGTAGCTCTCAGATCCAGACCCCACTCAGCTCCAGGGAGGTCTCATGGCCTTTGGAGGATATCCACGCGCTGTACAGATGCTCTGTTGGTGATTTCCATCATCAAGAATTAATCTGCTCATCAGATACATATCAAAACCCATTTCACAGTTCCCACCACGGCAGCTTATCTGTGCACCACTCTGGGCTGTCAGATAAAACACTATCACTTAGAAACAAATGGATCATTTTACTGCCAAGTAGCATTGAATTGGCCATAATTGGGATTTACATGTTCAGCATTCATCGCACATCCTTCCTCTTATCAGGATCAACTGATTCTCCTCTCTTTCTCCAACCTCTCCTCTCTCTCTCTCTTTCTTTCTCTTCCTCTCTCTCTATCCACCCCCTCACTCTCTTTCTCCAACCTCTCCGTTCTCTCACTCTCTTCAACCTCTCCTCTCTCTCGCTCTCTTTTTCCTCTCTTTATCTCCTCTCCACCTCCCCCCTCTCCAACCTCTCTCTCTTTTTCTCTCTCTCTCTGTCCCCCTCTCTCTGTCTATCCATCTATATCTTCTTTTCTTTCCTCATTAGGCACATGGTGAGACTACGGGAGCTCCATGGACTAGAGATCTTGCATTCCTGTATAAAGCTCATCGCCTGACCAACCCCCATGGAGGCACCAGCTAACACACACACACACACACACACACAGCCCTCTACAAGCCCCAGCTTTACTGCAGGGCTGCCTACTGCTGAGTGAGTTGTTTCTTAAGCAGAGTAAGTCTGGACCCAGAGGTAGACTCTCCAGGCTCACTCATAAACACACACACACACACACACACACACACACACACACACACACACACAGCCCTCTACAAGCCCCAGCTCTACTGCAGGGCTGCCTACTGCTGAGTGAGTTGTTTCTTAAGCAGAGTAAGTCTGGACCCAGAGGTGGACTCTCTAGGCTCACTCATAAACACACACACACACACACACACACACACACACACACACAGTATCCTCCAATACTGCACCTGACCTGACTCCAACTCTGCAGATTCATCTTCAGAAAGAATAAAACAATGCGAAGATCAGATCACAGAGCTGTGGCAGAGATTGATCTCATTCCAATTCTCACCATCTCCGTGCCGGGTTAGAGCTGTATTCCTTTTGTTATTGTGTTTTCCTTTGGTTCTTTTTGCTTTACTGGAAATGCACACAAATAAAAATGTCTTCTGAGGAGAAATGTGACTTTTTTATCTGTGCTCCCTCCTGTCTATTCCTACATTAAAATGTCAGCTCCAGTTTCATATTGAGTCTAGGAGATGAAGGAGTGAAGGGAGATGACTGTGATGAGCACTGTGTCTTTGTGCTGGCTGGCTCAGCGGTGAGATCTGTCACAGGCTAGTTGGCTCAGCGCTGAGATCTGTCACAGACTGACTGGCTTAGTGGAGATTTTGTTAGCTTGTATGGCTGGCTCCCTCTAGCACATTTACATGGCTTATTTAAATGAACATGCTAATTAATGTCCACTGTCCAACAACAAACAACAGATCCGTCACTGGCACTCAGCACTCAGCCGCAGACTGAAAGGGACCCCAGTCAAATCTTTCCCCTTGTGTTGACTGAACATGTTGACAGCCATCTCTGTTTTCTTTGTGTGTGTGTGTGTGCAGTAATGTAATCCATGTGTAAAGGAGGCGAGGCAGAGGCCATCAGTGTTTCCTCACGACCGCATGCCAGTGCTTCTCTGAGCGTGTGTGTGTGTGTGTGTGCTAAATGATACGAGTGTGTTTACGCACTGGATGGCCTGACGGTTCAGCTTCTGAGCTGAACTCAGCTATGTGCTAGCTTTTCTGTGTGTGTGTGTGTGTGTGTGTATGAGGTGTGTTTGTGTGTGTGTGTGTATACAGTACTGTCTCAGGCACCTTACATGTTTTATTTCGGCAATGCTATAAGAACCATATTGTTTATTTCTCACTTTCTTAATTAGAATATGGCCAGAAAACACAGGAAATATGTAGGCCATTTAAATACACATAAAAGGTGTTATTGTTCAGATACAAGTCTAATTTCAGTCTCACGCTTCCATTAGATTGTTTTAGCAGTGTTATAATGATCAATGACCCAAGGGGGAAGCTTTTGATGGAACTGTCGTTCCCATCCAGGCCACTAATGGGCATGCCTGGCCTGGCAGAAGCTGCTGGTAGATACATCTTTGATCACTTGACCGTGGCTCACCTTAAAACTGATGCTGCAGTGTCATGATCATTTTGGCAGGCCGCAAAATGGAGGAGCCGCCTGAAATGTACTGTACGTCTCCGCTGACCCTCTTCGTTGTATTCCTACTGTAGGTGGTAATACAGTGTCAGCTTGCCTCATCAAGGTCCTTTGAATAGAAACCTTTGGGCACGCATTTCCCACTTTAGGTGAGCAATGAACTCTTCCAGCTGTAGCTTTACAATGAGAGCTTCAATCTGTCACAAAGTGTCGTCATCTCATCTCCTTCACACTTCTGATACCAATGTGTCAGAGCCAGAACCAGTACCAACCGGCTTCAGCTTCCCCGTTGTAAGATTGGTCATTATAACGCTGCATCTAGATGTAAAAGACTAGAACCTGAACCAGAAATGCACCTTTATATATATATATATATTATATAATATATATAAATATATATATATTCCCTCTATCTTCTGGTTGAATTCTAATAAAGATAATGAGATATAAACATATATGGTCATCATAACATTTGTAAAACAACAAATCTAATGGGTGCACAGTATACGAGGTGTGTGTGTCAGGGATGCAAACAGTGTGCTTTTCGGCGCCTCGAGGTTTTTTTTAGGGGGGGGGGGTCTGATCATCAGAGATGCTTTCCGGCGACTCTAGCTTTTTTCACATCATCTACCGCAGGCTACCAGAGGAACCAGAGTGATTCTCATATGGGCCTGCTGGTTAAAGGGATATTCCACCATTTGGGGAATTACACTCGTTTTCCACCTTCCCTTGAGTTAAACAATTGAGTTTTACCTTTCCCCAGTTCATCCAGCCGAGTCTGACAGTAGCACCTTTAGCTCCAGCTCATTGAATCAGATTAGACCGTTAGCTTATAGGAGAGATGCTAACGGTCTAACGGACTGGACTATCTTAGACTTTTTTTTTTCCCGGGGTGTTTCTCTCTTTTTTCACCACACGTGTGTTTGCATCCCTGCTGTGTGTGTGTATGATGTGTGTGTGTGTGTGTATATGAGGTGTGTGTGTAAGTGTTGCGTTGCAGACTATAAAAGCATCTGAAGCTCCCGGAGATGCCTGATCATCACCATGAGCAGAATGCTGTGTTCCCAGCTGCTTTGCCTCCAGCTGACAGGTACATAATTTCCTCTTCTCCTCTCCTCCTCTTTGGGTTATCAGTCCTCAGCGCTGTCCTGTCGGAAGCACTTAAACCTGCAGCATCTGATGGCCTGTGTTCTACGCTAAGCTGAGACAAGCTTGCACAGAGAGCTGGCACCACCCTCAACAGCCTGAGGCCATTTCAGCTTCGTTAGGTTTGAGGATCTCCTTAATTGCCATTTTCTTGCCCTGATTGTAGAGCGATTACAGGAGCCTGACATCCTGTCTAAATAAATAAATAAATTAAAAAATCCCATTTAGGATTCCAGTGTTTTTAAACTGATTCTTTCACTGTGTTGCACCAGATTTAAAAGATAATTTAGAACACCAGAGCTCTATAACTGCTACTTGAACTGCTGTAAAGCTATAGTCGCATTTTAGAAACGAAAGGTTTTTGGTATTGGTGCATGTTAATTGTGTTCCAAAACAAGCACAGGCCCTAGCGTGAGGTGTTTTTTCTCTAGTGGATGCTCCCAGGAAAGCTCTCTGCTCACTATGTGCTGAACATCCAGTGCCCACAACAGAGCCTTGCGCATGGAGCAAGACAACACGGGCACCCAGAGCGGAAAAACTGCCTCCCTGAGACCAGGGCTCAGTTCTGAGGCAGGAAATCCGGAGTCCCCTGGGAGAGGAGAGAAGAACAGAGGAGAGAACAGAGGAAGAGATGAGCGAAGAACAGAGGAAGAGGAGAGGAGAACAGGAAGAGAAGAGAGGAGAACAGGAGGAGAGGAAAGGAAGTAGAGGAGAACAGACGAGAGGAAAGGAGAACAGGAGGAGGAGAGAACAGAGGAAAACAGGAGGAGAGGAGAACAGAGGAGAGGGGGGGGGGCTCCTGCCTGAGGGGGAGGGCGACAGCGTAGATGACACAAATGCAGCTCTGGGACTCCAGACGCGTGGCTCTGCTCTCGAAGAGCAGTTTGATGACTTTGTTAACTGATTGAAGTCAAGGCGTGTTCTTACAACAACCACACGGTTATCTTAAGTAGACATATCACTCTGAAATCCCATGTGCACCAAATTGATGGTGTTCTGCTTCAGGGATGCAAACAGAGGTATGGTCAAAAAGGAGTGAGATTATCGAAGCCCACGCCCCCACAGGAAATATCATATAATTACATTTTGCCACCACCTCTGCCATCCAGGGCTCACCCAAGGGGGCAGGCGAACGTTCGGAGAGCGTAGACACTATGGCTGATCTGAGGCTAAATAGTAGACCAGTTCACCTAGCCATCCCATTGAAGTCCATTCAATGTTGGCGCCACTTTGACATCAAATAACGTTACAGCTGAAGCGTTTTAAGCCTTTATATGAACTTTTTCTATTTACGGAGTAATACAACATTGTGTAATTGGCGTCATAACCTCGTAATTGACTTAACGGCTGAGTAATAAACTTTTTTCCGAAATCAATGCTAAAGTGACGTAATGAGCATACAACCAGAGCGGGTGAAAGCGTCGCACAGGAGCAAAATAACCGTATTCTCTGGATAAGAACGAAAGCATCGGATCACATTTTTGCGACGTTTTGATAGATTGACAGTAGCCTAGGCTATGAATGTGGCGAGTGCTGTTTATATGAAATCACATTTATCTACGAACAACTAGGACATTTAGAACAGTAATGTAGACATGGTGGCAACGAAGTAAGTGGCTACATACCCAATCTCTCGGTGCAGCTATCACAAGAGTTGCACTAGTCAGACTACGTGCCTACGTTACATTTACGTCCCCTGAGCCTGCGCAGAAAGCCTCGTCGACCAATAGGAAACGGTTGAAATTTGCTTCACCCGCCTCGATTGACGTCTACGTGATGACTCTGTCAGTGTTGCGCGGTCTGCCCGAAATTAAGCGGTTGCCCGCGGATGACCGCGGTCACCCGCGGTTATGAGTCATAAAGAAAATATTTTAATGATATTCGGGTCATTTGCGGGCGGGTCAGTTAAAATTAATTAAATATATATTTTCTACAAATAGGCCTAGGCCTACTTAAAATATCACAAGAAGGCTGACATCAATACAGTAAAGCATCAATAGGCCTACAGTAAAGTCAACAGTAAAGAAGCTGAAGACGCAAGTTAAAAAAATAGACACCCCTTCAGGAAAAGTTTAAATAGGCTATGGGAAATTTTGGGAAAAAGTTCTTAAAGAAGATGACAGTAAGTTATGGTCTATGTAGGCCTGCTTCTTGCGAAGTCATTTAAAAGTATGACAGCCAAAACGGGCAGCCTGCAGGAATAAATGTTATGGCACAGACTATACATCCTATGTATAGGTTCGCGCATGCATAAAAGTTACAGTTCGTTGTGTTTGTGACTTTAAACAGTGGATGTGCTTTTGTAAAGCTTTGTGCTTCATTCAGCATTATAAAACGTTTTGACCAGCAATCTATCTCTCTAGCCTACCTTGCCTCACCATTTCTGTTTTTGAAAGAAAGATGTATGTCCATGGCCTTCAAATCTTATCCTAGTGTTCTAATCCTTGGTGGTTAAGTCGTGCTTGCGCTCTTATTCTCATTCTCTCTCCATACGCAAACATTATGTTCTGCATGCCTAAATAAATTAGTTTGTTTTACAGAAATGGCCTACTGTCACACTGCATGCAGACTATAACCAAAAGCACACATTTTGTAAATAAGCGGGTCGGATCGCGGGTCGGGTATAATTTTGTCCTAATTAATATTTGCGGTCCGAGTTGCGGTCGGGTTGATTAAAATATCGGGCGACCGCGGGCCGCTTGTGACCAAACCCGCGCAACACTGGACTCTGTCCATATCTTTTACTGTCTATGGGCTCACCCTATTCACACAAAAATGTTCTTTATATGAAAATACACTGTCCCAGTTCCTTCCCTTATTCTGTCTGCTGGGGCCTGACTTTGGCTGGTAGCTGGCTTGTCTTGACAGAGGAGCTGGGCCACACTGGGTAGATATGATGGTAGCCACTCTCTCTGTGTGTATAGCACTCTGGCAGTGATTCAACAGAGCATGCACTCCCTTGTTAGCATAATTAATCTCTTTCATGCAGAAAGTACATTTGGCATGTCCCTTTTTTTCCATTTTTTTGAAAAAGTCTGACATTTTGAATTTGTGTTTGGCTGTCTTGACCTCAATCTCCGTTTCAACCTGTAACCAAGACCAGTTCCAATTTGTTTTACAACCCTCATCCACTTTCTTAACTGTTAGTGCCTCACTCTCATCAAATTCTCTCATTCTGCAAATGAAAAGTTGCATATATTAGCCATAGTGTTACCCTAGACCTGACAGTATCATAACAGAGTGCAAAATAGTTCACTTTACTTTGCCCCCTTTCTCAATGCGCCCCAAAATAACGTTCTTCTGCACGAAAATGTAGTTAAAATGTATCAACAGTAGTGCGGTCTGTCTGTTAGGATAAGCCCACACATCAGTTTCTCGCCCTTATGTGGTAGGTGTCATTGAAAATAAGTCAGTTCGTCACTTGTCACTTCGGGTTGCATTTGCGAAAAAGCCTAGACCAGCGGCTCATGGCTACTAGACGTCAACAAGCTGCTAGCCTAAACAAGTACGTTACCATTAGGCTACACTTTGGAAAGGGGGTAGAGTTGGATATAACGTTAGGCTGCTACTAAAATATTACAGGACAAAATACTGCTAGTCTGTCCGAACTGAACTAAACTGACTGACGCAACAAACAAGGTTAAAAAAAAAATCAAACTGTATTTTTGCTAGTCATGTAAAATGTAGTGCTAGTGTGCTACCTAGCACTAACCTGGCATAGTTATTGGAAAGACTGTAATGACACATTAGGACAACCTAAACATTACACAATGCAAATGGTAGAAATTATGTGATTAGAAGACATCAAATATGGTTAACCTTACCTTTCTTGCAAAAAAGACCAGGCGCGACACAAAATTACTGGATCCCGGACAGTGCAGTGAAGTGCAGCCCCGTAGCAGTAGGATAATGGTGCGCAGCAAATGGGATTTTTACGTGCGCAGCTTTTTGATTTAGTGTTGTCTTACACTTCCTATGTTTTATGGACTGTAACGGTAGGCTATGTGTTTATGTAGTAATTTTAATACAGAATTAACTTTGATGAAATTATAATCAGACACTTCAACCCCCCCAAAGAAAAACTCATCGGATCTGCACGATTCACACAAGTCCCCCAGACAGCCATGAAAAAGGCGGCATCCGCCAAAAGGTGCGCCGTTTGCATCCCTGCTGCTTTGACAACATCTGTTTCACTGGAAGGGTAAGGGGGTAGCAACAGGACAGCACTACAGAGACTGACAGATCCGGTGGTAGGGCTAATGTTATGACAGTATTAAAATACAGGATGTTTAAGCGGAAATATTAAAATGAGTGGGCGGGGCTGGGACAAAAATACACAAGACATGTTTAAAACGAACGGGTTGACGGCTATTCTCCGTCCTCGTGTCTGGAGCCTGCGCCAGAGACACATCTACCACTGATCTCTGTTGATTAGGAAGCTGATTCGTCCTCCTCCTCTGTGGCGTTGGGTCAGAAGGGGTCTGACGTGATGGATACCTCCTTTTGGCCACTGCTTCCGCAACTCATCACCTAGTCTCGCTCCACTAAATGCTCCAGTGATCTATTTCTCTTCTGGGCACAAATCCAATTCCCCTGATATCAAACTCTCATCCAGCTCCCATTCATAAGCTAGAAGCAGCGAATGACCACTTTGGAGAAAAGGAGGATGATGGAATAGCGTTTCGCCAGCTGGGACAGACGAGCGATAGAGTGATTTCATCTTGCTTGTCAAGACAGATGCATCAGAGAGAAGCACAAACACCATGAGCAGTCCTGAGACTCCTCTAAATGCACCGAGCACCATAGCCACAGAACATGGCATCGATCCCTCTGAATGTGCCATAGATCAGTAAGAACAAGGTACTGGTTCATTAGAACGTGGAACACACCCTTCAGAACATAGAAAGACTTTCAACTTTCTCCTTGATGCTCAAGACGCCCAAAACGCGACGCTGACGGATTGGACGCTTCTGGCAGCTGAGAGAACCTGGCTTCCATTGAAAATGAATGACCTCCTCACTCTTTGGAAGCTGAAGTCGGCGGCGGTGTGTACGTACAGTCTCTCTCTCTGTCTCTCTCTCTCTCTCTCTCTCTCTCTCTCTCAAGCATGCCACACAGAGCAATAAATCTCACAGCTCAGTCAAAGATGAACAGCTCTTTGGAAAGCACTTTATCCACAGGAGATGAAACAAGCCGCAAATTGAATAGTGACAGCACGGCAAGTGGAATTAGACAAACGGCTACAGCAGCAGCATCTGTGCCAAATCTCCAGTCTCCACAGAGACTTGCTCCACCCACTGAGTGGAGAACACAGCGCAGGGCTTTCCATTATCTAATCAATGAAAAATATCAAACAACAATTTCAAACACTAAAAAGCAATTTTTGTAATCTTCTGAAAATGATTACCCTGACAACAAGCACATCCTTTGTTTCACATCAGATACTACGCACAGATATATACTACACATGAACTTTTAATCAATAACAATAAATAACTGCACTAAACCCTCAACATAAGTCACTGCACACAGACCAGGGTTGGTAGGAGGCCCATAGATTTACACCAGTCGGACAAACTACACAGAGGAGCCACAACAGATCCTCTAGAAACCGGGCTGGGAGACGTAGAGAATGACTTGGAACATTACCACATCAAGCAAGCTCCATTCATTAAGAGCTGAGACCCATTTAACACACCATTGCAGGCCTGCTCCCGCAGCCCTGGCTGATGCCCAGTGTGGTATTGGCATCTTTATTGTCATGGAAACGAATAATTCAGCAAGTCCTGAGGAGTTTGCACACCAGCTGCAGCAGTCAATGAAGTCAGGCCCTTGGCCAAAACCTCCTCTCGGCCTCACTGCGTCTCTGACAGGACAAAGACTGAGGTGTCAAAGCCATTTATCGGATCCCAGACCTCACTGTCCCTAACCACTCCCATCCCAAGGTCTGCTCAAGTGATCAGAGCCCACCTCACTCACAGTGGACTCCGAGAGAGTTAGCGTCAAGCTACACCCGCAGTGGGATCCTCCAATGGGGAATCAGCTGCCCTGACAGCCCCAAGGCCGACTTCTGAAGAGCAGAGTGTGGATAATCCCCTCCCCCCTCCTCCGCCACCCCCAGTGCCTGTCCTGGGAGAAGCCTTCTCCAGCTCACGGCTGATGCTGTGGAGAGACGGAGACGGAGCTGACAGCCTGCACAGCTCCCCGGTCCAGGCGAGCGGCGCTTCTCTGGAACTCATTAGACACAATGAGGATCGGGTCAGGCTGTGTGCCGAAGTCATTTAGGAGAGTGAGTGACAGAGAGATGTCACGTGAACACTGCTCACAGGTCACACGCACGAGTGTGAGAGAGACCGACGTTAGCCGACGTCAGCCAGTAAAACACTGCGGCCCCTCGCCCTCTGTCTGACCTCCAATCACACAGCATCACGACCCATCAAAAGTGCCCTCCTTTTTGCGGCTCAGACGTCAGCAGCGAGACGGCGAAGCAGCGAGGAAGGGTTGACATGTTTGGCTTACAGCCTATCAGCCCCGGGTGCGCCGCTTTAGGAAAAGGCTCATTTCACATCCCATCCCCCACCTCCACATCAGCAACCTCAGATCAAACTGCACACACCCCCTGCTGTCAGATGCTCCCACTTACCTGCCCCTCACGCTGACATCAATTACCCCTGGGACGGTTCTCAAGTCATGTGACCTGAGAGAATGACAGGTGTGCAGCAGGGGGCTGAGATCAGCTCGAGCACATCTCCCTTTGCTGGAAAGCCCCCTCAAGAATAGCCCTCTCTGCAAAGAACCGCTAAAGAACAGCGTGATCACCAGAGAACCTCTCGAGAACAGCCCCCTCATGATAGAACCCCTCAAGAACAGCATTCACACTACAAAACCACTAAAGAACTATCTGATCACTAGAGAAACCCCACCTGGCCAGATCCTAGTTTGGATCAAACATAGCCTACTGTGTCGGACCGAACATGGCCGAGGGAGAGGGCTACTGTATAGGGCTGAACATGGCCCGAGGGAGAGGTTAGAGGGGCAGCATCTATGGGGTCAGCAGTGGATGGAGCCGCCCTCACCTGACATGTTTCTCAGTGGCTAAAGAGCTCACTGTGTTATGAGTGCTTCTGGCAGTGTTTCCTTTGAGCTGTCAGTGCCTGACAACTTATGCAGCCCTGACTGACAGTGAGTTCCATTATTAAGGCAGTTCCATTATTGAGCAGGGGCCGATAAGGGACGGGCAAAGCAGTAATGGCTTCCTGTCAGTGTGTGTGTGAGTATGTGTATGTGGTTTCCACTGAACAATGGCTTGTGTGTGTTCCCAGAGAGCAGCAGATCTCAAACACTCCGCCAGCTACACCTTCCATGCCTTCACCAGGTACCACAACACACTCCCTCTCTTTCCCCTTCTCCCGCTCTCTGTCTTCCTCTCCCTCTCTTCCTCTCTTTAGCTCTCATGTCTCCTGCCTCTTCACTCCATCCTCCCCTGTATGTGTGTGCGTGAGTGTGTGTGTGTACAGTTTTGGTGGAGCTGCTGAAAGTGTTCAGGATGCCGTGACCTCCTATGAGCAGAAAGAATCTGGCATCTGAGCTGAGCACCTTATCACAGTCAAACAGCATTATAGAAAAACATGCCCAAGGTTGACTCCCCGTCACCCCCTTTCCACACCCACACACACACACACACACACTCCTCAGCCTGCCGTTGAGTCTCAGTGAGTTAATCTCCAGCTCTTTAATGTCTATCTGAGAAGACAGGCCCAGGGTAATCGTAAATGCTATCGCTAATGCTATCATTACATAAATCTGAGTCAAACCAAAGAAGCCACTGGTTTGATAGCTTGGTTTATGTCAGAACCCCACGACATCTCTGAAGACACGCCATTTAGCTGCTTACACGGTTAGAGGGATAGGTGACCTTTTCTAGCAAATGGCACAATTTATTTTGAATGGCTGTTAATGAGGACAACCCATTATGTAATATTTATATGGATAGTTAGGGTTGACAAAAAGGAGGAATGTTGGTGTTTGATAGTTGATGTGTTGTTGTAAAAGTATTTAGTAGTGATTAGGCTATTAATAGTAATATTGTCTATCGCAAAAAGATTCTTCCGGCTGAAAAAGCGGTCTGTACAACTTCTTGTGTCAGAAAAAGACGCTTAGTCTGAACGTACCCTTAGTCATGCACTGATGCAGCCCTGTGTGCTTCGGTACGTGCAGCAGTGTAGAATAAGTCAGCAGTGGGAATTACACACATGCAGCACACAACTGCACAAGCTTTATGTTTCATTACACGGGCATAACCAATCTTGTTTGCATGCATAGGTGCTGCTCTAAGCCACTCTACTGAGTGTAGAACGGATGTGAATCTGCCAGCTGTTTACAATATGTTTCCCCTGTATCGGACGGACCACTTCTGGGTTAAACGCTCCCAGCTCCTCTTTCTGTGTCTGGCTTTGGCTCTCTGTGAAGGACAGATTTCATCTGGTGGGCCAGCAACTGGTCTCTTCCCCTCCACTGCCAGCTCTCTGTCTTTCTGCTACCTCCCCCACCTCTCAGGGCATCTGTCTCACGCAGACCGCTGCCCGGTCAAATGCCCCCCAGGTCCCTTCGCTCACTCGCTCTCTCTCTCTCCTTCACTCTTAGGTCAGAGGAAGGTCATGCAGGCATGCAGCCTCCAGCTGGCCGGACTACTGGTTCTGCCGCCCCCTCAGCACCCTGCCGATCAGACCCAGCGGAGCGCGTCCTTCACTGTGCCAGTGTGAGCTGCAGCCTGCCTATGCATTAAATGACTTTCCAAGCAGAAACTCAGACTTCTGTTGAGATCGCAGAGCAGAGTAGAATCCATCTTCTCCTGGACTAAGCTGAATGCTGTCGGTTTCACGCCTCAGGGCTCCAGAGTGCGACCAATTTGGTCGCATATGCGACCTAATTTTTTAAAAGTGCGACTAAAAAAAATCGGAGGTCGCACCGGTGCGACCAGCTATTCGAGAGAGGAAAAATTGTCCGCATTGAAACTCTTCCTTTGGTTCAATAACAGACACATATTTGGCCAATATCGTGGTTTAAGCAAATCACAGATAGTGAAGGGCGGGACCTCCCCTCTGATTGGCCGTGGCCCAGTGCCTGTGTGTAAAATTGAAAATGCGTGTGCTGCAGAGAGAGAGAGAGAGGTCAGAGACCCGTCAGATAAACAGAGTGGATGTAGTTGCATTACAGTGTGGTCACATAGGCAGAGATAAATGTCCCCTCTCCCCACTGCCTTTCGGCGGCTGGCAGCAGCAAACCGATCAGACGAGCCCGAGATGATGAAATTTTATCGTTGCCTACGATAGGCCTAGTGAAACTTCCCTTTACCAAGTTCAATCCGAAATAATTATTCACCAGAAAAATAGTTTGAACGTAAACCCGACGTACAGGAATGCCACTTGCGCCAAATGTATAGGAGTCATTGCAGATGAAAAGGCGTCTTAAAATTGCGAACAATGCTTACAAGGCCTTCCCGAACGACAGAGATACAGATATCGCCCGAAAAGGAGTCGTCCATTGACCGCAGTTACATGCAGGGAGTAACCCGGTTTTCAACAGCAATATTCGCTTTTGCGCTACGAAGTTGTGTAAACTCATTCTGATGGCATCAATCAATTTAATCCGGTATTTGACGCAAACCGAATATCGCTGCTACATTTAAAGCCTGAATATTCCCTGCATGTATAACTGTGGTCATTGTGTACGGTGAATTGAATGGACACATTTAGATCAAGCATGGCAAGTCATTGCAATAGCCTATAATAATAGGCCTACCATTTCGTTACTGCATTAACCATAGTGATGTTCTTATTGAAAATTTAAAAATACAAAAATTAAAAAGTAAATTGCATTGTGGGGCTGTCAAATGATTATTGCAATCATCATTGCAAAATCACATAAAAATCCCCCAGGCTACTTGGAACATCTCTTTAAATTGTGCTCAAATACATTTCTATGGAAGATGCTAGCATGGCGAGCTGGTTTAGCCAAGGCCTAAAGATCATGAAGGATAGTATGTAAGATGTGCAGTTTGAAGCCCGTAAAAGACGTGCACTGTTAATTTACTCACTGTTATTTTTATTTAATTCATCCTGAGATGTTGAAAGTTTAAATTTCAGCTCAGTGAAGCACTTCAAGCACCAACACTTCATTAAGTTACTTTTCTTGTAGAATTGTAAATCATAAGTCATAGGACAACCTATATAGGACAGTAATTAAGGAAAAAAAGTGAACCTGCTGTGGTGTTAAAAGTGATGTGGTTGAAAATTTGGGTGCACCTAACTTTTGTGCTGGTGCACCTAAGAAAAAAAGTTAGGCGCACCAGTGCAACTTCTGGAGCCCTGCGCCTTGACTTTCCAATAGTTTCTGGAATGTCTCAGTCTCAGGTTCTTGAACCAGATTGAATCTAATCGGAGTACCCAGACGTTCGCATTATGCTGAACGAACTTCTAGGCCAAAACCTTCACTTTCAGAGACGCCCACTGATCTCACTTCCGTTGTGTTCATGGGCAAAAGTCCATACTGAAACCAGTGCGAAATAGCTGCCGATACAAACGTAATTTAAGCATGTTTAGAGTCGATTTTTGAAGAAATTGAAGTTCGTAACAACAGTTGCTTTAAACCTCTGCAGAAGTTATGTCTCATTTGCCTAAGCAAAGGCTAACCAGAGATGGCTACAAAGGCAAACTAAACGCCATCGTTTTGGTTGTTAGTTCGCTGTCGGTGGTATTTTCATGAAACACCCAGTACATGTGCATACACACTAGGTCTGCCACCTCTCTGCAATTGGCTATTGAAAAAAGCTTTGTTTGAAATCAGAGACATTCTCCTCGCCCTATTTTCCCTTGAATCTGGAGTTCATCCGGACAGTTCAGTTTTTGAGACCTCTGTCCGGACAGAGTGAGAGTGTGTCCTCCTTTTTGGACATTTGTCCAGATTTATTGCATGAGTGGCCATCTGTCCGCATTTCATGAGCACATAGGCTATGCCTCATTTAGATAGATAGATACTTTATTGACCCCCAAGGATCAATAAAGCATTTCAAGGCCTCTGTACTGTTATGTCTCATCACCGTAGCACGGAACATCACAAAGCTCCACCGATTTCCTTTTTGTGAAGTAGTCGATGCGGCAACTCCCCTGAATGCCGTTGCTGCCCTAGTTGAGTGTATAAATTGCATATGCCGAAACGAAAGACGTCTTTCAACTCTGCGTGGTATTCTGAACACCACTTTGCTACCAAAAGCAGGACAGATGCATACCATGCATTTTGTAAACTGTGCCAAACAGACATTGATGTGTCAGCTCCAGGGATAAGAGTGCCTTTTCATGCACGCTCTGAGAGACAGGCACAAGAACAAAGTCAGATCTGCAGGGCAATCCTCTGTGGCATTGTTTTGTGCTCCAACAGCAGTAACTATATTGGATGATAAAACCACAGCTGCTGAGTTCACTAATTTATTAAGTGACTAAAATGTTATTAGGTCATAAAGGTGGGTTTGCTGACACACAAAAAAACTATTGTTACTATGTTATTATAATATGGGAATGTTGAAAATGGAATGCTTTTATTTTCTAATGTTATTTTCCACTATGATTCCATGTGTGTCCTCACTTTTGGACCTTTGTCCTAACTTTGTTGTGTTGTGTTGTTGTGTCTGTGTGTTGTGTTGTGTTGTGATGTGTTGTGATGTTGTGTTATGCAAGGTCCCAGTAGGCAGGGGTACTCAAATATAAATCTGAAAGGTTTACTTATCAAATGTACATATATTCCAAGGTCTGGAAAAAATTTTTAGGTAGGCTATTTAGGTAGGCTATTTGGATTTACTAACTCTAAAAAGAGTTAGTAAATCCAAGTCTCAAACTACACAAAACAATGTGCTAGGCCTATTACAGTAATATGAGAAGTAACACCTTTTTTCTGCCACCAGCCATTCAGAACTGTGTTGCTGTTTATGATCTCCATGCCTTCAGCAGAAGCGTTATAGGAAGTGTCTGTGGCAGTCTGAGGACAAGGAAGGGTGCATCAGATCAGGATGATCAGAGGGTCAAAATAATAGCACCCAAAGAGAATCATTGATAACAGCACAAGTGACGTAAAATAAAAACTCTTTGGCAGCTCTCGATTAATGCGATTAAAAAAAAGAAGTGTTATGCTTGGTCCTGAATCGCATTTAATGCTGCCAGCCAATCCCCTCAGTCTTAAACTCTGTTTCCACAATCAGTTTGTTTTTTTCTTGCTGTTGTCCAGTTTGAGCAAGCTATTTTCACACTTTCAGACGGGAAAATGTCAATCGTTCAGTTTGAATGTGTACGTCTGTAGGCTAAAGCTTGCCAACAATCATGAGAAATGACCATCCACCTGAGTGCTAGAAGCTGCCAGTAGCCTAAAGTTGGTGTTACAGTTGCTGTGATTGGACGTAACTCTCCACCTCTCAGAAGAAAATGAGTATAACTAAAATATTAAATAAATAAAACAGCGCGGAATCATATAATCGTTAGACAATTTGGTGTAGGTTGGTTGGTTAAGTAAATCAGCATAGCGATTATGCTAGGTGACGGTCCGTATTGAATGCCGGAGTCCGCCTTGAGTACCCCTGCTGTGGGACTCACACAGAACCAGCATCACTGTCAGTCTGCTGCTGCCCATGATGAATTACTCATAGGCACACCTGCACTGCCACCTGATCGTGTGTGTGTGTGTGTGTGTGTGTGTGTGTGCAACCTCTCCAGCTGTGACACAATGACATGTGTAGTAATACCACACACACACACACTCATCACAAACACATGCAGACACACACCTTTTCACCACACACTCGTCTTATCACACACTTCTTTTTCACCACACATCAGACAGGCATCTTCATCTCTCTCTCTTTGTCTTACACTCTCACACTCACACACACACACATCATCACATACAATCTCACGCACACACACATACACACTCCACAAACTCACACACACACACACACACACACACACACATCATCACACACACATACACATACCTATTCATCAGACAGGCAGACACATACAGTACACACCACATAAGCCGATTATAAAAATATAGCCTGCCAAAGCATCTGAAAGGCCGGTGGAATATTCTGTATGTGAGACTATACTCTATCTAAGTGTCTGGCTTGCAATTGCCAAATCTTGGGATGCATTGACCTCTGGATATCCAGTACCTGTAGGTGTCATAATCCTTGATCAAAAGAACAACTTGCCTTTATACAGCATAGCGCTTTATCAAGGCACCCAAAGCAATATGATCAGAGAATACTGTCCTTGTCATTAAGGAAGGACAAAAGATTTCACTATGAGCTGCAGATGATTCAGTTGAAGTGGAATAAGGAAGATTGAAGAGCCTGTCAATTTTATGATAAACACTGTGACATTAACACACAGCTCATAAACACTGTAAGATCTCACATTCATCATCCACATTGTAGCCAAGGCTCAGTATTATCTCCCTGTGATGCCAACATATCCTGGCAGTATCCTAGTACTCTGTCTCTTGCTGTGAGTGTGTGTGTGCATCTGTCTGTCTTTGTGACTTTGTGTGTGTGTGTGAGAGAGCGTGTGGTGTGTACGCGCACACGTGTGTGTGTGTGTGCGTGCGTGTTAATGTTCGTGTGTTTTCTCCTGTATGTCGTGGAAGCAGTGTCTAGTGCAGAGGGGAGCTTCACTACAACTGTGCATGTGTGTGTGTTTCTGTTTGTGTGTGTATATATACTGTATGTGTGTATGTGTAAACATTTGTGTGTGTGTGTATGGCAGACATGACTGAGCCCATAGTGATGCTGGTGAGTGTGTGTATGCGTGTGTGTGGTGTCCAGCTGCTTGCTGCTCCTCTGGATGAGGGAGATGGCAGGTCGGCGACCCCCACCCAGCCCACTGCATCACACACATGAATAAGCCCACACATGCTGCGGACACCCTGCTGATGAGCAACAGTGGAGACTCACTAATGACTGCCAACCCCACCCTGGATTTCTGAGCTTAAACACACACACACACACACACACACACACACACACATACACACATCAGAGTGCACACATAATCACATGGAGGCTGTGGCTCTGCTGTGTGCCATGGTATTGAATTGCACTCTTAAGCTTAAACACACAAACACACAGTTCTCAAACTACTTGTGTACGGAAGTTTGGCTATGGAAGATTGGTCAAAAAGCAAGTAGGAATGTTTAAGTGAATAAAAACATTCAAAAGGCCAGCGAAAGTTAAGGTTGCTTTTGATAAAGTACAAAGACGCAAAACTGATGCTCTGAATAGCGATTCTGTTGTCTTTGAAAGTTTCTCTTAATGACGCTTTTAACCACATTTTGGATTAATACCTGCTTTAACAAGGCGGAAATATTTCACAGCAAAACAGATGTGCGCTTTCATGGGCAGTTTTCGTACATACAGGGGAATACATAATTAGACGCATTATATGCTTCTCCCATCTTTTTACACAATACTCCCACTTTCCCCTGACCCTCCTCAAATGTAAATGCATGACACAGAAAAGTGCAGATTGCCATTCTCAGCTCCCGCGACAGTCAGTCTGTGGTTTTATCCAAATGCAGCCTGTTTGTACATACCACGTACCATGTTTTTAAGCGCACGGTGCGAAGAAAATATACCTCAAGTGGGCGCAAAAGCGATAGTACATCTGCCCCTCAGTGTCTTAAACACACCCACACACACACACATATACACAATACTATATTATTGCCACTCAGTGCCTTATTTACGCACCAGTTATCTGTGGAGGTGATTTAGACTTGTTTCCTAACTTCTGTGCCTGTGTGGAAAGGTTAGCCGCTGTGCCTACCTAGACCTGTAGTTCAGATGAGGCATTTGAAGATAAGCTGCACTCGATCACCCTTTTTCTCTCTCTCTCAGCATCTCTCTCTCTCTCTCCCTCTTTATTGCTCTCTACATGTCTCCTCTTTCTCTCTTTTCATCTTTTTTTTATCTCTCTCTCTCTCTCTCTGTCTGTCTGCAGTCTGTCAGCATCTGGGATCTGTCTTGATGACTCTGAATCACACACTTGCACAAAACACAAAACCCTTAGAGACGAAAGTCTCAGATGAAACAGCTATCGTTTGTCTGCCAACTTCCCCCTGATTCTAAATCAATCCAACCTGCCCTCATATACCCTGCTGAGACAGCCAGCACTAGGGCCAAGCAGATGCATTATTTAGCACAATGCCCCTAATGCGAAAATCAGCATCACACTTTTTGCATTGTATCACGTTCGTTCCACTGCGTAAACAACCAATTACCTTCTTTTCTATGGGTAAGTATGCCAGACACCTGAGTGCATCTGGCGCGGGTTCCCTTCATCACTGGTTGGTACATTAAGAGCATTGAGCTGTATTGAGGCGGAAACGTTTGGAGATTAAAACCATTTGCCTGACGCTCTCAGCACACAGTCAGCACTAAAACTTAGCTGGAGGGATCCCATGTTCCCTCTCACTTAAAGCAGCGTTAAATACTATTAGCCTTAAAGGGAAGAGGACACCCTAGACACACCACCGAGGCTTATTGGCAGTGATAGAAGCTTGCTAACATGCTAATGGGTGTCTTGATAATTAAGTCAGAAATTTGGTACTGTGAAAAGCGCATGCGTTTATCTGTTCTTAACATCACCATACTGTATACCACCCAAATTAATTTGAAGATGATACCTAAACTACTTGGTATGATATAAACATAACTCAATAAGTGGCAAATTGTTGCATTGTGCTGATTTAAGTGCCACTACTGTGAGTGCTCAGGTTACTGACTGATACTGACTGATTTGCTTCTGAATGAGGTGCTGGACTTCAGAGGCACGTCCAGAGTTCTGGTGAGAATACTGACTGGTGTTGGTCCTGGAAGATATGCTGGGTGAGTGAGAAAGAAGGAAGGAAGAAGAGAGTGAGAGAAGAGAGTGAGAGAAGAGAGTGAGAGAAGAGAGTGAGATAAGAGAGTGAGATAAGAGAGTGAGAGAAGAGAGAGTGAGAGAAGAGAGTGAGATAAGAGAGTGAGAGTGAGAGAAGAGAGTGAGAGAAGAGAGTGAGAGAAGAGAGTGAGACAGAGTTTCCTCCGCTTTCTTTTTCACCTTGAAGCTGACTGTGTCATGAGCCCTCTCACTCCACCGGGTTACCACCTTAATTGGTTTCCACTATCTTCCACTCTGCTCACCACTCTCTCTACTCAGCCTAACTAGCTCCACCTGTCCCTGCTCTGCTCTGCTCTAATTACTCTGCCAGCTGCGCTGCATTACCCACTAACCTCTCCCAGTATTTAAAGCCCTGTCTTTCAGCTCTCCTTTGTCAGATCGTCTGCAAAGCGCACACCCGGAACCTGTTTGCTCGCGCTTCTGGCGCATTCTTGTTTTGTGACCCCGGCCCTGCCTGAATCTTGGATACTCTTCTGCCCCAGAAAACCAGACCTGCTTTCTGCCGTAACGACTCCTGACTACTCTTCTCGATCCGGTAACTCTGACCAGCCTTCTGCCTTGCTACTACAATTTGGATCTCCCTTGAACTGTACTTCTGCCTTGTTTCATCCGCCCTGTTGTGTCTGTGTCCCCCCCCCAGGACTTCCGGACCACCCACCACCGGCGTCATAGGACGCATCGCTGCCACTGGGGGGGGACAGACACAGCACATTGGACGGAACCCCTGTATCCCTGTTATTCCCAGTAACCCCTGGAGCCTTCACTCACTCCCTACTTCCCTTTTCCCTTAAGTTTAATAAACTTTCTGGTGTGACGCAATTGTGGTCCTCTGGTCGTCTGTCTGAACCGTGACAGTACGATCTGACCATCATGGACTCAGCACACTTCCCCGACATGGAAACCGGCCGAACCTGAGCAACCCACCGCCATGCAACGCCTGGAACACACTGAGAGAGGGCTAGCCCGCATGAGCGCCGACATCACCTCCCTGCTTCAGGTCGGCCACCAACAGCATCAGCAGTTCCAGCAGCACCAGCAGCAGTTCCAGCAGCAGCAACAACAACTCGCCATGATCATCCAACTCCTCACCAACCTTACCCCAGCCACTCCGCCCACCGGCCCAGTTCCAGGCAGTCTGCCCACCAGCCCTGCCCCCGAGTTACCTGCCCCGGTCATTGCAGCCGCTGCTCCGGAACCCAAGATTGGAAACCCCGAGCGGTTCAACGGCGATTCAACCCAGGTCCGGCCATTCCTGACTAGCTGCCGACTTCAGTTCTCCTTGCAGCCAAGGACCTTCGCCACGGAAGGGGCTAAAGTTGGGTATGCCATCACTCACCTGACGGGCCGAGCTCGACTCTGGGGAACAGCAGAGTTCGAACGTCAAACCCCCGCATGTGCAACCTTCGACCTGTTTGCTGAGGAGATGCTGAAGGTGTTTGACCTGGATTCACCAACCGCAGAGGCGTCTCGTGAACTGTTCAGAATTCGACAAGGCAGACGTACAGTCGCAGACCATTCCATCGACTTCCGAACCCTGGCAAGATGAAGTTCTTGGAACACACCATCGTTGGTGGACGCGTTCTTCCATAGCTTGGCCGACTATATCAAGGACGAGTTGGTCTCCCATGAACTGCCTTCCACTCTTGATGAAGCCATCGCACTGACTGTCCGGATCGACAGAAGGATACAGACCCGTCGTCGTGAGAGGGGGCGCCAAGGTCCACCAACTACCGGCATTCGGAGAGATCCGACTGGGCTCCTGTCATCTACTGCCACTCACCCAAGTCAGCTTGACCAGTCTGAGCCCATGGAGATTGGGCGAGCCTCTCTCACTCCTGCAGAGCGCCAGCGCCGCTTCACCTCAAACCTCTGCCTCTATTGTGGGAGGTGATGGACATCGTGGTGGTAACCTGCCCTTTAAAGCCGAAGCTCACGGGCATAGGGGAGTCGGTTGAGCTCAATGACCATCCAGTCCTCCGACCGCAAACCCCTGCTGCAAGTTCACCTCCGCCTCTCTGACTCAACTCACACCCTGGCTGCTCTGGTGGATTCTGGCGCCGAAGCCAACATAATGGACATCAAGCTGGCACGCCAACTGGGACTGGAGAACCACCGTTTGACACCTCCTATTCCTGCCCGGGCACTGGACGGACACTTACTCGGATCGGTCACTCATGTCACGGCCCCGGTCTCGATGGGTCTGTCCGGAAACCATCAAGAAACTATCCAGTTTCACCTGCTCCCCTCTCCAGGCCAACCCCTCATCCTGGGTTACCCATGGCTCCGCCGGCACAACCCTCAGCTCGACTGGGTGACCGGGGTGATCAGGGAGTGGGGAGAGGACTGCCACCGAACCTGCCTGCTTGCTGTCAAGACTACCCCTCGCCAGTACCCACTAACTCCGCTCCTGACCTCTCCAATGTCCCAGAATGCTACCATGGTCTCAGAGAAGTGTTTAACAAAGCAAGAGCCACATCTCTGCCCCCTCACCCGACCGCATGATGTGTGCCATCGACCTCCTCCTGGAACAGCCCCTCCAAAGGGCCGTCTTTATTCGTTGTCTGCTCCTGAAAGAAAGTCCATGGAGGACTACATCAACGACTCTCTGTCCGCAGGATTAATCCGTCCATCTTCATCTCCTGCTGGTGCTGGCTTCTTCTTTGTGGGGAAGAAGGACGGATCTCTTCGCCCCTGCATCGACTACAGGGGACTCAACGACATCACAGTGAAGTTACCCTCTGCCTCTGCTCACCTCTGCCTTTGAGTTGCTCCAGGGAGCCACTGTTTTACCAAGTTGGATCTCAGAAACGCTACCACCTAGTGCGGATCCGGGAGGGAGATGAATGGAAAACCGCATTCAATACACCAACAGGCCACTACGAGTATCTGGTTATGCCTTTTGGCCTCACCAATGCTCCTGCTGTGTTCCAGGCTCTAGTGAATGATGTGCTGCGGGACATGTTAAACAAGTTTGTCTTCGTTTACCTGGATGACATCTTAATCTACTCCAGAAACCTGTCTGAACACACCCGCCATGTCCAGCAAGTCCTTCATCGCCTCCTGGAGAATTCCCTCACGCCAAGGCAGAGAAATGTGAGTTTCACGTCAAGACAATGGCCTTCCTGGGGTACATAGTGGCAGAGGGGAAGTATCCAAATGGATCCTGCCAAAATATCAGCAGTCACTTCATGGCCAGTTCCGGAGAACAGAAAGAAGCTGCAACAGTTTCTGGGGTTTGCTAACTTCTATAGAAAGTTTATCCGGAACTACAGTACCATTGCTGCCCCTCTCACTGCTCTAACCAGCACCAAGCAACCCTTCACCTGGACCCTAGCAGCCGACAAAGCCTTCAGTACCCTCAAGGTAAGGTTCACCTCCGCTCCCATCCTCCAGATGCCTGATGTGGACCGGCAATTCATTGTGGAGGTGGACGCCTCGGATGTGGGAGTTGGTGCTGTGATTTCTCAGTGGGCTGCGGAGGATGGGAAGCTCCATCCCTGTGCCTTTTTCTCACGTCGGTTGTCCCCCTCTGAGTGCAATTACGACATAGGGAACCGAGAGCTGCTGGCTGTGAAGCTTGCCTTGGAGGAGTGGCGTCACTGGCTGGAGGGGTCCACCATTCCATTTCTCGCTTGGACCCGATCATAAGAACTTGGAGTACATCCGCACGGCCAAACGGTTGAACTCCAGGCAGTCCCGCTGGGCCCTGTTCTTCACCAGGTTTAATTTCACTCTGTCATACCGGCCTGGATCACGCAACACCAAGCCAGACGCCCTCTCCCGTCAATTCCAGAAGGATGACACCCCCTCCAAGGATCCTGTGTCGATTCTGCCAAGTCCCTGCATCGTAGCAGCTCTGACCTGGGCTGTTGAGGAACAGGTGCTGGAAGCTCTCCGTAACCAGCCAGGTCCCAGCGCTTGCCCAGCTGACTGCCTTTTTGTCCCCGAAAACCTGAGGTCCCAGGTCATTCAGTGGGGACATGACTCCCGCCTAGCTTGTCACCCTGGCTCCACCCGCACTTACAACCTGCTCGCCCAGAGGTTCTGGTGGCCCTCTCTGAGAAGGGATGTACGGGAATTCGTCCAAGCCTGCCCCATCTGCAACCAACACAAGTCGTCCTGCCAGCCCCCAGCCGGATTGCTGCAGCCCCTGCCTGTGCCCAGACGTCCCTGGTCTCACATCGCCCTTGACTTTGTCACGGGGCTGCCCCCTTCAAGTGGCATGACCGTCATTCTCACCATAGTTGACCGATTCAGCAAGATGGCACACTTCGTTCCCCTCCCCAAGCTCCCAACCGCCAAGGAGACCGCCCAGGTGGTCCTGGAACACGTCTTCCGGATCCACGGACTGCCAAAGGATGTAGTTTCTGACCGTGGCCCACAATTCTCCTCCGCCTTTTGGAAGGAGTTCTGTCACCTGCTGGGAGCCACAGTCAGTCTGACTTCCGGATTCCATCCCCAATCCAATGGGCAGTCAGAGCGGGCAAATCAGGAGCTCGAGAAGGCACTGCGATGCATGACCTCACGCAACCCCCACTCCTGGTCGCAGCAATTGACATGGGTGGAGTACGCACACAATTCTCTGACCTGCTCTGCCATCGGTATGTCCCCCTTCCAATGTGTTTATGGATACCAGCCTCCTCTATTTGCCAGCCAGGAAGGGGAGGTTACTTGCCCATCTGCACTTGCTTTTGCCCGTCGATGTCGCCGCACCTGGTCACAAGCCCGAGCCACACTCCTCAGATCCGTTGCCAGCTACACTACCGGGGCCAACCGTCGGAGAATTCCTGCTCCCACCTACCATGTTGGTCAAAGGGTGTGGTTGTCATCGAAGAACCTGCCACTCAGGGTGGAGTCGCAAAGCTGGCACCTCGGTTCCTTGGCCCATTCCCCTATCGTAAGAGTGATTAGCCCAACTGCTGTCCGGCTCCAACTGCCTAATTCCATGAGGGTGCACCCCACTTTCCATGTGTCTAAGATTAAGCCCATTCATGAGAGTCCGCTGGTCCCTGCTGCGCCTTCTCCTCCTCCTCCTCCTCCTCCTCCACTGCTCGGGATGGTGGTCTGGTTTACACCGTCCCTCCTGCCTGCCCGGTCCAGACGGAGGGGTAGGGGTCTCCAGTACCTCATTGACTGGGAGGGCTATGGACCTGAGGAAAGGACCTGGGTGCCGGCTAGTCGGATTGTGGATCGGACTCTCATCACCGCCTTCCACCAACGGCATCCTGATCAACCTGCAATCTGTAGGGGCCGCCCCAGAGGGGTCCCTAACCGTCCTGCCCGCCCAGCTTCCCGTCCTGTGCCTGACCCTGACCCTGTCTCTGAACCTGTACTCTGTAGGGGCCGCCCCAGAGGGGTCCCTGACCGTCCTGCCCGGCCGGGCTTCCTGTCCTGTGCCTGACCCTGTCTCGGGACCTGTCCCATCTCCCGACCCACGACCCTCCGGCTTCCTCCGAGGATGAGGGCGTTCACTCGGACCGTTCGGAGGAGTTCTAGCCCTCCTCCGGCTCCCCTCCTCCCGCCCGGCGTGGTGTTGCTCTTGGGACTTCTGGGGCCGTCCCTTGGGGGGGGGGGTTCTGTCATGAGCCCTCTCACTCCACCGGGTTACCACCTTAATTGGTTTCCACTATCTTCCACTCTCTCTACTCAGCCTAACTAGCTCCACTTGTCCCGGCTCTGCTCTGCTCTAATTACTCTGCCAGCTGCGCTGCATTACCCACTAACCTCTCCCAGTATTTAAAGCCCTGTCTTTCAGCTCTCCCTTTGTCAGATCGTCTGCAAAGCTCACACCCCGAACCTGTTTGCTTTCGGCTTGGCTCACTCTTGTTTGTGACCCCGGCCCTGCCTGAATCTTGGATACTCTTCTGCCCCAGAAAACCAGACCTGCTTTCTGCCGTAACGACTCCTGACTACTCTTCGATCCCGGTAACTCTGACCAGCCTTCTGCCTTGCTACTACGAATTTGGATCTCCCTTGAACTGTACTTCTGCCTTGTTTCATCCGCCCTGTTGTGTCTGTGTTCCCCCCGCCAGGACTTCCGGACCACCCACCACCGGCGTCATAGGACGCATCGCTGCCACTGGGGGGGGACAGACACAGCACATTGGACGGAACCCCTGTATCCCTGTTATTCCCAGTAACCCCTGGAGCCTTCACTCACTCCCTACTTCCCTTTTCCCTTAAGTTTAATAAACTTTCTGGTGTGACGCAATTGTGGTCCTCCGGTCGTCTGTCTGAACCGTGACAGATTGTTTCTGCCAAGACCAAATGAGGCAATATGGCTCATTCAGCATGGGGGTTGGATGCAGGAAAAGAGGGGGTGGGAATTGAAATGCAGGATTTGAATAAAAAGGGATTACTTCTCTGCACAGTTTGCCAGTACAACAATGGTACACTGAGAGGCCAAAAATTTGTGAGTTGTCTCCATTCACGTGGACAAAATAAGCTGGATATGTAAATTTATGACAACAAAAGTTTAGATCAAATAAATACTGTACTTGGATGAGCCAAAATAGTTTTCAATTCAATAAGGACAAAAGGCAGCAAAGTGAAGATAATTTCCATGAATAAACATCTTGATTCTTAGGCACTAATGTTTGCAATCTCTTGGAGACAGCTACATCAATCTAATCACAAAAACACATTTAGTTTCTCAAGTGCCAGTGATTGAATTTGTAAGAACAATTTGATTGAATTGTTCTTACAACACTTGTAACTTTTAAAAAATACATTTGCCTTCCATTGCCTTGCTAGACCTATAAAAACACTTCCTGTGTTGGATGTGATATGTTTTTATTTACATAAATGTACCATCATCTCGGTTTTTCCCTTGTATATCTGTATGAAATGCTTTTACCCCTGCAGAGTTGATGTGAAAGAGTAATCTATGTGATTCTGCTTTATAGTTTACTAGCGCTCTCACATATTCAGACAGCCACTACACCTACTAGCTGCCATGAAATTTACATTCCCCACGGCAACCCCTTTTTTTTTTAAATACGAATTTAAAAGAGCGTCTTTGTTGGATTTGTAGCTCTGAAGTGTCTTTAAGTGTCCCTATATTTCTCTTTCTTCATCTGTCGGGTTTTATGCTGGGTTCCAGTGTTTTTGTTTTGTCCAAAAACAAAAGAAAAAGCCATTTCTGTCAGCTGGGTATGTAGTGAATCTATCTCCTGCCTCTGCTGCTTGTAAACAATCTCACAAACTCCCCTTTGTATGGTGATGGCTATAGGGAGCTGCCATTGAGCTGTCTCCTCTTTGCTTGTGTGGGAGCGGGGCAGGAGCAGCAGAAGTAGTGTATAGCCCACTCTGATGAATAGATAGCAGCACACACACCCCCGCGCGCACACACACATACGCATGCACACACACGCATACATACACATGCAGAGAGAGAGAGAAAGACCACAGATGTGTTCTGTTCTCTGCGATTGTTTAGTGCTATTGATGATGAACGGATTCCTGTGGCTTCCACTCTGTGCTTCACAGAGACCCCCGCCCCCCCCCTATACAGACACACACACTCACACTTACTCACCAACACACACACACACACACTCATGCATGCACAGACACACACACACACTCACTTACTCACCGACACACACACACACACACACACCATTTTTTCTCTCATTAATTCCCAATTACACACTGCTCCCAGCACTGCCTTCTGTGTCACTCTTCACATATGTGAATGGTAATGCATCTCTCAGAAGTGTGTGTGTGTGTGTGTGTACTTCCCTGCTCATTTGAGTAGACGATAGGCATTGGATCTCTTGGATCTCTGGAATATAAATGAGTGGAGCAGTGTTCTCATGCTCTCAGTGTATGTGCCTCTGCTGCACCAAACGACCATATACAGGGGAGGTGCAGAGGTTCTACCAGAGAACTGAATGCAGAGGAGGTGCAGAGGTTCTACCAGAGGACTGAATGCAGAGGAGGTGCCGAGGTTCTACCAGAGAACTGAGTGCAGAGGAGGTGCCGAGGTTCTACCAGAGAACTGAATGCAGAGGAGGTGCAGAGGTTCTACCAGAAGACTGAATGCAGAGGAGGTGATCTGGTTCCAGTAATCCCACAAGCCCATCACCCCTCACCAATATCCATACCCTCCACACATTACAGACAAAGCACACTCCTGGTTTGAATCCTACCTCACTGGGTGCTCATTCAACGTGTCAAAAGGACAAAGGACAAACGTCTGCATCTTAGTGTCTCGCCAAAGGGCGCCCCAAGGCTTGATGCTGTGGCCCTTTCTCTTTTGCCATGTACACCAACTTCGTGGGCCCAATTATCCACTCACAAGGCTTCTCATATCACTGCTACACACATACTCACACAAACACACACACATGCACGCATGCAACCCACGACTGCTCACTCATGATTTATTACCCCACATGTACCTCAGTGCATATTAAAGCAAATTGAAGTGCAATTGGAAGGTAATAAGCATGTTACATGTAATACATATCTATGTAAATCACAAAGGTGACAGAGAATGATGGAAGAGAGAATGTGTGAGAGGACAAAATGAGAGGGAAAGAGAGAGAGAGAGGAGCTTTCACGGCCTCCAGTAATGGAAAAGTGTAAGCACCGACATACTAGTGACATACAGTACTATATAGTTGAAACATAAAAACTTAATGTCAGGTTTGTGTGTTGAACTGTGTGGCAGTAGACATACTTCAGACAAGTGTGTGTGTTGAGCTGAGTGACAGCAGAAATACCTCAGGACTGTATGTGGGGTAGGAAGAAGAAATACCTCAGGTAGGGTTCTGAGCAGAAATAGTTCAGGTGAGTGTGTGTGTGTGTGTTGAGCTGCATGACAGCGGAAATACCACAGGCAGGTGTGTGTGTGCTTGTGTGTGTGTATGTGTCCTCAGAAATACCTCAGGAATGTATGTGTGTTGGAAGAAAGAGACATGCATAAAAAACCTCAGGTGTAGGTGTTTCATTCCAGAACTTTTCTCCATTCTTGGTGTGTGTGTGTGTGTGTGTGTGTTGGAGCCAGTGGTATTGATAGGAACTAAAAGAGAAAATGCTACCCTGACGTACCCAGGCTAAGAAAATGCATTATGCATGGGAGATACGATAGGAGAGACACGATTGCAAAGATTTGGAAGGTCATTCTGAGACGTGGGCTTTCTTCATCAAGACCTCACTTCTAATACTATAAATAATGGAAAAGACTCTGAGATGAATGCAGTATTCATGGATAATCTGTTTCCAAGCATTTGATTCGGCTTTCTGACGAAACTCAGAGGAGGGTGGTGGGAGGAAGAGAGAATAGAACACGATTCAGAATGAATTTTGTTTAAAAAAACAAAACATCATGGGCAATTTGCTGAACTATAATGACTTATTATTTAAGTGCTTTCATATCCAGCATGTTGTCCTTCTCCATAAACAGACGTGTGTGTGTGTGTGTGTGTGTGTGTGTGTGTGGAGTAGTTTGAGTAGTTCACTTCACAGAGAGTGAAAGGAATCACTTCAAACAGTCCATCTGGGTCTGAGAGAGAGAGTGTGTGTATGTGTGTGTAAATTATGCCAGGGCATCAGAGCCATAGCTCAATGTGGAACAGCCAGTTTGAGAGGCCTCGAGTGAGAAATCCGTCCCGCCTGCCAGCCCGCCTCTCCACCCGCCAGGCCTAAAGAACCGGCTCTGGAACATTTCTATGCAAATGACCACCCCCCCCCCCGCCAACCTTACAACAACTCCATGAAACATCTCAGAGATTCTGGTAAGTGTCACGCCTCTTAGTAGCAAGGCAGAGGGACACACACACACACACTCTCACACTCACACTCTCGCACTCACATGGGATCAGAGAGCAGGCATTGCGATGGCTTCCGTCGGCGCTGAGGTTTTGGAGAAGTTCCGGCTCTTCTGCCGCGACGACTTTGAGGGAGACTGGGCGAAAGTGGCAGAGCGCAGCTTTGGACGGGTCTACCGCGTTAAGCTCAAGCTCTGGAGGGAGAACTGCGCCCTCAAATGCTTCTCCAACGCCAGCCACTACAGGTATGCCACACAAACACACACACATGCACACACACAGACACACAAGCAGGTAAGACATACAGACACACACAAGCAGGTAAGACATACACATACACGCATACACACACACACAGACACACAAGCAGGTAAGACATACACATACACGCATACACACGCGCACACACACACACAAACACATGCACACACACATGCACACACACACATACACACACACAAGCAGGCAAGACACACGCAGGTAATGTACACACCCAGTAGAACACGCAAACAGTACACACCTAGTGCGACATCTCATGTATTGAGTCAATGTTATGATAAATTGCAGGTTTCAGGTAACACAACACACACACACACACACAGCAGTAGCACACCTGTGCACTTATGACACACCTCATTTATTGTTCATATCTAGGACGTGTGTGATGGCCCAGTATGAACTCCCAGCTCAGCAGTGTACTGTAAACTCTCCTTGTTTTCACTCCTTGTTTCAGTGATCCCAATCCCAATCACCGAACACCTGTGTTTCACTTCTCTGCCAAGCCAGCGCAACAAGTTTAACTGCAGTTAGATTGCTCTAAATGATACCAAACCAAAAAAATGTACCGGTAGTTTATTATGACCGCCGTGCAGTGAAGCGGCGGTCAAATAGGTTTAGAGTTTGAGTTAGAGTTGTTTTCCGGATTTTTTAAATTTTTTTTTTTTTCAGTTATGATTCCTGGGACACTAAAAGACCGGGGTGCACACAACTTGGTGGGCATGTAGCCCCACAAGGATGACATGGAACCATTGATGTTTGGTTCGCCCCCACCAGACTGGACCTCCCGAAAGGAGGGTAGGGTGGGCTCAGTTTTCTGTGAATATCTCGAGAACCTTAGGGCAGGGGTGGGCAAACTGCGGCCCGCCAAGTACTTTCATCCGGCCCGCCGAGCATTTCATTTGGTTATCAGGCTGCTCGCTATTTTTTTCCTGCGATAGAGACGATGTTGGTTAGCTTTACTGCAAACTGCTGTTCACTCTCCTTAGAGAACGTTTACAATGTCAATGACAAAACATCATGTTAAATAGAGATGACATCATGTTAAATTAAGTTAACTCTTAGTTATCTCCTTTGCAGCAGATCTAACATGAACATTATGCGATCCATTTAATTGGGAACGCGTCTGTACTCACGAGAGGGAGAGAGAGCTGCAGGTTCCAGCTGGCTTGTCATTCTTGATAACTGATATCTCCTTCTTATAAGAAACTGGAAACTGGAAATCATGAAGGCAACAGTTGTTCCCACTACTGACCATTTAAAAACTGTGAGAGGGCCCAGCCGTAGGTACAGCACTAGCCATAGTGGAGCAGGCAGAAGATCATTGAGAAATAAATGTGAATCTTAAAGCGACAGTGCACAATTTATTGGGGTGTTGTCGTGCGGCCCACTGGCCAATTTTCAAAACCCAATGTGGCCCTTGAGCCAAAAAGTTTGCCCACCCCTGCCTTAGGGCCTAGGAAGACCACATTTTTTTAGTAATGTTGGTCTCAAGGGGCCATGTCTACCCATAACCACTCATTTGATGTATAGCGCCACATAGTTAAAAATGAAAAAGCAATTGTTGAAAGATACATCTTTCTGATGCGCTGGGACACATCATCAGTGATGTAACCTGGGGTCACTGGGTGTTTCGGGTCTTTCAACATCAGACACCCTCGCCCAGGCGACCCGACCAGAGTTGATCAGACTCCGGCCTGTGTCCCAGCAGCATTCTTCCACGGATCAGCCCTCTTGATCCAAAGCCATCTTGTGGCTCTTTCTGCGGCTTCAGTTGCAGATCTGATGGCCTTCCTCTTTGCCTCACCGGTGAGGCCCAGCATGGTGAGGACTTTGCAGAGGGACCGCCCTGCAAATCCTCGGCATCCCACCTCCAGGGCTTCACAGTAAGTCCTCCAGCCTTGGCTCCTACACTCCTCCACCAGCTCCTGGTACTTGGCACGCTTCCGCTCAGTCAGTCAGTTCCAGAATGATCAATTGTTTGGTGGAATCAGAAACAATGATCATATCTGGTCGGAGCCGTGTTGTTGTTATTCTTGCTGGGATCTTCAGCTGTTTGCCCAGGTCCACTTCTAGCTGCCAGTCTGTGGCGGTAGTGAGGAGACCTGACCTGGCCCTCGCTTGGATAGTGGGCTTCTCTCCAGCTCTGTGGAATCTGATTGACTGAGGCTTGCTGTGGTTCTTGGTGGTAGTAATGGCCTTGGCTATACTCTCAGCAACCGCCTTCAGCACCTGGTGGTAAGCGCCAGCGGTAAGCCCCTCTCCAAGGGCTTTAGGGCAGCTACTGAGGAGGTGTTCCAGGGATCCCCTTCCTGGACACTGGAGGCAGGATGGTGTCTCTGCTTTGCCCCAGACATGGAGGTTGGATGGACTGGGCAGGACATCATAAATAGCTTGGACTAGGAACCTGATGTTAAGGAGTCTGCTCTCCAGATGTTGGGCCAGGTGATCTTCCGTTGCAGAACATTCTCCCATTTAGTCCAAGCTCCCTGTTGTCCCATACCCACCATCCTGCTGGCTCGTTCTTCCTCCACGCCTGCCCGCACTTCCTGCTGGATGAGATGTTGCCGCTGTTTTCCCTGGGCCTTGTCCACCCTGGTTGATGGGAAATAGCCAATACCTGCGCGTCCTGAGGCTATGGACCCCACCAGTACCTTCTGCCTCAGTCGCGACTCTGCCACTTCCAGAGCCTCGACTGCCCTCCATTTCCGGCCTGTTCGCCAGCCGATGCCACCTTTTCATCCCTGGATTCCCTGTACTGCAGGGCTTCTCGAGTTCTAGTCACCATGAACTCTTCAGTGAGTCCACTGAATGGAAGCTTCAAGGTGTTGCTACTGCCGTACAGGGCAGCACTGCTCAGACTTCGGGGTAGGCCAAGCCATCTTCGCAAGTGGCTGCTGATCTTTCTCTCCATGGCCTCTACAGTTGTAATGGGTACTGCGTATACTAGCAGAGGCGCATGACGCATTGTAATCGCAGGTATCTTTGGCTGACAGGTTCAAAACTGCACAGATTTTGAAGTGTAGGATCATTATGACACCCTCTGAATGCATGCAAGTTTTGTTGAATTCCGTTCATGGGGGACCATACAATAAATAAATATATGTGTACAATTAGTGACTGTACACTACACATGCACACACACACACACACACACACACACACAGAGAAGCACACATATACACAAAAGCAAATGCACACATGCACACACTCACTTACATACACAAAAGATGAAAGAGTAGTGGATGGAGTAGGAGATGGAAACAAATTGACAAGCGTGATTTATTTTTCCGGAGAGAATGTGTAGGACTGAGTGGCGGTCATATTTTATATCGCTTTGCGGTACATCTAGTTTCCTTAGTCTTACCTGGATGAAGTATGAAGCATTGTCACCAGAGGATTCAAAGTGTGTTTGTGTTGGTAATTTCGGATATACTGATAGACTCTCAGCTGTAGTTTCCTCCTGTGTGTGTGTGTGTGTGTGTGTGTTGGCCATTTCAGATGTACTGATGGACTCTCAGCTGTAGTCTCCTTGTGTGTGTGGACGTACTGTATGTGTGTGTGTGTGTTGCCCATTTCAGATGTACTGATGGACTCTCAGCTGTAGTCTTCTTGTGTGTGTGTGTGTGTGTGTGTGTGTATGTTGGCCATTTTAGATGTACTGATGGACTCTCAGCTGTAGTCTCCTTGTGTGTGTGTGTGTTGGCCATTTCAGATGTACAATACTGATGGATTCTCAGCTGTAGTCTCCTTGTGTGTGTGTGTGTGTGTATGTGTGTGTGGCCCATTTCAGATGTACTGATAGACTCTCAGCTGTAGTTTCCTCTTCTCGTTATCAGGGACCTGATGGAGGAAGTGACCAAGCTGGGGAAAGTGAAGTTTAAGTACATCACCTCCGTCTACGGCATGTGCAACGACCCGCAGGCCGTCGTGATGGAGTACATGAACAAAGGCTCTCTGGACGGCCTGCTGTCCAGCCACACGCTCATGTGGCCCAAGAAATTTCAGATGATCCACGAGATCGTCATGGGAATGAACTTCCTGCACAGCATGGACCCGCCCCTCCTCCATCTCAACCTGAAGCCGGCCAACATCCTGCTGGACGACCACCTGCACGTCAAGGTCAGCAGGACATCACAACAACAGCACAGGAGGAGGATAGGAGAAGTGAAGAGAAGGCCTGAGAGATGAGTAGACCGCAGGACAGAGAAGGTCTGAGAGACAGGACCAGGACAGAGATTACAGTACATTACATTATTCAACAGATGCTCTATCCAGAGTCAAGGTCAGCAGGAAAAGACAGAGAAGGATTAGGGTGGAGCTTAGGTGGTGTTTAGGTGGTGCTTAGGTGGTGTTTAGGTAGTGCTTAGGTGGTGTTTAGGTAGTGCTTAGGTAGTGCTTAGGTGGTGTTTAGGTAGTGCTTAGGTGGTGTTTAGGTAGTGCTTAGGTGGTGTTTAGGTGGTGAACTGGGCTTTCTACTAGGGAACTACACTTTACAAAGACTAATATACAGAGACCTTGACCAGAGTCAAGATCAGTAGGACAAGGCAGATAAGGGTAGAGATGGTCATAGATGGTCCGAAAATTTTGTCACCGAGGGATATGACATCACACATTTGTATCTGTGTGCTCTTTGCCTCTGGCTCTCCCTCTGTAGTGACTTAGTCTGAAGTCACAGAAAGAAAAACATACAGACTAAAGAAAAACAAAGTGACTCCCAGTCAAGACATGGTCTGTGGCTGTAGTGATTTCTGCAGGGCTTGAGGCCAAAGCAGGGCAGGTTTATTTATAAAGAGCAGTTCCTACTCAGGGCTAGTTTGTTAGTGCTTTACATAAACAAAAGCAAAGAATAATACTAAAAGGCCAATAGTTGAAAATAATGTACATAAAATAGAAAAAAATAGAAATAGAAAAAAATAGAAGACATAAAACACACAAAGCAGAATATTTAAAATACAGAGTGCATAACAACTTCCCATTACTGGAAACACAGCCAACAACTTAACTTCATGCCTTGGAGGATGTGTATAGTTTCCTGCTGTTGAATTGTGTCTAGTTTTCTCCAGATGAGTTGTGTCTTCAGACGCCCACATCTCAGTTGTGTCTCTGCAGATTTCAGATTTCGGCGTGATAAAGTGGGAGGGGTGCTCAGGCATGGCGGTGATGGAGCATCTGACGGCCAGAGGCAACATCAGCTACGTTCCCCCTGAGGCCTTCTGCCAGAGCCCAGACCCCCCCACAAACAAGTACGATGTTTACAGGTGAGAGGCAGACGCATGATCACTTTTCAGGATGAATGATATTAGCACTGTCAGAATGGATTTGCATCTGACACCTGATGCATAGAGAGTTTTTGCCGCCTGCATGCTGCAGCCTCATTGGTTATGCTCCTCTGCTCTGTGTCTGCAGCGTGGCTGTGGTGGTGTGGGAGATTCTCACACAGAAGAAGCCCTATGCTGGTAAGTTCATGCTGCACTGGTTTAAACACGACCTGTCACTCAACTGACACACTCACTCAGCTGAACCAAACCAGTCCTGTCACTCTCCACAACCTACCTCATGTCTCGCTCTCTTTCTTTTTCACTCTCTCTCTCTTTTTCACTCTCTCCCTCTCTCTCTTTCACTCTCTCTTTCACTCTCTCTCTCGCTCTCTCTTCATGGCTCTAGGGGCCAACATGACAGAAGTAATCATCCGTGTGTCGTCGGGGAAGCGGCCGAGCGTGGCGAAAATTCCAGACGACAAGCCCCGTGAGTGCCAGGACATGATCGCCATCATGCAGGAGTGCTGGCAGCAGCACCCAAAACAGAGGCCAGCCTTCTCAGGTACTGCCCAATCACAGACCAGCTTTCTCAGGTACTGCCCAATCACAGACCAGCTATCTCAGATACCACCTAGTCACACGCCAGATTTTTCAGATACCGCCCAATCACAGGCCAACCTTCTCTGATACCGCCCAGTCACAGGCCAGATTTTTCAGGTACCACTCAATCACAGGCCAACTGTGTTCTGAACTGAAGTTCCACCCAGTCACAAAATAGCCTTCTCAGGCTCACCGTTCACACAGCTTAACCTCCCATTTATAGGCCAGTCTTCCCAGAAAATGCCTTACTGCCCAATCAGAGGCCAGCTTTCTAAAATACTTCCTAACTGTCTAATTAGACCCCAGTTCTTGTCCAAATGCTGGCTTTCTTGGGAAAACCACTAAAGGTGATGATACACATGGGGTAACTTTTTGAGCAGTGCTGCTGGGGAACCACATGAATGGTTCTGTGTTTCCTGATGGATAGATAGATAGATAGATAGATAGATACTTTATTGATCCCCATGGGGAAATTCAAGGGTCACAGTAGTATACAGACATCACACACAACATGCACTTACAGCAGAAATGGTAAACATAAGTATAAGTATAAACATATAACTAAACGCCACTGTACAATAAAGACAGTAGAAGATAAGAAAGATAAGAAAACTAACAAAACTAAATACTAAATACACTATATAAATTAAATTAAGGAAGTCCAATGTGCTTGAGGGTGATCAAGCATAAGACGCTTGTAGTGACAGGGCCGTGATGAGATGATCATGACAGTTGAATCGTGACTGAAGCACAAAATCAACGGGAGCGCACTAGATCAACAACACTCTGGAACAACGGGAGCGCACTAGATCAACAACACTCTGGATCAACGGGAGCGCACTAGATCAGCAACACTCTGGAACAACGGGAGCGCACTAGATCAGCAACACTCTGGAACAACGGGAGCGCACTAGATCAGCAACACTCTGGAATAACGTTGCTCAAACAGTTGCTTTGTGCATCATCACCTCAAGTGCAAATTGAACAGAGATTACAGTACATTACATTATTCAGCAGATGTTCTATCCAGAGTCAAGGTCAGCAGGAAAAGACAGAGAAGGATTAGGGTGGAGCTTAGGTGGTGTTTAGGTGGAGCTTAGGTGGTGTTTAGGTAGTGCTTAGGTGGTGTTTAGGTGGTGAACTGGGCTTTCTACTAGGGAACTACACTTTACAAAGACTAATATACAGAGACCTTGACCAGAGTCAAGATCAGTAGGACAAGGCAGATAAGGGTAGAGATGGTGATGAACACTTCAGTTTTTCCACCCTCTTATAAAATCTCTCCCTTCTGTCCTCTCTGCCTCCTGATGCACTCTCCACCCCATTTCTAAGCCCTGTAGACTTCCCCTGCCAAATAAACTCCCTCGCTACAGCATCGGCCTAGCCTGCCCTCCTACGCCCTCCGCCCCTTAGCTTCTGCATGCCGGGCTGTGACTGACACGAGTGCTCTGCCATCCATCATAAGGCCCCGTGCGAGCTGCTTGCAGCCTGCCCCGTGTCTAAGGTCGTAGATGGGCCAAAACACTCTGAAGGACACACAGACAGGAAAATCTGCTGATCGTTCTTAATTACACCTGCGTGTGTGCATAAGTATTCAGTGGAGCGGCAGACATTCCGCCAGCAGGTTCCTGATAAGAAATGATACACACCTAATTAGCATACATTAGCAGAGATTGAATGTAATATGTTGGGCCTGCGGCGGTGGTTTCTCTTCAGCATTGCATAATGGCTGCATGATGAGCAGTATGAATCAGATTAAGAGGGGCAACAAGGCACAATGTTGCTATGTAATTAATAGCGTTGTAAACAAAACAATGTCTAGATTGGGCTACAGACAGCTCAGCACTGTCAAGTCGTGTGACTTTGGCAAACAGGTTCTCTTACATTATTATAGAGACACTGCCAAAAACTTGGTGTTATTGTGTACCTGACATATGACTCCACACATTTCAATGTTGCACTGACTGGGCATATATCTAATGTATAGCTGGTATGATAAATCATGCTAACATTCTTCAAGGGGTTTGTAACCCATGTTAGCCATACCCTGTTAGCATTACACGGAATTTGAGCAATCTCTGTTTAAAGTTTAGCATTATGACCCATGGCAGTCCTCTCTTGTTATCAATGCACCTATGCCAACTCTCTCCTGGTATAGGTAGCTCTCTCCTGTTAGCCAGTGCCCTTAGCTCTCACCTGTCACCTGCATTAACCAGGCTAACTCTGTGCTGTCAGAGTTATGGATGTGCCGATCCTTTTATTACCAGACATCATTGAGAAGACCGAGGTCCTGAGTGAGGTTCTGAAAATCCCTGATGTTGGTCGTGGGCGCAATAAGGAGATACCTACCCTTCCATACAGCACAATGCCCAATCCGAAAGTAAGTTTACCTACCACCACCAAGCACACACACACACACACACACACACACAATTATATTAATCTCAAACTGAAGATAAGCATCTCTCCCTCTAGTTCACATTCTCAATCCGGCCTAACCCCCCATCCCAGCCTTATCTGGTCTTGCCTTTTCACACACACACACACACACACACACACACACACACACACACACACACACACACACACACACACACACACACACACACACACACACACACACCCTGCTGGAGCACCGGTGAGAATGCAATGTCAGTTTAGGGGGCATTACTGGCAGAGTTCTAGCTACAACTTTCACTCCCTGACCTGAGGACAAACAGCTCTGACGTTTCTTCCATTTTTCTTGTGGAGCACTTTTACCTGTTTTCGCTCACATAAAAGATGTCCGCTGGCATACATCTGTTTAAACAAGCAATTTTCTTACTTGCCAGTAGTCTATTAGTCCCCACTAACAACCTTTTATCTCTCTCTTTCTCTTTCGAAGGAACCAGCAGCTCCGCCATTCCCAGGTAAGTGGTCTCATATTTCATCTTCGATGAATATTTTATCATATTCTATTGTCCGTCATTGCAATATTAAACTCATTTCTTTTGGAGAAATTTGTGAGCAGTCATCGTTTACATCGATTACCTTTTTGCCATTTATCTTTTCCACCATATTTTCCAGAAAATAATATTCTGGTGTATCATTTTAAAAGCCATTATGTGTATGTGACCAGTAAGAGTGTGTCTCTGCTGCCCTTCCTCACAGAGGCTGGCAATGAGGAGGATGCCAACGACGATGCTTTGGAGTCCCTGACCAAGAAACACTTTGAGAAGTTCCATCGGAGCCTGCGCCAGGAGCACGTGGCGATGCGCTTCAAGGACAACAACTCGCTGCTGCACTACACGGTGGCCAGCGGAGACATGGAGAGCGTGCGGCGCGTGCTCGGCCTCGGGGCACAGGTCAACGCTCAGAGCCAGCGCGGTTACACCCCTCTGATCGTTGCTGTGCTCTGCAAACTCCACGACATCAGCGCACTCCTCGTGCAGCAGGGGGCCGACGTGGCGCTCGGGGACTTGGACGGCTGGGCTCCGCTGCACTTCGCCGCCCAGAATGGCGACGAGCGGGCGGCCAGGTTCCTCCTGGAGCACGGGGCGCCTCCGGACGCCACTGAGAAGGAGCAGTGGACACCGCTGCACCTGGCAGCCCAGAACGGGCACGAGGGGGTGGCGCGGGTGCTGGTGGCACGCTTGGCGGTCATTGACGTGAGGGAGGGGCAGCACGGGCGCACACCGCTGCACATGGCCAGCACCTATGGGCACCTGGGCATCGCCAAGCTGTTGTTGGGGAAGGGTGCCAACCCTTCGCTGCCTGACAGCGCTGGCGACTGCCCGCTGCACCTGGCGGTGGAGGAGGGCCGCGTGCGCATGGTGCGGCTGCTGGTGGAACGCGGGGCGGACGTGACGAGCGCTGACGCGCGCGGACACACACCTGTGCACCTGGCGGCGGTACGCGGGCACACACTCATCTGCCGTTACTTGTTGGGCCACGGAGAGGGTACCAACGCGCGAACTGCCCAGGGCTGGACGCCATTACACCTGGCCGCACTGCGTGGGCACGGGGAGACAGTACTGGCATTGGAGGCTCAGGGCGGGGAGGTGGACGCTCGCGGGTCTCAGGGCTGGACAGCGCTGCACCTGGCCTGTCACCATGCACAGGACAAGGTGGTGACTCAGCTGCTGGCGGCAGGCGCAAAGCCGGACCTGGCGGACGACGCCGGCTGGATGCCGCTCCACCTGGCAGCGCGCTCCGGATGCTTCCCCAGCGCACTGCAGCTCCTCTCCCGCCAGGCCGACGTCAACGCCCGCAACCACGCCCAGGCCACTCCTCTGCACGTGGCGGCGCAGAGCGGTGCGGCCGGCATCGTCCGGGCACTCCTGCTCAACCACGCCAGCCGCAGTGCCCGTGACATACGAGGACACACAGCCCTCGACATCGCCCGCAGCAATGGTCACCAGGAGGCAGTCAAGCTACTGGAGCGAGATGAGGAGCGGTAACACACAAAGACACACACACTCACACACATTACACACACACACACATGGACATCGCCCGCAGCAATGGTCACCAGGAGGCAGTCAAGCTACTGGAGCGAGATGAGGAGGGGTAACACACAAAGACACACACACAAAAAACACACACACTCACACACATTACACACACACACACACACTCACACACATTACATACACACACACACACACATATTATGCACATCAGACACACACACACACACACATTATGCACATCAAACACACACACACAAACATATACACATCACACACACACACACACACACACACAGACACAGACACACAGACACACACACACTCTCCCTCGGGTCATCAGCAGTCAGCCGTGCGTGATGGCAAACAGCAACTTGGTACTGATGATGGGAAGGTGAGCATCGACTTGTCCCATTGATCAGCTCTTCACCTCCTCCGGCACATTTTCCTCCCTGATAACCCTGTTATTCCTGTCTAGCTCTTCAGCTCATAAAGCGCTCAGCCATCGATCTGTTCAGGGGTGAGATCAGGCATTTCTCAACAGTGCTGTTCTTCATCAGAACCACCTGACCTGTATGTTGTGATTACTGATCAGCCTCAACAAATCAGCAGGAGGACGATGACATGTTAATTTATGTTGTTGTTGTGAGATGCACTACAATCAACAGTGACATTATACGCTGTACCACAAAGAAATGCGCTGTTTGGGATTCCAAAAGGAAATCTGTAGTGTTATTTCTTTATATAGTAAATTTTGCTGGTGCAGGAAAGTCATGTGTGGAATTCTGCAGTGCCATCAAATGAAAGTGTTTGTTCTGCATGATGTGTGCTTTGTGTCTCTGTCTTTGGGTGCATGTAGGCCAGACTGCTGTGTGGAACAGATTTGCTGCCTGGGCTGCAGAAACACACACACACATACACACACACACACACACCTGAGTGTCTCTCTTTCTCCCTCTCCCTCTCTGAGCCTGTTGCCCTTCTGAGAACTCAATTTCCGGCAACTTATGGTGTGTGTATGTGTATGATTGTTTGTGTGTATGTATCTACAGTATGTGTGTTTGGGTTTGCGTGTGTGCTTTTTGTGCATGTATTTATATCTGTGAATATGTGTTTGTGTGCTTGTGTTAATTTGTGTGTGTGTGTGTGTGTATGTGTCTGTGTGCTTGTGTTTATGTGTGTGTGTGTGTATGTGTGTGTGTGTGTGTGTGTGTATGTGTGCTTGTGTTTGTTTGTGTGTGTGTGTGTGTGTGTGTGTGTGTGTGTGTGTGTGTAGGTTTGTGAGGGATGGTTGAGAGGGAAATTCATCATGAGGATTCCACAGGCCTCTGGCGGCTGACAGTGGTGTGATAACCAGTCTGGCTGCATTCCCCTCGGCTCTACCTCATAACAAACCGTAGCTGATAAAGAAAAGATTTCCTCCTCAGATCAGCCCGCCACTCACTACAGCATATCCATTTTCAAACGCGCCCGCCTCCTCGACATCAGCTCCGCGCCCTTCATGCTGTCAGTCTTATCTTGTCACATGTGGCTTTTGTCGCACATACTATTCCAATTGCTATGAAAAGCCCTTCTATTCATCTCCAAACAGGATGAACGTCCACATCCATAAACTGCAGATGACATCACAGTTGTGATTCTGAGAGAGGCCGCAGCACAGCCAGCGTCGAGCGATAAGATCTGCCCCAACCAACCCGCTGCCCTCTCATGCACACCCATGAGCTCCAGGCTTTAATTAAAGGTTATATCAAAAACACACATCACACTCTTAGAAGATTACATGCGGGTCTGTGGCATCAGGGACTCAGCCAGAGCCTCCCTGCTGATGTCTAAGGGGCAGACAGGGCCTGACAAACACCCTGCACACACTCAACAGAGAGCGAGAGATAAAGCATCTCACACACACACACACACACACACACACACACAACCCTTCACACGTGTGCTGTGCTGTAGTGACGGACTTTGACGTGAAGAGGAATGGAGATGGAGACAGGAAGCCGTGGAGACGAAACCTGCTGGAGGAGCGTGATGGGCACCGTGGAAACAGAACGTGCTGAAGGAGGATTGCCAGGCGCTCTGGGGTCTGTGTGTGTGTGTGTGTGTGATTGTTCTCTCCCACCCACCTGCTAGGTGCTGTGTGAAGTGATTTGTTGGATGTGGAGAGGTAGCCGAGGTTGACCACTGCACAGGTGGACGGCCTTAGTGTCCTGCACGCAATCTGAGCTGTATTCATGGGAGCACACTGGCTTGCTGACCGGTACCTGATGGATCGATACCTGATGGACGGTAATGGATCTGGGAGCTCATTGGCTTGCTGAGGTCCCCCCGTGTAATGGATCTGGGAGCTCATTGGCTCACTGAGCACCACCTGGGTAATGGATCTGGGAGCTGATTGGCTCACTGAATGGCCCCTGGGTGATGGATCTGGGAGCTCATTGGCTCACTGAGCGCCACCTGGGTAATGGATCTGGGAGCCGATTGGCTCACTGAATGCCCCCTGGGTGATGGATCAGGGAGCTCAATGGCTTGCTGCAGTGCCACCTGGGTGATGGATCTAAACCAGGGGTGGGCAAACTGCGGGCTGGATCCGGCCCGTCAAGGACTTTCATCTGGCCCGCCGAGCATTTCTTTTGGTTATCAGGTGTTGTCGTGCGGCCCACCGGCCAATTTACAAAACCCAATGTGGCCCTTGAGCCAAAAAGTTTGCCCACCCCTGATCTAGACTTATCTGGCCTTCTGTTGGGGTCAGACCCACTCTATGCGTCATTCTGTTTCAATAGACCTCAGGGTTTCTCCACTGTCTCTCCACGTCATATGCTGTCTGTGTACTTCATTCTGACTGAAGATATGCCAGATCATAATGTCCTTTGCTGTGTTTCTGAGATGTGTTTTTGAGGATTCTCTGCGGTTTCCTTTGCTAAAACATCAAAGTGTGTGTGCCTCTGTCAGATGAATGGTTAGCATGCCCTAAAGGCTTTTAACCTTCAACACTTTGATTTACTACTGTGAATTTAGTACTGTTTTTTTTTTTTTAACTTTCACAATCTTTCGTGGTGGGTGAACAAATTCATCTACAACCTTGAACAGTAAACTACAGCTCTAGTCACAGAGGGCACACACATCCCTATGGTATACATAAACAAACACAAACACAAACACACACACACACACATAAACAAACACAAACACACACACACATAAACAAACACAAACACACACACACACACAAATAAACAAACACAAACACACACATAAACAAACACAAACACACACACACATAAACAAACACAAACACACACACACAAATAAACAAACACAAACACAAACACACACACATGCACACACGCACAAACACATACAGACACACACACACACACACACACAAATAAACACACACACACACACACACACACACACATGCACACACACACACGCACAAACACATACAGACACACACACACACAATCGAGATGCGCAGATGGGTTATTATTTCATCTGCAACTGCATCACAAAACTCATCATCCGTCCGCCATCCATCCGCACCAACATTTTTGGACCAATTTTCAAAACCGCACCCGCCCGCCATCCATTGGTTGTTTTAAGGTCTATGGACGATGCAAGGCTCTGCTGACACGAGACTAGATTAAACTGCCATTAAACTCTTGCCTGTTCTAGAAAGGAGACTGATCCAATGCAGCAAAGATATTTAAAGGCTAAAGTCCCTATAGCCTATTGGCTATGTTGTATCCCCAGAATATCAGCAGTGAACTCCGATCGTGCACAGGGACAAAAATAAATAAATAGCCTAAATAAAATGCTGCCTACTTGCCTTGCACATCTAATTAATGGGTAGTTTCTTTACACTGGTTTCCTTATGTAACCTGCGTTGTGTTGAACCTGCGCGATTCAGCCCTGCACACACCCGGACTCGAACCCGCTAACAGCAGCACCTCGGATCGGGAGGCGAGCGCGCTAACAATTGAGCCAATAGCCCAGGCTACTGGCTCGCATGCCAGCAGCAGTCTTGAGGCGTCGGGGAGTGAGGTTTACCAACGTTCCACAAGCACAGCTAAGCTAGCTGGCATCCGTTACACTTACACTGGTGAGGAAACAATGCTGGTGGGATACCATAGGCTATTTAAATTAAACTTTTTGTTACCTTTAGTGTGCGTGTGTGTGTGTGTGTGGCGTGCGTCATTGGAACACCTACCCCCCCCCCAATTATAATGTAAATACAATGGGGGTAAATCCGCCAAGGTGTTCCAAAATGACGAGGTGTGATGGAACTAGGGTTGCAAAGGGAAAAATTTCGGTAAATTTCGAAAACTTTCCGAAACTTACCATGGGAAGTTAAGCTGGGGAATTTTGGAAATATTCCAAATTGGAAACTTTCATGGAATTAAAGGGAATAATGGGAATTTACGGAAATTAACATGGCATTTTGGGTAATTCATACAAACTGTTTCATATACAAACATTAACATTTTGTTTCGTAATAAGCAATATGATTTGTATGTTCGGATTTTTGCTTAGCTTAGCATACAAAGCTAGCTAGCATGCTAGCAGGAATCCCATTCTCTGCCTATGGTTTACTAGTGTGCTAAACTAGCAACACTGAACTGCCCAAGATACACTACACCACTCAACAACAAAATCTGATTGGTTGGAAAAAATTTTCCCCATGCATATGAACACACCATAGATTTCCTTTATGTCTAGCAGCCTATGCCGATTGCTGTGTGCATGTGATTGACATATGTGCAGGGTAGAAATTTGACTGAAATTGCATTAAATCAGGTTGTTTTAACTAATATTATGCTGTAAGATGGGGTTTTGGCCACTACATTTAAGTTCCCTGTTATAGACTAACTTGCCATTTTAAAAAATCCCAGTTTATTCCCATTAATTCCCGTTTATTCCTGTTAATTCCCATATATTCCCGTTAATTCCCATGGAAAGTTTCCAACTTTGAAAATTCCCGGAATTTTGCAACCCTAGATGGAACACTGTTCATTACAGAGCGTCATCTCACATTCCCTTTAACAACAGGCACGCTTGTTCCATAGCTGATTGCTATTATGGTGGCGTATTTGCCAGGCGCAGCCAGGAGCGTTTACAGCGCTATAAGCACTGTTTAGTTGGGAACAGTTAGCTATTGATTTTTCCTCATGACAAAATGTAATACAGAATTGTCACAAAGACATACTTTCCGATGTTTTGGGATCACTCTCACTGAATCACGAGGTTATGAATGCATGGTGATATTTTTGCAATGTAATCTAAAATTACCTCTCTATAGACAATGCATATCTTCTGTCAGATAATCTCTTCTCTCCCGTGCTGCTGCTGGGGCATTTGGGTAAAATGGCATCGGCATGCAGTTCAACATCACTTCTCTGAACTGAAACTGCAAAATATCAACAGGGAACGTTTGCGCTGGAACACGCCCCGTCTTTTCGCTGAACCGCCCTGTGGGCGCAATCGAATTCCCTAATTTACAGACATGTACCTGTGGAGGGAGAATTCCAATATGCACTGACTGCAAAATAGGAAAGACAAAAGCGTGAGTATACAAAGTCAATTGCGCTGGAGTGCAGGATAGAGCCCTACCTGTTTCAGTTTGTTTTCCGGGCAAAGCCATTTTAAACCGAGAATCTCGTGTTTTTTTAAAAAAAAAATTAAAAAAAATAATCAAACTCATCAGAGGTACAGTATAGCGACACAACATCAACTGTTATCAAAAATTAAATCATGCATAAATAGTTAAAATACGGAGCCCGGGAGAGCTCACTTTAAGTGATATTTGTTCTGGTCGTGATAATTTGTGAGCACGTTTTCCTTTAATTGAGCCCTTGAAATAATAAAACGTGAGCACGTTTTCCTTTAATTGATCCCTCGAATTAATAAAACGTGACCCCGTTGTAGGCCTAAATTGAGCTCTCGAAATATGTATTTCGTGCTCACATTTAGTAATTCCCGACATTTTCTCACCGCTCGCTGTGCTGTGGTGGCAACTTTGTGTTACCTTGGCATGGACTAGGCCTACAGCTGTCTGTGACAGTTCATATTGGTAATGTGATGATAACCGTAGGCAGCTAATTAAAGCCTTTAGGTGGTCAGGATGGTTTATAGCGGAATTCTACTCTTTGTAGCAGGGGCACCTGTGGAGCTATGGAGCTATGGAGACCCATAATGGGGAAATTCTACTAGGCTACATAGGCTACTTGGGCTCTGTTGTAATAACCGGTTTCCACTACCTCCTGGATTGTTGACTAAAGCCTACGTTAACTGTGAGGTCTAGAAGGCAATCGAAGCACACACAGCGACAAGCTCCCAAACAATTACAACACGTAGACCTACTGCTGTTGGTACAAAGGCTACTGCGTATTAGTAGTAGCCTAATACCCCACCCAATACAATAAGGTTCCCTCTAGCGCCCGATGGGCCTCACCATATAACCCACCCGCACACCGATATGATGCACACAACGAGGTAAGCTTTGATATGGACTATAAAACGAGACATAAACAGTGGCGTAAACGATGCTCAGCTTCTCACTCGCTATAGCTCACACCGTTCGCGATAAACACCACAGCTCTGCATAAACTTGGACCTCAACAAACACTCAAAACTTCGGCAAACATTCAGCTGGACGAAGATGGCAAGGGGCTTGTGCAAACACACACAATCATCTGCTCTCCCACCTATAGCCTACCTAACAGGGCTATATCCAGGTGCACTGCAATCAATGAGATTCCCCCTACGTCACTACAAGCGACACACCTCCCGACGTCATTCCCGGAGATACCCCCTGACACCACACTAAATTTTTGTGCACACAATTTAATTTCTTCGAGCCCACGTTTTAATTATTCGTGGGTGCGTTTTAGTAGATCGAGATCTCGAATATACTATAACGTGCTCATGTTTACATGTGTCAAGACAATATTGAGTGCACGTTTTACAAATTGTGGCCACGATGATCGTGGTCACAATGTTCTATAACCATGTTCACAAATTGTGCTCTCGTTTTAATAAATCGTGCCCTCGTTTTAGTAAATGGTGCACTCGTTTAATAAATTGTGCCCTCGTTTTACTATGCTTAAAATGAGAGCTCAATTTAGTAAAATGAGCGCACACTATAGTAAAACGAGAGCACAATATAATAAATTGCACACACGATTTAGTAAACCGAGCGCACAATTTAGTAAAACGAGCGTACGATTTAGTAAAACGAGTGCACAATATAGTTAAACGTGAGCACAATTTAGTAAAACGAAGACAATGTAGTAAAACGAAGACATTCTCTCAACATGCAAAACATTTTGCGATGACACCTCTAGGGCTCCGTATTAAAAGAATACAATGGTTAACAGAAAAAAAAACCTAGGCCTACAGGACATGAAAGTAAAAAAGAATAAATAAATAATAATAAAAATAAATACAATGAAATAATACAATAAGATAAAATCATAAGAATATCGTGTTGTTGACGGAAGGAGGACTGTGCACGTGACCATTCAAAAAGTGGTGTGTGTCGCACGTGGGAAAAGAATGAAGTTAGTTGAGTTGTAGTAGACTCATTCCACTCAGTGAAAAGTATTGTCGTTGACAAAAGACGTTTGCTGAAACGGAGGGGCCAGATGGATGTCTATCTACAGAGTAAGTAGCTTAAACGTTGTAGATATATATATTTCTCTGTGAATTTGTACTTTTACTTTAGTACTGAGTTACAATACTTCCTCCACCACTGTAGCCTACAGTGGTGGAGGAAGTATTGAAACTCAGTACTTAAGTAAAAATGAAATTTTTACTTAAATATTTACTTTAGTAAAAGTAAAAGTACCACAATGACAACCCTACTTAAGTAAAAGTAAAAAGTAGGCCTACCTGTTTTTAAATGTACTTTAAGTATTAAAAGTAAAAGTATTTGCATAATGATTTATTCTCTTAATATCTATATTCTAATAAAAAATCAGTATGGGCTGTGGCATTTTAATTAAAGGGACACCAGGCAACGTTTTCGTGTTAATTAATCATCTTCGTAAGTCGGTATATGGTTAAATGACTCATTACGGGGCGAATGAAGGCTCTCTCTATTGCTCGCCCCTACTGCCTGTCGGAAGAATATCCCACTTGCAAGTTCCGTGTATCCTACCCGCCGACCGAAGCAGTATCAGTTTACAGCACAGAGGCAGGCTAACAAAACGCTAGAGATTGTTGCAAACGTGTGTATAATGGCAGAGCCGGCAAAGAATTTCCCCTGGGGATCAATAAAGTATCTATCTATTTATCTATCTATCTAAGAAGCAGTGAAAACCCTTGACGGAAGACGCAAAGAAAAGGAAAAGAGCTTCAGACTGAGCGAGGGAGAGTTTCGTAGAGAAAAAGCATCAGGCTTGCCTGGTGTCCCTTTAAGCTAGTTTTAGGTTATACTCGACTAGATAGTTTTAAGCTAATGAAATTGTGCTTAGCCTACCATCCGTGGCCCAGTTTACATTCTGACCTACAATTCTAGAGACGAATTCTGGTTATCTATAGGGTGATCTGCTGAGTAAAATATCATTCAGCAAAACACGAGAGCCTGAATTTTAACGGGTAGACAAGGGAAACGTCGGGTGGATCGTAATGCCAATTCTGCTGATTGAACAGAAAAGTTGCTGAGAAAGGCGTCTTTATAATTAGGTTCAGTTTCACTTGCGCAGACACACAGAGACATTGAATGAGCGCTCAATTACCCCCCAATTGTAGGCTATGCCTCTTTATTTGATCACAGACAATTAAGAAATATTTCCTAATCTGGAAAAGTTTTTTTTCGGCCAGCGGTTCTATAATAGTCTACCATTCATTTGTGCCGCAAATGATCAGACGTGTGACAGAAGCACGGGCATAGCCTGTAACTTCGCTGATCCTTGGATAGCAATCTTATCGGAGAGGAGGCCCTAACGCTGCAGATAACAGAAAGGCACAGAACACAGTTGCATGTCCAGTGTAGCCATGGGTCTGGTGAATATAGCCCACCGAATGCAGATGGCTACAAGCTCACGCTTTGCCTGGTCTAGACTAGAAGCTTATGTGTCAAAGATTTAGAAGCTGGGCACGTAGCGCTCCAGAATCTTTGGTAGCAACCCCGCCCCCTGGTAAAACAAACACGTTTGGTCCATTTTATGACCATTTTATGATCAGTTTTTTTTCTCTCTGACAAATGTTTGTCAGAGAGAAAAAAAACTGATCATAAAATGTATCGTAAAAAGGAACGATGGTGTTGTAGAAATGTAGCAGAGTAAAAGTACAGATAATTGCTGTAAAATGTAACGAAGTAAAAGTCAAAAGTATGCACTATAAATTCTACTTAAGTAAAGTACAAATATGTGGAAAATTTACTTAAGTACATTCCATCACTGATATAGCATATTACACCCCCACCCCATTTAAATATATTGACTGCAATGTGCAACAGTTAGGCTACTGTAACTAAGTTGTAAGTTAGTTGTTACCGAGGCTAGACCCTCAATCTTATTTCGCTCTTGTTTGCACCCCTCCCCCAGCCAATGCAGGCTTATGGCATATCGGGTGGTCCTGGAATGGGCCCTCAAAGGACAGCGCCTTGGACGTGGCAAGAGGGTAGTTCTGCCAAGCTGTGTGGTCACCGCAATAAGAAGGGCATACCCATCACCCAGTGGTACCACGGTCTCAAGGAGTCAGAGGATCTTTACACAATAATGTGACGACTATATTTCTTTAAATTTTCATGTAAAAACAGTTGTTTGTGTAAATAATCCAAAATTTGTGTAAATAATCCAAAATGTAGGCCATTAAAGTTATATGATGTTCGTAAGTAGGCCTAATGTTCGAAGTTCATAAGTTTATGCTGTTTGTGAATGAAGAACAACACCATAATATCAGGTGAAATTGTTTATAAGTGTGAAAGTGTTTGTATAAAAAGTAAAGATTAGTCCTAACAAATAAATACAAAGTTGGTCCTTATCAGAATCAGAATCAGCTTTATTTGCCAAGTTTGTGAAAGAAACAAGGAATTTGACTCTGGTCAATCTTTGCTCTCAAAAGTACAAAACTCACTCACTCACAAGGCCAGTAAGAGATATAAATATAGCCTACTGTCATAGAAATATAAAAAAACAGTAACATTATAAGAGTAGTAAGAATAGGAAAGAAAAAGAGTGTATGTCCAGGATGAATAGTATGAAGAGCAGTAGAGTATACGTATAATTACAGTATACATGTAAATAAAAACAACATTGGGGGCATTAGCCACCCTAGGGAGACCATTACCAATATTTATAATGACTATGTACACCATTGCAACATTGACATTACTCTTAGAAATGGCTTAAATAAAACACCTAGAAACAATGTGAAATAATTAAATGTAAATGTAAAAAAAAAAAAAACAATTATATTGGATTGAAGCGTGACTGTCTTTTGGTCACCAACTCTGCTGGGTCTGGTCTGAGAACTGGTACAATGTTCTTCATCAATCTTCTTTGTTGTGGAGGTGGGCAGGGCCAAGGCGTCAGCGTTTTTTCCTCCCTCATCTGCAAAAAGTCCTCCACTAAGTTGTTATGAAATTCACTATTATTTGCACTATTATACGCATGACTGTTCTTGCATGTTGAGTTTGCACAGTATTGCTTTCTAAAAGTTAAAAATATGCATAGACACGACTAGGCCAAATTACTCCCTGATGAAAATTTGACTATTTCAAAGTGCTCGTTTTTTTTCGGATGTAGGTAACAATATTTAACAATGTATATATATTTTTTAATTTGGTTTAACCGCCACCCGCCCAAATTTAATTAAAATATTTTTTTTGCGGCTGTAACCGCCAGCCGCGCATCTCTAACACACACACACACACACACACAAACAGACACAGACATACACATATCAACACACACAACCACACAAAATCAACCTCTATAAGCCTCGCAGTGTGTGTGTAGCTGTCTAAACAGTCTTATCTCCGTACTGCCAATGAGAGGTGACACCATTAGTCGTTTGAACGTGTTTGATGAGGACACTACTGTTCAGGCCTGTCATTGTTAGCTCTGCGTTTCATGCTGGGTGTTTTAACTTGTGGTGACATGATTAAACTGTAGCTGTGAGCAAATTGAAAATATAGCAAATTGATTATATAGTTATCGATGATGGTCACACTGTGATAGAATTGATGACATGATTACTCACGCTGTAACAGTTATGGTAAATGGACTGGATTTATATAGCATTTTTCTACTCCTCCGAACACTGTGTGCTGAGTGTGTTTCACTAATTCACGGATTGGGATAAATGCAGAGACCAAATTTCCCTCACGGGATCAAAAGAGTATATACTCATACTACACTTTACAGAGTAATGCCTCTCACACACAGGCTGAGGGCGGAGGCTGCCATGCAAGGTGCCAACCAGCACATAGGGAGCAGATGGGGTTTAATGTCTTGCTCTAGAACACTCAGACAGAGTCAGGAGGAGCCGGGCTCGAACCAGCAGCCTTCCCATTACTAAACAACTCTAGAACAGCTCTACCTCCTGAGCCACCACCGCCATTAAGTATACTGATGATATAGTCACATAAACATTTTTGATGACATAATTAGGTGGTAAAACAGACAAGCCTCTGTGTGAAGATTGGCAGGTACATTATTTGTGTGTGTGTGTGTGTGTGTGTGGCGGCTCCTGTGGGCTACCTGCTGGCGCGGTCCCTCTGTAATGGACGTTCTGACCCAGTTACAGTGGGCTGCACACACACACACACACAGTCCACTGCCTCTGTATGCTGATAAGGCCTTTGTGATTCACGGCGCCTGGATGAGAGCAGTGGCCTGATTCATACAGAAGCGCCGCGCCCGAGCGATGAGACATGGTGTCGAGAACCATACATCGTCTCAGGGATGTCCCTGACTCATCACGACGCTGGAGACAGACGAGACAGAGGGACGACTCTGTGTGTGTGTGTGTGTGTGTGTGTGTGTGTGTGAACAGGCTACATGTGCATATGTTTGATTGTGTTTTTGTGAGGGCATGTACATCATTCTTCGGCAACGCTTGTTAGTGAGAAGGCCTTCAGAACTTTGTTGGGAGTGATCAAAGTTTTAAAATGAATTGATTCTGCGTATTTCTGTTCGGGGGTGAGGGTAGTCAAACCCAGTTAGTGAAAATGATGTATGAGTGTGTGTGTGTGTGTGTGTGTGTGTGTGTGTGTGTGTGTGTGTGTGTGTATATGCATTAGGTTTGCCAACTTCCTCAACCCCAAATGAGGGACACTTTCAGTGCTGCCGCTGGCGCCCCCTAAAGAAGAAAAACACTGTTTTATATTATTCAAATTATAATAATGACTATAAATTATAAGTCATTTAGTTTTAAAATAGTAATTTCTTAACAAATACTACAAATACAAATATTTGATTGTGTTTAACTCATTTATAAATGGTGCACTGTCACTTTAAGAGCATTGTCTACTACAGTATTCATAATATTTTGCCAGCGCTAGTCCACAAACTCTAACATTGTTTGTGCCACATTTATAGCACAATATTAACAATGATAAGCATACTTTTAAGTTGTAAACAACCTTAATTATTTTGGAAATAGAAGCATGTGATGACATGATGCTAGCTAGATATTTTTTGTTTGCAATTAAAAATTATGAACCTGGTAGTCACCAAGCTATCTGAGTGGAATGTGTTTCAAGTAACCTAAAGTTCAAGTTAGATCTGTTATATGTAAGATGCTGTTGGTGCAGTTTGACATTGTAAACAATCTCTTAAGAGTGACAAGCAGTTTGCAGTAAAGCTACTCTGGCTAAATTGTGGTGCCTCCTCTGTCCCTTGGTGCCCTACGCAAAGTGCGTGATGCTCGTGGTGGTAGTGGTGGAACAGGACACTTTGTTCCAGGTGCGTTTCGAGTCATTCTGAGGGGATTTCATAGAGGCATTCTGAGGGGATTTCATAGAGGCATTCTGAGGGGATTTCACAAAGCCCTCAGCCTAAAAAGCTGTAGAGTTGTACATGGGTGAGATATGAAAGCCTGAGATGCTTAAATCATTCCAACAGAAGGATGAGGGGGTCATGAACAGAAATGCAGGCAATCGATTCTTCTGAATAAGTGTATGGCAGTGAATGCACATTATGTCAAAACAGTGATTTCTGATGTCTACTATTATTGATTGCAAATTCGCTTTGCTGGAGAATACGGAAGAGGGGAGAGAGAGAGAGAGAGAGAGAGAGAGAGGGAGAGGAAAGAGATAGGGATGGAGGGAGAGGAGGAAGAAAGATAGGGAGAGGGAGGTAGAGAGGGAGAGGCAGAGAGGAAGAAAGATAGGGAGATGGATAGAAATGAGAGTGGTAAAGAAGAGAAGAAGAATGGAAGTAAGGGAATGGGAAAAGGAGAGTGAGAGAGAAAGAGACTCTAGGGTAGGGACAGAAAGATTGAAGAAAGAAGGGGAGGAGAGGGAAAAGAGAAAGACTGAGAGAGCGAGAGAGACTTTGTTTTCCCTCCAGTGGATTTGCCTTCTGTTATTGTTAAACTGGTGGTTGGAACAGACTTATTAATGTATTAGAAAACCAGACACAACACCTTGCCTTGGCTCAGCTGTCGCTGCCTGCCACCTCTTATAGGCAGGTGTGTGTTTGTGTGTGTGTGTGTGGAGGGGGGTCACTTGCCGTTGCTATGGGCAGGCTCCAGTCTTCAGCTGCCAAATGAAACAGAGAGTGAGTTTGCCCATGTTCATATGACTGTGTGTGTTCCCTGTGCTGACTTTGTGCTCCCAGTGTGGTTTGTCCTTGTTCCTCTCCAGTTCTCTCTGCTCAGGTGCATTGCATGTGATTAGGAGCACCTGGCCAGGTGATCAAGCAGCAGGTAAAGTCTCCTGGTTCCTGTTCCTGAGGAGGCTTCAGGTGTGGGGACTGCTGGCTGGTCTTACTCTCTTGTTTGTGTTGTTGTGAATAAATCCAACAGGTTGGGTCATTTTTAAGGTGGTATTGATTATTGATATGGGTCAGTGGTGAGCTGTTGTTCGCCCCAATAGGTCCATCCAAGGGTGGTGCGTAAGAAATGGGGGCTTGTCCGGGATTGAACATCCATGAGGTGAGGTTAACTGTAAGTGTGTAGCTCTGTTGAGGACTTAGGGCTAGTCCACACGTACAAAACCGATCTTTTTTTCCTCCGTCTTCCCTGAAACCGCATCAAGAATATTTGCGTCCAAACGGATCCATCTCAACACGACTCAACACGTTACTTCATACCCCAGGCCTATAGGTGGCACTGTTTCTTTACAGAAATTGACCAAAGTTTGTGCTTTACAAACAGACAGAATATCTTAGTTTCTTAGGCCTAGTCCACACGTACCAAACCGATCTTTTCGCATTTACATTAAGTGTGCTACCATCGGCTTAACGTGAGTTCTAAGCGTCTTTGTATGCTTATATCTGATTTCACTCGACTGTGAATGCACGTATATATGCTGTAAGACATGTAAAATAAATGAATGACACTGGCACTACGCACAAACTAATGTAGCCTAAACTTACACCGCACTTTCCTAATAACTTAAGTTCTCTCACGTCACTGACAGTAGCTAGAATGCATTAAAAAACACTGGGAAAAAACAGTGTTCAGTCCACCAAGTCATAAGCTATCGGCGCTGCGCAGCACCAGTTGTGATATTTATCTTACGGAGTGTAATCGTAGGTAATGTCATGTATGAAAACTAGTATTGTTAGGCAATACTATAAGTGCAAGTCCAGGGCAGCTGAGGTGTGGCGATGACATCATCGATACGCCAAACAGGATGTGCAGTTTAAGCTGTCTAAACGAATTCAAACGGGCTCTGGTTTCAGATTTCTCCACTCTGGGACCAGGTTTCAGAAAAAGTCGCGGTTTCGGGCAGTGCGTTTACAGGATTCGTTTGGACGCTCGGCCAAGACGAAGCAAAACCTCTGCGTTTAACCTAAAAAGCGTCTCCGTGTGGACGGGCCCTTAAATAGGCAATAGCTTGTTATATGTGACCATTGTGTTGTGGTACTGTAAGTGCACTCCACATTTGTTGTATTGGGTCACTTGTTGGATACAGCTTTGGTGTAAGTTGGCAACATTTTTGTGTAATGGTTGACTGCAGTGTAACCCATTTTGTGTTGTGGTTGTTGTAATCCACTTTTGGTTTAGTGTGTCTTATTACAGCAAAATATTTGTTTTGTGACCTTTTTGTGTGGGATGCAGTCACTCCACAGATCTGTGTGTAGTGGGTGTGGCCTCCTAATTTTGTCATGTTTGTGGATGTGTCACACTGGTGGTTGCAGGCTTTCTGCACTTTTTTAAGGTAGGTTTAGTTAGTGCAGATAAAAAGTGGACAGATATATATATATATATATATATATTTATTTATTTATTAACCACAAGCTCCGCGACCCACCCAGGGGCATGTTTCTAACTAAGTTAGCAACTTTGTTGGTTGTAATGCAATTTCCCATTGCCAACTAAGTTCTATGCTAACAGGTTAACCACTATGGTTTTGGGAAACGCACCCCAGAACGGTTCCACGACCCACTTTTTGGGCCTGACCCACCAGTTAAGAAACACTGATCTAGAGGGCCCACAGCACCCATTTCAACCATTCAATTTCAGGCGGTTACTCTGTTGGGCTATACTAGTAGGAGAGATGATGAGAGGGTGGGATGGAAGGACAAAGGGAGATATACTTATAGATGAGAGAGAGAGTCAAAGAGTGAGAGAAAAGGACAGAGAGAGGGAAGGACGGAGGAAGGGAAGGTAGGAATGAGAGTGAAGGAAGGAGGAAAGGATGGACTGAGGGAGTGAGAGGGGAAAGGAGTGGAGGCCTACTGGTCGGGTGCCTACAGTGCCTGTTGTTGAGAATACAGAGTTCAGCCCTCATGCCATAATCGATGAATAGGAACTACAGGATGTTGATCAGGGACCAGAAAACGAGGTTGCTTCTGCTTGTTTCTGCTTTCCAAATCAATACTGGGACAATTTCAATTTGTTTATGTCCCTAGTGAACATTCAGACCCCAACAGATGCACTAATAAAGCCCAAGAGGAAACATATTAAATTCCTCCTTTAAGTTGGTGATGTAAAGAGAACCAACCTAAGAGTTTAAATCCCTTATCCTTGAACACACACTCAAACACACACCAATGAGTCCTTTCCCTCAAACACACACACACACATACACACACACTCCCTCAAGTGGATAGAGAGCTGAGCCCCCAGCTGCCCTTTCAGTACCCATCTGCCCTCTGAGATTGATTCTGCTAAGTGGAAATATCGACGTCTCTGCCACCTGTGATAGCAGACACTATTCATGTGTTGCTGGTCGTGGTTTGTGGTGTTTGAGAGCCACTTGTGGCGTGTAGCATTTGGGTGGCACAATAGAGGAGGCACAATGGCAACTGAGGAGGTTTATAACGGCTACGCTGCTGCATTAGTGCAGGCTGTACATGACATTCATGGACACCACCTGTCTGTGTGTCTGGTGGAGATCAAACAAATATCCACACCCTCACACACAGGCACACACATGCACACGTACATACACACACACACACACACACACACACACACACATAAAAATACAGACTGACACAGACCCATATACATTTTGAAATATGCACACACACACACACACACACACATCTTCTACACACTAATAAAATGCACCCACAGGCATCAAGGAATGCACACAAGGGGCAAGCATATCATTTGTAACCCCCCCCCCCTCCCCCACCAAAAAAAAACGAACGAACATATTCATGGCTAATAATATATATTATTTTTGCCACCTTTGTAACATTTTAGTTTTAGTTTACCGTGGTGTATGACTTTTAAACAGCGAGTGTGCTTGGTATGATGATCAGCTCCTCTAATGCAGGGTAGGACTACGTTTTGACAAGCATACAAATTCACTTTGTTCTTGCCCCAACTGAAATGACTTCTCTACTTTTGCTGCCTCCATCCTTTCTGTATTTGTTGTGTAAAAAAACGTTGTATATGATGGCACTGAAGTCTTAAGTTAGTGAATTGGCTAACAGTGTTAGTTGGTAACCAAATAGCCTACACATTGCGCTACACGCTGCGTAGGCTACGTGCATTCTCTCTCCTGCTGATTTGCGTTCAGTAGCCAAGTGCGTAATATTGCAAAAGTTGAAAAAATAAATGTGTTTATTGTAGCCTACAGAAAATAAATAGCCTATCATACTCTCAGTTAGGCTAATTGCCTGCAGTGCAGTGAAGAGTTTGGAGAGTAAAGTTATAGGGCAACTTGAAGTTTTATGAAAATAATTTACGAACCAGAACATAAAGACCATGAAGCTTCTATTTCTTGCAGCTGTTAAAACACCCGCTAGATAGTTTAAATACCCACCAACATTCGTTTTTGCAGTACAGATTATTTCTAAAAGTTATTTGTCTACTACTGGCTGATTTATCAAACGAGTGCTTTCTCGTTCGTCCTCCGAACTACAGGTGTTTTGTTAGAGAGCCATTGAATAAGCGATGCCAAGCAATTTCTGTAACACTTTTTGTGACATTCAGCAAATATCTCCTCATTTAATGTAGGTTCCTTCGGACAATAGGCCTACGTTCTACTCTATGTGCAGTTGTCCTCAGTTGTCATCTCAGTTGCATCAGTTTTTTAATTTTGAAGGTTCTAAAACATTATTATGCTTTACTGAATCCTTCTCGTTTTCTTTCATTTGTCCAGCTAACTTTTCCATTGAACCTAGCCATTTATGATGGATTACACACTCGACATTCTGAAATGTCCTGCACGATCAAGGCCAAATTATCACGCAGCCACTGTGTCAGCAGCATCAGTGCTGAAGGTGACGGTGCGTTTCTGATGTCAGATTATTATGTAGGCTAGCCTACTAGACTGTTCTCACGTTGCAGCGCTTTACTTATATGAAGTAGCATTAATCCATATGAGGGGCAGAGGGGGATAAATGTTGTCCCCCCCGACGATAAAAATAATTTAGCAGAGGTAGGGATAGGAAAACCAGAGGGGGGGAAATCCTCACCATCCCCCCCTACAAATCGCACCCTGATTATACTCATACACACACACACACTGAGTTCTGCAGGACACAGGTGTTTCCACTCACATTTAATTCCAGTTGAATTGACCTGTTCCTTATTTTCGTTTCGCTTTTGAGAACCATACATCACAGTTCATGAGAAGAGAAGAGCACGGCAAACATGCAAGACATTTCCAATGCAAGACAGATCATAGTCTGAGTGCAACTGCACAGATGGAATAATAATGACTATATATAATAATATTAATAATAATAATAATAATAATAATAGTTATAGTTATAATATATATAAAGTCTGCCAGATCTTGTAGCTGAGTATCTCCTGCGAGTTGAGATGTGGAATAACATGGTGCCACTCCTTAAGTAGTAAAGGAAATATACATACAAGGCATCAAAGAGATAAACTCATAAGACAATAAAATCTCTGATGTGTCGCCAAAATAGACACTGAGGTTTGCAGCAAATAAATAACAAACAAATAAAACAATAAAGTCTCTGTTATGCAAACAGACACGGAGGCTCTGAAGTAAACACTGATTATGAAATATATCAGACAGATGCCACAGCTGACACACATTGAAGTATGCACACACACACACAAACACGCACGCACACACACTTGCTTGTTGTTGTCCATCGAATCCGATGATGACATCCACTTCTGTCTTTTAGCGGTGAGTTTTCTGATGGCTGAATAGTCCTATCCTGGATCCACAGGCTCTATTGCAGGTGGGGCATGTAAACATGGTATTGGTGTTACTGGCAGTCATGGGTGTGTTCCTCCTGAGCCTTCTCTGTTGTCTCTTGACTGTCCTTTCCTCCTCTAGTGCTTGGGTCCCAGCTAGACATAACTGCCGCCAGATGTTGCGGTCAGCAGCCATGCTCTCCAGGTCCCCAGGTTTGATTTTGCACTTCTTAAAGCGCTGTCTTCAATTGGTCTTTCAAGCGTTTCTTCTGGCCTCCAGCAGAACGCTGACCTTGGTGTAGCTGGCCATATAGCACTCTGCGGGGCAGACGATTGTAGGGCATCCTTATCACATGCCCCAACCACCGCAGTTGGTGCTGAGTGATTCCCCACACACACATACACACACACAAACACACACACACACACACAGGCATTGCTGTATGTTTCTCAAGTCTCTTTAACCAGCATGTCTGTGTGTGTGTTTCTTGGAGTCTGTGCTTTGTCACCTGTCCTTGCTTGTGTTCTTGCTTCAGTCAAATGGGTGTGTCTAAAGTGTGTGTGTTTCTGCAGTCTGTGCTTCAATGTATCCAACACGTTGAAATCTCAGAGTGTGCTTTCTGCAGTCTGTGCTTCAATGTATCCAACACGTTTAAATCTCAGAGTGTGCTTTCTGCAGTCTGTTCTTCAGTAGTATCAGTGTGTCCAAAGAGTTTTTTTTGCCTAAATACATGTCAGCAGCTTCAGAGTTACTCATTTGGCAATGAATGTGGGACAATTTTTAAATAATTCAGAAAGCGTTTTTGACTTCTATAATACAGACGTCAGTTTATTTACATTCATTTGAAGTCCGGCCACCGTCCCGGCTCCACCATTAGCATAATCCCCCACTGTTCCTCAATCCACTTCAAGGTAAATGCAGCCAGCGGGGTGCAAACACACACACACACACACACACACACACACACACACACACACACACACACACACACACACACACTCTCTCTCTCTCTCTCTCATACACAAGCATTTACACCCCCACACACACACACACACTCACACAGGCTAAACGTGCAGTTACACACGCGCACAGACAAACACACGCACACTCACACACAGACAGGCTACACATGCAGGTAAACACACACTCAAACACACACACACACACACACACATGCATGCATACAAATGCACACAGGGAGCCATCCTCTTGGGCAAGTTCTAATTTCTTCCTTTGTCTGTGAAATGTGTGTTTGTGTGTTTCAGTGTGTACAGTCTCAGAAGTGTGTGTAAGTGTGTATCAGTGTGTACGGTCTCAGCAGTGTGTGTGTGAGTGTGTATCAGCGTAAGTGTGTATGGTCTCCGACGTGTGTGTGAGTGTCTCAGCAGTGAAGGATCTTGATGAAGGCTTTCCTGAACTCCACATTGAAGGTGGTGTAGATGATGGGGTTGACTGCGCTGTTGACGTAGCCCAGCCACGTGAACGCTGTGTACAGCCCCATCGGGACCTCACAGTGGATGTTCAAGATGTGTGTGATGAAGAAAGGCAGCCAGCAGACAATGAATACGCCTATCAAACACACACACACACACACACACACACACACACACACACACACACACAGAGAGACACACAAGAGGGGGGCCATTAGAAAGAAGTGGAATAATAAAATGATTATTTTAACATCGTAGAATCGGAAAGTGTTTCTATTTAGTGCAAGTGCAGATCTTTAAACGTGAGCTGAGTGAGTTACTTTACAGCACATTCACACACACCAGCACACACACACACACAAACAGACTGTAGTCACTTTCAGACATTAGTGTAAGTCTGTAAGTAGAGTAAAGTCTTTGTAGAATCAAATTAGTGAGTCTCCAATGATTCGTTCACCTTAAGCTAAGCATAACATATGATACCATATGATATGCATCTTTGCTATTCAAAACGGCACTCTGCTAGGTGGCTAGGCTAGTTCGCCCCACGATATTCTGTTCATGTGCATGGGTGTAGTTCACACATAATTCACACATAATGTCCGTATGTAAGCAACATGTTTAAATCACCTGAAGGGCCCGACACCGTTTGACAAAGATTCGCATATAGTGCAGATAGTGCATTCATTAATTTTATTCATTTATTTCTAAGGATTTATTTCTAAACAACACACATGAATGTGAATGTGCCAGTATTAGCCGACTGGCAAACGCTAATGTTTTCGGCTCACCTAAGACAATGGCCAGCATCTGAGTGGCCTTTTTCTCCTTCTGCTGGGAGATCTTCCTCTTGCTGCTGCTCTTCAGGGACGTCTGGGTCTTGCCGTTGGGCAGGGCGTGTGTCTGGAGAGCCTGTGGTGCTTGGGGCTCTCTGTCGTTGGGGTCCCCTCCATTGGCCGCTCCGCTGTGAGGTTCCCCAGGTTTCCCGTTGCGCTGGGCCTTCAGCGAGCGCTCGGCCGGGGAAGAGGAGCCGCTGGCGTCGGGGTTCTCCGCCCCCTCTGGTCTCCTGGCGTTGTGCTGCGCCTCCCCCAGCTGCACATCACTCTCCTTCTGATGCACCACCTCCTTAATCAGGATCTGACAACACATACAGTACACACACACACACACACACACACACACACACACACACACACACACACCACCTCCTTAATCAGCATCTGACAACACAGGGATAGGATTAGCTACCCACCCACACAACTACACTTGCACCAATGAACATCATACACTCACACATACACATCAACTGTAAAAGAAAACAAAAACAACAACAACACCAAATCCATTTTTATTTGACAGCTGACAGCTGTTGTCATTAGCTGCGTGAAAAGCTGCTTTCAGCAGGAGGGAGGGCTGGGCTGCAGGAGATGTTATTCCAGGTCCTCTAAGGATCGCTACACATACTGAGTTGTAATAACCCTAACTCAATCAGGTAATTAAATCTATGAAACAAAGCATTGCACACTGTGTATGTGTATGTGTATGTGTGGGTGTGTGTGTAAGAGAGAGAGAGAGAGAGCACGTAAGTTTATGTGTGTGTGTGTGTCTGTGTGTGTGTGTGTTTGCGTTAGTGTCCGTGTGTAGAGTATGTGTGTGTGAGAGAGAGAGAGAGAGCATATATGCAAGTTTATGTATGTATCAGAGTTTCTGCTAGAAAAAAATGGTGAGGTTTCGTTTTCCGGACATTTTGATGATATGCCGGTCAAATATCCTATTATCGCTTCTTAATTAGTCAAGTTGAGGAAAACAGGAGACAGGCTATGTCGCTTAAAGAATGACATAATCAGGCTGAATAGAATGCAACATGTTCATTAGCCTAACTTACGTAAACATGCCTAACAAGATCTAGCCTGTATGTTTTCATGGACCGCAAGAGTCCGCTTCGTTCATTTTTTAAAAAAGGCTACGTTGTTTGTTGCTGCTACCCACGTTCTCTCCAGTGGTTCCACTGTTTAACTTGCACAGATGCGCGCACACAAGAATGAGCGCTCACACCACTACCCGCTAATGCTATGCCTCTTTATTTGATAACAATAAATTAAGAAATGTTTCCTATTCTGGGAAATGGTTAGTTTCTTTTTCTTTCGGTCCGCGGTTCAATGATACCGTTTAATTGTGCCGGAAATTATCCAGACCAGCAATCTCCTCGTTGAGGAGGCCCTAACCCTGCAGATCATAGACAGAGAAAGCATAGGCCTACTGTATGCTTTGGGTAGGCTACAGAACACAGTTGCATGTCCAGTGTACATGGAGAATGACAGTGTCTTGGAGCGGCCGCAACAAGCTGCAACTCCACTTCCAACGAATCCATGATTCCGACAGATCGCCCGACACTTCTGCTTTTATCTGGTGGTGGTGGAGTTGACCGGACATCTGAGGCTTCAGACGTCACCAATTTATCATCATCCATCGCGTCTGGCCTCTGAAAAAACTTTTAAGGCTAGTCTGCCTGGGCCTGGCCATGTTTGAACCGCCTCACTCATTTGTTCGTTGTTTAACATGCATGGACGTTTTAAGCATGTGCTTCCTATTTGAAATGCAGCATAGGCTATGCGTTTTGTTTAATAGCTTTCAAACGGTAGAGCCTGTACATTTAAAAACATAGCCAGAGGACGTATTGCTTTAATATAGGCTTACATTTTAAGGCTTATTCTCAAATTCAGATTGCGTTAGGGGGACGGGATTATTAGCCAATTTCAATCGGACAATTTGACCAGAGAGATTTAATTTTGTCGGACATTTCATTTTTTTTCCGGCCAATGTCCGGTAATTACCGGACAACGGAAACCCTGGTATGTATGTGTGTGTTTGTGTGCATGTGTAGAGTATGTGTGTGTGTGTGTGTGTGTGTGTGTGTGTGTGTGTGTGTGTGTGTGCATGTGTGTGTTTGTGTGCATGTGTAGAGTATGTGTGTGAGTGTGTGTGTGTGCGTGCATGCGTGTGTGTGTGTGTGTGTGTGTGTGCGGGTGTCTAACTGTATGTGTCAGCTGAATGCATCTTGACAGAAACATCTGGGTCCTGGCCTCTGAAGCCGTAGATGTTGCTGAAACAGCGGTGTGCTGATTCGTCTGCTGAATCGCTGCCCTGGTCAATACCAGTGATGAGAGGTGTGTGATCCCTGCTAATCTGATCTGCCCTCTGCCACTACCTCATAAACACACACGCACGCTAGAGATGCGCGGCAACCGTAACCGCATAGCAAAACTTATCATCCATCTGCCATCCATCCGCACCAACGTTTTTTGACCAATTTTCAAAACCGCACCCGCCCGCCATCCGCTGGTTGTTTTAATATATATGGGTGATGCGTTTGATTGGTTCAACCGCCACCAGCCAATTTAATTAAAATATTATATTTCTTCCGCACCCGCCTGATCCACTTGGTTTAACCGCGGAGTCCATTGGCTGTAACCCTTGAAAAGCATCTCTAACGACGCACACACACACACACACACACATACACATGCTCATCCAGACTTACATGTGTGATGTGAAAGTCTTAATGATTTGATGATTTAATGATTTAATTAATAAAATATATGAACACATACACATACACACAAACACACACAGATGTGGACACACTCACCACATTCTTGTTGTTGACGGGGAAGCTTCCTGTGGATTTGACGATGACCGTGCACAGCTTCACGTCTTCTGGCTGAGTGCATTTCTGTGGGAAACAAGAGGCAGCAGACAGCATGGTTACGCCAGCCCCAGCCATATCAAACAGATGGGCAACAGCATGAGGGTGTGGGTGTGTGGATGTGGATGTGTGTGTGGATATCTGTGTGTGTGTGCATCCATGTACTGTACGTGTGTGGGTGTGTGGATGTGCGTGTGTTTGTGTGTGTGTGTGTGTGTATTTGCATGTGTGTGTGTGTGTGTGTGTGTATGTGTGTGTGTGTGTGTGTGTGTGTGGTTTTGCCAATGATTTTTAATTTCTCCCTGTCCATCTTCCCGTGAGCAGTGGTAGGAAGGTGTGAATCTCCAGTCTCTCTTAATCACTCTTTTATCCTCCTTGCCCAGTCCCGCCCACTCCCACCCTCAGGAAAATGGATTCATCCCTGGCATCTTATCACTTTCATTCAGTTGCCTGGGAGACGTCAGGTGACACACGTCTTAATTTCCTGTTCAGCCCATTAATACGCTTTTGTAATAGATGCCAGATATGACATCGTTATTATGACCACCGTGAAGCGGTCATAATCACAATGTCATATCTGGCAGATATCTGGAAGATTTTTTCTTTTTTTTTTCTTTTTCGCATGTCCAAATTTCCGTCAAGGATTCCCGGGACACTGTAAGCCCCCCGCTGGACTGGACCCCCCGAAAGGAGGGTAGGGCAGACACAGTTTTCTGTGAATATCTTGAGAACCGTAGGGCCTAGGATGACCAATGTTTTGTGTATGTTTGCCTCCAGGTGTCATGTAAACCCATTCCATATGCACACATGTGCATAAACAGATACACACGCACACACATACATTCACAGTAATCCTACGTATGACACATACTCACACAGTAGACACATATACGCATGAATGCACATGCACACACACAGGCACATAAACAGGCAAACACACAAGCACATGCACGCACACACACCCACCCACACATGCACACAATTCAAGAATTTCTCAGAATTATGAACAGGCAAGATGGGGGTGGGTTTGTATAAAATGTATATTACATGTGAAATCTATGAACTAATCATGTTTTGGTACTTGTTGTCTAGCAGATACCAGTGAGAGTTGAGTGTGCATAATGCAATTCAGTGAGACAGTTAGAATCATATATGCCTTTCAGCGTGACTTATTTTTGTGGAAAACATGTGCTGGACTGGGCGGCGGTCATATTTTGTACCGCTCTGCGGTACATCTAGTTCATTATTATTATTGCACACAGCATACAACACAGGGCACAGGACACAGAGGACAAGAGACAGCTTACAGCACAGAGGACACAGGAGACAACTTATAGCACACAGGACACAGAGGACAAAGGAGACAGCTTACAGCACAGAGGACACAGGAGACATCTTATAGCACACAGGACACAGCACACAGGAGACATCTTATAGCACACAGGACACAGAGGACAAAGGAGACAGCTTACAGCACAGAGATCACAGGACAGGGCACAGATAGCATAGAGCTTACAGTTTACAGGACACAAAGGATACTACACAAGATGCGGGACAAAGGACACAGGATGCAGTGAGAAGGATACACTACACAGGATGCAGTGCGAAGGACACACTAAACAAGGTGTGGGACAAAGGACACACTACACAGGACACAGTGCGAAGGACACACTACACAGGATGCGGGACAAAGGACACACTAAACAGGACGTGGGGTGAAGGACACACTAAACAGGACGCGGTGTGATGAGAGTGTCTATGATGAGAGTGTGTGTGAAGAGTGTATCACCTTAAGTGTGGTCCCTCGGTCTGCATCTGGTCCGTGTGAGGAACGTTTGGTGTTGACTCGTTTCCGGCGCTTGCGGAGCACCACGTAGATCTGCACGTAGACCAACAGCGTGATGATGAACGGCACGTAGAAGGACACGATGGACGAGTAGACCACGAACGCCGGGTTGGCGATCACACACAGTGTCTCATCCCGCGTGGCTGTGGAGTGGGAGGGAGAGAGAGAGGGAGAGAGAGGGAGAGGGACTTTAGACTTTAAAAACTTTTTTTCTCCCAAAAACGCTGGGAGCAAAAATCAATCCATTTGACCAGGTGAAAACTAAACCCCCACCAGTGTTGCGCCTGAACGTGTCCATTGAACGAAAGTTCATATTTTGAGCGAACGTGAACTGAACGTACTGTATTACTGCCTGATGAACGTTACTGTGAAGTCGTTCATTCTGGTGTCTGTGAACAGCACGCTCTTTCAGTTTAACTTAACTTAACTACAGAGCCTTCCAATGCAAAAACCTGGCTAAAACACACCGTAAAAAGGCCTTAATATGGCAGCATGCAGGTAACAATTTCTCAAAATATGGGCCGCGGTCCGCGTGGTCAATGCTGGTCTGTAGAGTGAAATTATTCCCGGGGCATCATCTCATAATTTGCTGTGCAATTGATCAAGGAAAAAAAAAAGTTTTTGCAATTAGTAGCAATAATACTAATTAATTTGGTATCATCAAACATAGAGGCATAGAATTAAGTCGTGGTATGAGTACTTATATAGCAGACTATATAAAATACTGTCTAGCATTACGTATTAAAGTCAGCCAAAAGCTATTAATTAGTCTTAGTTAAAGATAGTTAAAAATCTCCAGATCAGTGATTTACGATCTGATCCGCCATTTACCATTCACAAAAGCTGGTATTGTATTTCCTGAATCCATACATTCAGGCATTCATATGAAATGTAATTAAATAGCATATTCTATCAGTATATGATGCTTGCATGAGGGAAACATCCCAAAACAACCGCACGCATATAATTGCTGTTGTTTTGAGAAGTATTTCTCATGCAAAGAGTATATATACTTATCAAGCAACAATGCAAAAACAAGGAAACTATTGTAGGCCTAATTATATTTTACGTTAGTAAAGCAGTACTCTGAACAATCTTAGCACTTTAAACATTGACTGTTTAAATTTTGAAATTTTGAATTATGAACTATGAACTGAACTAGTTCATTTTAAAATTTGTGAACTGAACTTTGAACTAGTTCACATAGAAAGTGAACTTTCCCAACTAACCCCCACATAAACATTACAGAAAATAAACCCTTCTCCACACAGCACTCTCGATTTGCCTGTAGAAAGTGTACTGTACCCATGTTCTTGTTTCCACCAAAGATTCAAACATAGATATCGTATCAACATCCTGACCAGCATTTTCAGTTGTGTGAGATTAATGGATTGCCAGCTTCCCCTACCCTAATCCGACATTCCCCTGCAACATATAGCACTTTCCATCAGCTTATGCCCCACCCAATTACATTCACAACTGAGAGAGACTGAGAGGCAGAGAGAGAGGGGGAGAGGCACTGTCTTTAGAAGGATGATGTTGAGATTCTGTTTTAAAGAGGAACTATGCAGTATTGGCAACTTGTTCTAGCCGGTGCCAGGCGTGTGTGTGTATTTAAATGCAGTAAAGCAATTTGTTACACTCGTTATACTGTACTTCCTGACACTGAGGCCGTCGGCCCCGCCGGCCCAAAGTAGCATGGTTTTTCCGCTCACAGGCGCTAAGCGATATGGCCACCATTCAACCCGAAAAAAGTCATATAACCATTCCAATGACTCCGAAAAAAACCTGCATAGTTCGCCTTTAAACATCACACTGCTTTAAGATGGGAACAGACCTCCCATTTTTTTAGCCTAATTCTGAAAGGATCAAAGGTCTGTGACAATCATGGGAAGTCCAAAGTAGTCAACAGCGGTCGCGGTGTTCAGTCGTGGCTGGAAAGGTTATGTGTGTTTTCTGAAAGATTTGAATCTTTTGTTGACGCAATAAAGATTCAATCAAACATGTTTGATTATCTTGACCGTTCCGTTCCATGGTGGCCATGGTTTCAATTATGACACTAAACAGCCAACAGCTCGATCAATCCGATAACTCGATAACTCCCAATCGTACCAGACTCTAGGTCTGTAGGTGTGGTCTACTCAATCGCGTTCTGAAAAAATCCGGAGGCCTGTTCCCACATCTGACAGGCCAAAAAGAACAAAGAAAAGTAACAGATGAAAAGGAATGAATCACATCATACCACATCATGTGAGCCAACAGCCACAATACAAAGATACTCAAAGCGCACAGGGACTCAAAGGAACTTACAGGGTCTCAAAGATACTCAAAGCACAGGGACACCATGGTAACAAGCAACTTCAAATAACTTTAATTAGGCCTACTTCGGCTTGTGTTCTCTTTCAGTGTTTGAGGAAACTTCAGTGTATATTTGGTGTTTACTTTTGATCCAGACTTCAGACTGCGGTGTGTTTGGGGAGACACACTTTACTGTGCTCCAGACTGAGGTGTTTTTGGGGACACACTCTACTGTGCTCCAGACTGAGGTGTGTTTGGGGAGACACACTCTACCATGCTCCAGACTGAAGTGTGTTTGGGGACACACACTCTACTGAGCTCCAGACTGAGGTGTGTTTGGGGAGACACACACTCCACTATGCTCCAGCGTGAGGTGTGTTTGGGGAGACACACACTCTACTGTGCTCCAGACTGAGGTGTGTTTGGGGAGACACACACTCTACTGTGCTCCAGACTGAGGTGTGTTTGGGGAGAGGGGATGTCTGGCGGATCTGAAAGCTTTTTCTGATGCAGCCAGATGAGTCCGAGTCAGTGTCAGCTCCCAGCGGCTCCACTGAATGCCAAATGTTCCTAATGAAAGTTCAAAGAACAACATGGTGGAAACAGTATGCTGTGCAAAATGACACAATGCATACACACACACACACACACACACACACACACACACACACACACTGAGGTAAAAGCACAGAGCCACAGACATACTGTACACTCTCTTTCTCTCACACACACACACACACACACACAAACACACGTCTCTTTCTGTGTCTTACCTGTGCTGTTAAGGCCGAAGAGCAGGGGGCATGAGATGGCAAAGGAGAGCACCCAGACCACGGAGATCATGATGGTGACCCTCCTCCTGGAGCTGTAGCGTGTGTTATACAGCATGGGCATGGCCACCGCCGTGTACCTGAGAGAGTGTGTGTGGGTGTGTGTGCGTGCGTGTGTGTGTGCGTGTGTGTGTGAGAGAGAGAAAGAGTAAGAGAGAGAGAGAGAGATCAGTCAATAGTCATCAGGCGTGGCTACGTTGGTGTGTACCTGAGAGTGTGTGTGTGTGTGTGGGACACACACTCACAGATCAGAAGTCATCAGGCCCTTGAGTACACAGAGTGGGTGAGTGTGTGTCTGTGAAAAACTGGGCTCTCTGCTCTCTCTACTGGTCTGGAGGCTGTAGCTGATTCATGGCCCTGATCAAAGCATCACCAATCTCATGCTGGAAGATGAAGCTGCCCACTCATTCACACACACACACACACACGCACACACCCACACACACACACACACGCACACGCACAGGCACACACCCACACACTCACATACACACACACTCAAATACACATATACTCACACACACATACACATATACTCACACACACACACAAACAAACACACACACACACACACAGCACTCGCAGCATGTCTCTGATCCATTCAGCCCTGGTTGTGATGCTGTGTCGAGTAATGACTGCAGAGGTTCTGTAGACGGATATACAGTATGGGACATTCAGCCATGAGCACACATATGCATTCACACACAAACACACACACACACACACACACACACACACACACACACACACACACACACACATGCACACATGCATTTCACGCAAATAGGTTTACACAGGCAAGCCTCATTTTTCCGGTTGCATCTCTGGAAATGCCTGCAAATCAATGAGCATCCACACACACACACACACACACACACACACACACACACACACACACACACACACACACACACACACACACACACACACACACACAGACACGCAATCAATCCAAGACAAGGAAGAAATGGGGAGAGATGGCTTCAGCCCCAGACTGATGTTTGTATCGACTGTCTGTAGCTTGAGAGGGGGAGAGAGAGGAAGTGAGAGAGAGAGAGAGAGAGAGAGAGAAAGAGAGAAAGGAAGGGTAAAGAAAAAAAATATGTGATGCTCCTACGGACTTTCCCCTAAAGATGCCAGCTGCAGCAGCAACATTTCCGGAAAGGTACTGGCTTGATGAAATTCATTCTGGACTCTCTATCCGACCACATAAAGACCTCGGGATACTTCGGTTTGGCTTTAGGGACCCTCTACTCACTACTGCGTAAGTGTAATGTTGTTTGGAACTGTAGAAGAGGTATAAAAATAGCGTTTTGTAGCGGCGAAATGACATGCCCTGGTCACTTCCAGGCTAACGAGTTTTGACTAAAAACGGTAAAATCGAACTTTCTCAAAACACATCCGAATGACATGATTTTGATGTCAACTCAACGTATGTACTCCCAATCATCCGTAAATTGATCTAAAGTGCATTTTACTCCGGATAATTCCTTTAACAAACAAGCTATACCTCCCAACAAAATTATGGATTGTTTTTGCAGTATTTACGAATGTTAACACACAACATCCCACAATAGCAAAAACAATATTCCAAACCTTTAGATACAGTAAAAAACCTCTGCTTCTGCAATGATATCAGTTCAAAAACAATATATCTCAGCTGATAATAAACAAACAATTGAATAATTGACACACAACTGATTTATGTTGGGTAAATTGGGCAAACCACAGCTGATTCCAGTCTGGCTTAGACTCAGTGGCAGGGGTTATTTTTTTTTACATTACATTGACCCCTATACAGTAAAAGGAGGCCTTTGAGGAGTGATGTTTTTTAGAAACAGAAACAGAAAAAATACAAACACTGTAATGTCTGGACGAAGAAGAGTAAGAGCAAGGGGCCCAGGGAGAAGAGCAGGCCCAGTGAGAGATGCAGTGAGAGGTGCAGGAGCAGTGAGAGATGCAGTGAGAGGAACAGGGCCAGGGAGAAGAGCAGGCCCAAGGAGAGGGCAAGGTAGAGGGGTAAGAATGCGTGGTGGTGGCATTCCAAAGGCTGCAAGAACTGTTGTCAGTGATGAAATTTGTGCCACTATCATTGATCATGTAATCAATGCGATGTTGATGAAAACATGTGGCCTAACCACATGTGGCCTAATTTTGTCCTTTTTTTTAGTTCCCCCCTTTTTATCTAGGCTTTTTGCTGTTTTTTTTCTTTTGTTCAGAATGCTTGTCTGTTTCATGGATATTTTGTTCACTGTAAGCAATACTGTAGAACTTTTTCTGTTCTATCATACTGTAAACAGTATTTCTACTGTACCTCCTGTTGTAAACAGTAAAGGGAAAAACTAATTTGCTTTTTACTGGAATGCTTTTGAATGTGAACATATGTGTGGACATACAGTTCCCAACCAAGAAATTTAGTGTAAAAATTGCATGCAAATACCTGAAAAACTGAAACATAAAAGTCTAAGCAGTTTTTGTAATGTCAACAATAGCCAGTATTTTGAAACCTGGTGTACTTTGATTGACTGCATGTACCTTGTGAAGTGAAAACAAGTGTTATTCTTTGACAGAATAATTTCATTTTGAGTCAGATTTCCAGTGTTTTGGTAAAGTTAGTGTGTGCAGAGAAAGAAGTGTTTGTGATATATTTAACAAAATGTGTTTTTGAGAAGAAAATGATCCATTTGGCCAATTGTGTTTTGTAGGTGTGAGTCTGTGTTAAGAGTTTAGAAAAAGTATCGGAAGTATGGGTAAGCGCTTGTAAGCGATTGAAAAAAACTGTAATAGACAGAGAGAGAGGGAGAGAGAGAGAGAGAATAACTCTCCTCTGTGAAGCCTCTGGGAGGAAGCGGAGCCATCTGACATTTGCTGGTTTTCTCAGTCTGATAAAGATCACAGCTTAGTTATTCCCGAGCAGCTCACCTGTCGATACTGATGGCGCACAGATTGAGGATGCTGGCAGTGCACATCATGACGTCCAGCGTGACAAAGATGTCGCAGTGGATCTTACTGAAGCGCCACTCGCCCACCACCTGAGGACAGACACACACACACACACACACACACACACACACACACACACATTTCACAACAGCTTCAATCACAAACAAACACACACACACACACAGTCGTTGACAGCTTCTGTGACAAGTGTATGGATTTGACCTAATTGATTTCACCTTAACTTGCATCAACCTGACACATTAACCCACCTGTTTGTCCAAAAACATACCTGTTTCATCAAGAGTGCATCACTTACAAACACAAGGTTCCACCTCAGATTAAATGTGTGGCTGTCTTACCAGAGACCAGAGTGGCTGTCTTACCAGAGAGCAGAGGAAATGAATTAGTGATGTGCAGAGTGATGTTACTGTAACATCCGGCTCCAGACAGATGGCGTCATGCAGAGAGATTTACAGAATCTCTGGCACTGTGTGACTGACACACACACACACACACACACACACACTGACAGTATTGCTTCCAACTCTCCTGCTGTGTTGTTAGAATGGCAGACCTGCTTCTCTTCTCCTATCAACTCCTCTGCTTCCCTCAGCTTTCCTCTCCTGCACTATGTTTTCCCGCCTCCTTTTTACCTCACATCCCCTCTTCTCTCCCCTTTCTCTACGTCCCTCATCCCCTCTCCTCTCCTCTACCACTGTCTCCTTTCCCCCTCTCTTTACTTCTCTTGTCTTTTTCCTCCTCTTCTGTTCTCTCCTCTCCTCTGTGCTTTGATAGTGGCTGTAGCTCCAGGCTGTTCTCTCATCTCTGTGTGTGACGAGGTCTCTACCTCAAACCCTCTTCTGCTTAAGATTGCCCCTTGATGGAATGGCATCATTGCTACCCGTGTGTCAGTGTGTGTGTGTGTATGCTCATCACTGAGGCGTTTCTGGTCATCACAGGTCAATTACTGCAAGAACTCAGCAGCAAAATGAAGCTCTTATACACAAGGGGTTTAAAGAAGGTTAGAGTCCAATATTCTTTTCTCTCTCCCTCTCTCTCTGTCTCTCTCTCTCTCTCTCTCGTTCTCTCTCTCACACACACACACACACACACACACACACTCTTAGCACACACTCCATCCTATCCGATGATGATGTGTGCTCCAGAGAGAGGGTAGGTGGGGAGTTCAACGCTGTTGGCGTTGGTGCTACCTCATGTGCTTGTAGAGGCCGGTGTGTGAGCCACACACTTGCCCACAGGTGGGGCAAGGGTTCCCTGATGTTAGGATGGTACCAGCTTCCCACTGGTGACGTGGGCACATGTGTCAGTCCTCCGCTGATGAAAGATGTTGTTTATCTGTTCAGTCACCGTGGCACAGGTGGCTCATCAGGTTGATGTTACAGCGTTTTAGCAGCCTGGAAATCTAGACGCACCCAAGTGGCAACAAATGTAATTTGCAGCCAGGGTATTCTTGCAACTCTCCGTTGGCTTGCGAGCTAGAAAAACCAAACTCCAGTCAGGCCAATCACATCGTGTATAGAGTTGGTGGACAGGCTTAACATAATGATGGCAGAGTTGCGACGGTTCCGTGTGAATTCCCAGCTACTTGAAAACAAAGAAGATGGCAAAGAAGATGGATGCTGCTGCTGACGAACAGCATTTTTTGAATCGGCTTTGGCCGCGACTCGAGTTAAGCTTTTGATCAACAAAAGTGGAAAACGTTTGATCAACTAGCCAACCAGCTCCGCGTGCAGAGGAAATTTGAAAGACAACCATTTATCCCACCCCTCGGATTGAGCACTGCCAATGGTGAGTTTCCAGACTACACATCTTGATGTGGATCTGGCTCATCAGGCTAGCCCTTCAGGGGGTTACAGGGGGTCTTTGGTGTGCCTCTGCTGTCCCCCGGCAGCCATTTCTGAATCACTTGGTTGACCATAGAGGGCTGGGTGGGGACTTGGTTGTGATTTACATGAGTTACACACAGTAGGCTAAAGCTGGTAGAAATGGGACCATTCAGGAACTGTGCTGTGTTCTATTGCCACCTAATTGAAAGCTCCACTGCTCTGTGCACACACCACAGGGTTTCAGCTGTCACACACACACACACACACACACACACACACACACACACACAGAAAGTAGCTGTATCTCTTTTTCCACGGCTCCCTTCTTCCATTTCTCTCGGAGTTGATAAGGGCGCCGTATGCTGTCAGACTGGTGTAGATGCTGTGAAGTAACAGGTTGGTCTCCGACTACCACACACACACACACACACACACACACACACACACACACACACACACACACACACACACACACACACACACACACACTCTCTCTCTGTAAACACACACACACACACACACACACACACAGAATGTCTCATTCTCTCTCTTTCCCTTCTGTATACACAAAGACACACACACACACACACACTGACACACACACACACATAGATAAATACATCTGACTAGAATTATTTACCAGGATAGGTAAATAAAGATTGACATCATTTATTCCTCTTGTGTCATGGCATATAAATATGTGTGGCTGCAAAATGTTTTCACACAACGATCGCAAATGTTTGCACAGATAGCATGATAGTGTGTGTTTATGTGTATGTTTGATAAAAAAAAACTGCAGCCCGTCTACACCACTCTATCATAGAGGCACGGCAGTCGGCTGCACTTAAGAGACTGTCCTTGTAGACAGCTCCTGTAGTCTGTAGTCTCCTGCCATCTCCTACAGACTGCTGGGCTGTGTCCGAAATGGAAAAAGATCCTGCCTTCTAAGATACCATTCGGTGACAGCGAGGCATCGAGGCATGTCCAAATCAAATATTCCTGTAAAATGCTGCCTTCTAAGATACCTTCGTTTTGCCGAATCTTGAAGGCAGTGTACACGTATCCTTCATGATGCCTTCAACCAAAGACTCTGTAGAACATCTCTGCTTCAACTCCCACTAATTAAAGACAGCTGTCGGTATCCTGGCAACTACGTTCTGTGTTGCTATCTTGCTAGGCCGTCCGAAACAAAGTTCATAGCTGCTACCTTGATGCCTGCTACGGCAAGTGACTCGTTAGAGAGTTGAAGGCAGCAAAGCAGCAGTTGCCTTCCGTTTCAGACACAGCCACGTTCTCTTCTGCCGCTGGAGGCCTGTGAGCTCATTTCAGAGGGAGACGCAGGGTGAAGCTGCGAGGCCTTTTTCTTATTGAAACAACGGGGCCTTTCTGAGGGAACTGCCGCAGCCTTGCCCTTAGCATTAAATCCTGTCTAATACCTGTCTACCTGTGTCTGTCTACCTGTCTGAGCCAGCCTGAACTCATAGCAGCTGAGCTCACAAGCACAGGGGCTCACAGAGAATAATACACACAGTGTGTCATTCTCCACAACATTGTATCAAAGGACAAGGGACACACACACACACACACACACACATGTATGCATACACGCATGTAAGAATTCACCACACACACAAACACAAACACATTCACGCACATAAACATGTAGGGACACACAAGGTAAACACAAACACATACATCAAATATGCACACACACACACACACACACACACACACACACACACACACACACACACACACACACACACACACACACACACGTGTCTCAGACTAGAGTCTGTCTGTGTAGTTTGATAGTAGGCTACTGATATTCATAAGATATCAGGGGCAGTTAAGGGGGTGGTATGCATACTAGAAGAGGACTGTTTGTGTGCATTCTATAGAAATCAGGAGGGATGTTCATGTGTTCAAACGTGTGTGGGTGGACATATGAGTGTGTGCGTGTGTGCTGAGTGTGTATGTGTGTGTCTGTCTATGTGTGTGCGTGTTTGTGAAGAACAATGGGTCTACGTGCTGTCTGTGGGCGTGTGTGAGTATGAGTGTGTGGGTGTATGGGGGATGAGAGTGTATGAGTGTGTGGGTGTATGGGGGATGAGAGTGTAAGCCTGTGTGTGTGTGTGTGTGTGTGTGTGTGTGTGTGTGTGTGTGTGTGTGTGTGTGTGTGTGTGTGTGTGTGTGTGGGTGTATGGGGGATGAGAGTGTAAGCCTGTGTGTGTGTGTGTGTGTGTGTGTGTGTGTGTGTGTGTGTGTGTGTGTGTGTGTGTGTGTGTGTGTATGGGGGATGAGAGTGTATGAGTGTGTGGGTGTATGGGGGATGAGAGTGTATGAGTGTGTGGGTGTATGGGGGATGAGAGTGTATGAGTGTGTGGGTGTATGGGGGATGAGAGTGTATGAGTGTGTGGGTGTATGGGGGATGAGAGTGTATGAGTGTGTGGGTGTATGGGGGATGAGAGTGTATGAGTGTGTGGGTGTATGGGGGATGAGAGTGTATGAGTGTGTGGGTGTATGGGGGATGAGAGTGTATGAGTGTGTGGGTGTATGGGGGATGAGAGTGTATGAGTGTGTGGGTGTATGGGGGATGAGAGTGTATGAGTGTGTGGGTGTATGGGGGATGAGAGTGTATGAGTGTGTGGGTGTATGGGGGATGAGAGTGTATGAGTGTGTGGGTGTATGGGGGATGAGAGTGTATGAGTGTGTGGGTGTATGGGGGATGAGAGTGTATGAGTGTGTGGGTGTATGGGGGATGAGAGTGTATGAGTGTGTGGGTGTATGGGGGATGAGAGTGTATGAGTGTGTGGGTGTATGGGGGATGAGAGTGTATGAGTGTGTGGGTGTATGGGGGATGAGAGTGTATGAGTGTGTGGGTGTATGGGGGATGAGAGTGTATGAGTGTGTGGGTGTATGGGGGATGAGAGTGTATGAGTGTGTGGGTGTATGGGGGATGAGAGTGTATGAGTGTGTGGGTGTATGGGGGATGAGAGTGTATGAGTGTGTGGGTGTATGGGGGATGAGAGTGTATGAGTGTGTGGGTGTATGGGGGATGAGAGTGTATGAGTGTGTGGGTGTATGGGGGATGAGAGTGTATGAGTGTGTGGGTGTATGGGGGATGAGAGTGTATGAGTGTGTGGGTGTATGGGGGATGAGAGTGTATGAGTGTGTGGGTGTATGGGGGATGAGAGTGTATGAGTGTGTGGGTGTATGGGGGATGAGAGTGTATGAGTGTGTGGGTGTATGGGGGATGAGAGTGTATGAGTGTGTGGGTGTATGGGGGATGAGAGTGTATGAGTGTGTGGGTGTATGGGGGATGAGAGTGTATGAGTGTGTGGGTGTATGGGGGATGAGAGTGTATGAGTGTGTGGGTGTATGGGGGATGAGAGTGTATGAGTGTGTGGGTGTATGGGGGATGAGAGTGTATGAGTGTGTGGGTGTATGGGGGATGAGAGTGTATGAGTGTGTGGGTGTATGGGGGATGAGAGTGTATGAGTGTGTGGGTGTATGGGGGATGAGAGTGTATGAGTGTGTGGGTGTATGGGGGATGAGAGTGTATGAGTGTGTGGGTGTATGGGGGATGAGAGTGTATGAGTGTGTGGGTGTATGGGGGATGAGAGTGTATGAGTGTGTGGGTGTATGGGGGATGAGAGTGTATGAGTGTGTGGGTGTATGGGGGATGAGAGTGTATGAGTGTGTGGGTGTATGGGGGATGAGAGTGTATGAGTGTGTGGGTGTATGGGGGATGAGAGTGTATGAGTGTGTGGGTGTATGGGGGATGAGAGTGTATGAGTGTGTGGGTGTATGGGGGATGAGAGTGTATGAGTGTGTGGGTGTATGGGGGATGAGAGTGTATGAGTGTGTGGGTGTATGGGGGATGAGAGTGTATGAGTGTGTGGGTGTATGGGGGATGAGAGTGTATGAGTGTGTGGGTGTATGGGGGATGAGAGTGTATGAGTGTGTGGGTGTATGGGGGATGAGAGTGTATGAGTGTGTGGGTGTATGGGGGATGAGAGTGTATGAGTGTGTGGGTGTATGGGGGATGAGAGTGTATGAGTGTGTGGGTGTATGGGGGATGAGAGTGTATGAGTGTGTGGGTGTATGGGGGATGAGAGTGTATGAGTGTGTGGGTGTATGGGGGATGAGAGTGTATGAGTGTGTGGGTGTATGGGGGATGAGAGTGTATGAGTGTGTGGGTGTATGGGGGATGAGAGTGTATGAGTGTGTGGGTGTATGGGGGATGAGAGTGTATGAGTGTGTGGGTGTATGGGGGATGAGAGTGTATGAGTGTGTGGGTGTATGGGGGATGAGAGTGTAT
>NC_063204.1:14470125-14477625 GCF_017589495.1 Alosa alosa
CCTGAAATGTAAGAAGACACACACACACAGAGACAAACACACGCGTGCGCATGCACACACACACGCACACACACACCCACACACAAATACAAACACATTTCAACATGTGCCTGGCAGCAACTCAGACAGTGCCTGTCAAGATCCCTTAGACACCCTTACACACTTTCGTGCATACACACACACAAACACACACACACACACACACACACACACACACACACACACACACACACACACACACACACACACACACACACACACACAAACACAAACACACACACAGAGACACAGGCATACACACACACACACACACACACACACACACACACACACACACACACACACACACACACACACACACACACACACACACACACACACACACACACACAAACAAACACACACATCCACATCCACGGATATGGAATCAAAAGCCCTGATTGACTCCGGAGCATCCAGAGTATCCCTTCTGTAGCACAGACACACACAAGGGGCTTTTCGCAGACAATAACTTTACCCTGAGATTAAGAGACCTGGGAATAATCATCTGTCAGCATGTTAACAGTCCACAGAGACAGAGGGACACAAAGAGACAGTCACTCTCACTCTCTCACACACACACACAGGTAGACAAGTAGACATGCCAAGCAGCAATTCCCTGTGTCTGGCGGGATCCCATCAAACTAATACCTACACACACACACACACACACACACACACACACACACACACACACACACACACACACACACACACACAGACACACACACAGACACACATGCACACATACTGTACACACACACAAATTGGTAACTATTCAAGCCCTTCCTTCATAGACAGCCTTACACACACTTAAGTGCAATGTTTTTGGTCATCAATTTGTCACACCACCGCACACACAAAAACACATACCTTGGCCACCTTAATCCTGCGCCTGAAATGTAAGAGACACACACACACAGGACAAACAAACACCGTGCACACCACCTGCCTGCTGGCACACACACCCACACACAAATACAAACACATTTCAACATGTGCCTGGCAGCAACTCAGACAGTGCCTGTCAAGATCCCTTAGACACCCTTACACACTTTCGTGCATACACACACACAAACACACACACACACACACACACACACACACACACACACACACACACACACACACACACACACACACAAGATCAAAATGCAGAGCCAGTCCTCAAACACACAGAGTACCTTCATCACATACTTTAATCACACACCTGAAATGATGTAAAAAAATTAAACACACAACTGCGCACACATACACGTCCACAGAAGGAGAGCAAGATGAACATAGGGATGGTGACAGAGAACAGGATATAGAGGCGTGTACACACACACACACACACACACACACACAGCTGTTTTACCTTTACGCCATAAGTTTGGTTACACCTATAAGTAATCCAGAGTGTTCCAAAGGGAAACCCGCAGTCGCTTCCGTGCGCAGAGTACCACTTTGCCTAAATAAATCCAAGATATCTGTAAGCCTGTTATTGTTCGTGGAAAACTACATAGGTAGGCGAAATAGAATATTCTGACGAAACCTTTCCTTGATACATCCCCGTCTTCTCCTACATTCAAGGGCAGCTGATAACTCGTGCGGTTGCCCGTACTTCCCGGGTGCGCGAGAAGGCGCACGGAGCTCTCAGCGCATCTGAGGCTGATCGCGGAGGGCAGCTCGAGAAAGTGGAGGCGAAGGCGGGGCGAGGAGCAGCACTTACTTCCAGATGCACCTTCGCTGCCAATCGGAGGGTCTGCTGGTGTTTCTACTCTATGTTGGTCTTCAACACATGTTCCACACCTAAACATTAGCTATTACAGTAATTCAACACAACGTCAACAAGAGGTTAATGCCATGGATTTCGAAGGAGGACTCATCTCATATATCTATCAACCCCGGCGATTACGGAAGGAAATCGATAAGCATGATCTCTCCGGTGTAACCACTATAGCACTTTAACGCGATATTTGAGTAGTTTCCGTCTGCATACTACCGTTGTACGCTGTGTTGTCATATGTGTACAAAAGTTGTGAATTGTTCACGCAATTTCTGACGCTGCAGTTTGATTAGATGGCTAACGGTGGAAACACTTGTTCAAGACCTGTCTGTACAGAGAGTACTCCATATGAACTCGTGAGCTATCTTGCACTATATAAGTGCGCGGTAGCTCAATAACAGCAAGCATTACTGCATACTTTTTTTAATAAAAGTTGATGAACTGAAAACTGAAACTATGTAAGATATAGCCCATCAAAGAAAGAACATATAAATAGGTCTTAGTTTAATCATGATGGAGTAAGCGAAGAACCTAAACCCAGTAGGTCTACAAAATCTGCATCTACTGTTCACGGGTGCCCGCTCCCGTTAGCTCCCCCATAATTCAAACTGTGAATGAAATTATTTTGACATAAATGATTGGATTGAAACCCCTACACTCCATTTTCCATCTAACAGCAACACAACATCAGGCTTAGGCAGAAACTCCTGTAATGTTTTTTAGTTTGTGTATGAAAAAGCAACACCCTAATAATGATGCACAACACCATTTCTCTTTACTGCAAACAGGAGCATAGCAGAAGAACCTGGGCCCCTGCATTGGCAGTCCTGATGGGCCTCCATGTTCCTCAACCCAGGTAAAATAAAAATATATTCCAGACTTTTCAAGGGCCCTCTCTCCCCTTGGGCCCCTATAATCAGTAGTGGTTTTACCCCCAGTCTGACATTTGCTGACTGCAAATAAAATCAAGGTTTTGATTTGATTGTCCATCAGACTGACAAAAAAGAAAGTAAATATGTAAATGTCCCTCTTCTACATCTCCCCAGTAGAGTGGCTGTGAAGTTACACTCTTTTTTTTAAATTATAGAATGCATGTGGTGCTTGGAAATAGCATTCACCACTCCCTGTCTGGCGAGATGGGACAGGGAGGGTAAGTGAGCCTATAGCCATTTATCATCTGCAGCAATCATACCATTTCACAGCAGATACCCCCCATTCACTGCTGAGGCATCAATGCAAGTCAGCATCCAGCTGGCAAGGGGGTGGAGTGTGTGTGTGTGGGGGGGGGCACGAAGACAGAGGGAGGAGAGTGCAGTTTACCTAGTCTATTACCCTACCCCAGCCAGGCAGGCCATGCCCAGTTGTGTGTGTGTGTGTGTGTGTGTGTGTGTGTGTGTTTCAGCCAGGAAGACAGGGAAAACAAGATATTTTGAGGAGCCATCTGCCGTTTGCCATCAACACCCTCTATTCAAAATAATATTTACTTATAGGCCTTACATGAACATAATACAATATGCACACCACTGCTTTGCCACACTGAGAATACAGAATTTGCCATCCGAATATTGGGTACTTACACCCCCAGTTAAAATGTCTTTGTGGAGAATGAAAGTTGACAGACTGAAAAGGCCCCATCCACCCGAGCCCAGCGCAGGCAGTGTGTGTGTGTGTGTGTATGTGTGTGTGTGTGTGTGTGTGTGTACAGTATGTGTGTCTGGAGCAAACACCCTGAGCCAACGTATCCTCATGTGCATACTATCCATTCTGCTTTGTGGTCATTCAGAATATTTCCACTTCTGAGGCTTGTTGCTGTTTCCCTTGCAGTGTGTGTGTGTTTGTGTGTGTGTGGTGTATGTGTAAGGCTTGTTTCTGTTTCCCTTTTAGTGTATGTGTGTGTATGTGTAAGGCTTCTTGCTGTTTCTCATGCAGTGTGTGTGTGTGTGTGTGTGTGTGTGTGTGTGTGTGTGGTGTGTGTATGTATGTATGTATGTATGTATGTACAGTATGTATGTATGTATGTATGTATGTATGTGTGTGTAAAGCTTGTTGCTGTTTCCCTTGCAGTGTTAGTCTGTGTGTGTTGTTGTTTTTGTTCCTCCTGCTGCTTCCCTGCAGAGGTGTGAGTGTATGAGAGGCTGGGAAGGAGATGTTCAGTTGGACCTTTTCCACCCTTATTAGGTGATAACAAAATAAAATAACTTCATTTCCTTCTTCAGAGGCCAGCCTGCAGCGAACGCCTCCTCATGTGCAATGGATCCATTTCGCTCGCTGGTCATTTGGGTAAATTTCCATTCATGGCTCTTGTCGCTGTTTCTTGCTGCTTCCCTGCAGTGTGTGTGTGTGTGTGTGTGTGTGTGTGTTTGTGTGTAAGTGAGAGAGAGAGAGAGAGAGAGAGAGAGAGAGAGAGAGTCTTTTCCCACCCTTGTTAGGTGATAACTAAATAAAACTAGAAAATTCCAGGGAATTACCATTGCATGTAAATGTAAAACTGCTGTGTATAACATTACTTACAGTATGATTATTCAGATTACATAGACTTACAGTATTCTTGAAAACCACTCACTTGGTTAGATGTTAGCTGAGAGTATATGACAGTCAGTACAAATAAATGGTCAATTCAATATTGATCAACATTCGTTTTAATACAGTACTGCAGAAACAGCAGAATGATACTCAGAACACACTAATGAACACTTAACAACCAATGCAAGCTTGAAGTCAAAAAATCAAAGTTGTTGAAACCAATTGTAAAGTTAACCAATAATGATAAGGGAGAAACAAGATGTCTACTATATTTGCATTCTTACAGAACTTGATGATGCCAATCATATTATCCTAAGACAGATCTATTTATCAGGCAGCAACAGCTAGAGGCCTCAGTTAATGATAATAGGTCAAATTTGATGGTGATATATACTGAAGAATAAAAGAGTCAGCCCATAAGATGATCAGTTTTAGACAGAACTTAGGTTAGAATCTTAATTTTCACACAGCACATAAAAACAGAGGTCTAACAGCACAGCTAAGTTTCACAGATGTTACAGCCCCGGTATGATTCAAAGGTATGAATGGTTGACAAATATGATTCACAAGTATAAAAGTTCCATATAGTTAGTATAGTCCTCACACAACAATATAGTTCTCAAAATGTCGCAGTGTAGATCTCGGATAAGTCTCAGTATGGTTAAATGGTATGTGCACAGATATGTTGAGATATGGTCACGTTTGTAAGAATGTATGTTAGTAGGTATGTTTCTAGCAACATTGTCAGAGATGTATGGTTGATAGGTGTGCACACAGACAGGCACACATGTAATGCATACGTGGTCATCACCACTGGTCTGGTCTGGAACCTAAAAGACAAAAGCAAACAAGTTTAACAGTTATACCAAAACAATACAAGGAATGTCTGCAATTGTCCTAACAGTAGTCTATTCATGGCTTTCATAAGGTCCCTTTCCACAGGAGTATAATCAAGCACCAAATGCATTCATAATCTAGGTGCTTGATTGTATACACCTGTGGAAAGGGACCTGATGAAACCCATCAATAGACAAACTATGATAGCATACCGTGATAGTGTTTAGGCTACGTAAGAATCAGGAGCATAGAATGAAAACGTAGCCATGGCCTATTTGATACACAAACAAGCGGTGATCAACGTTACAAATTTGGTAAAAATAAAAACAGGAGCATATTTGTTAACTTTAACTAAAATGTGAACGGTGGAAGCTATAACGTTATGACCATCAGCAATGAGTCACGTTATTCATGCCCTTCATGACACCCATGATGGGTTTCATCAGGTTCCTTCACACAGTATAATCAAGCACCAGTCTGCATTCATAATCTATTCTAGGTGCTTGATTCTATACACCCGTGTAAAGTGACCTGATGTCGAATAAAATCAGAGCCATAGTACAGTATCTGTAGGCCTACTTCTCTGGTTTATTGCATTGCATGTCAATGCAATGGTCTATTATCGCTGTTTTTCTTATAATTATTATTCTTCTTCCGACCAAATTTGACGTTCAAAGGCTCTAAAACCACTGAACCGTTTGACGTCATTCAAACACTCCTACAAAGGTCTTGCAACGGACTATTGTAGTGGCTGCAGGCCACTGCCGGCTTGGACTCGGCCTGAGCGTGGCGTGGCGTCGGTCTCCTGTTGGGAGGCGTCAGCAGCTGTGAGCCCGTAGCTCTGCGCCGCCTTGTCTGTGCCTGGCATCATAAATCACTATGAGGAAGTGACATGGTGACGCCACTGCTAACGGAGAGGAGACGCATTGGCCGGCATTGCCCTCTATTAACCCCCCACCCCCCTCACGTCCAGTAGCAGCCAGCAGCATGACAGCCCCTTTGATGGCACCTGAAACGGAATGCTACAATTTAAATTCAGCAGGTTAACTCTGATTGGCAGACATAAAAAAAAACATAAAAAACTTGTCATAATCAGGCATAAACTGTTTACAAAAAAAATGCAAATGCACAAACACACCCACAAACATGCACAACCTGAAACTTTCACACCAGTTTGTGTGCTTGTAGAACTGTTTACAGAGATCACACACGCTTTGATGCAAACACACATGCACACACACACACACACACTGGAGCACACACACACAGATGCTGACACAGTGGTTGGTGTGCCTCTGAAAGCAGCAGAGAAGAGGAGCTTTAATGTGAGTTTAATGTGTGAGTGTGTGTAGTTTATGCATCGTCTGAGTGAGTGTTGTGTGTGCGAGTTAGTGTGTATGTGCCGTTTTGTCTGAAGGCTCGTGGGCAGAGTTAGTGTGTGTGTATAGAGTGTTGTTTGTAGCTCATCAACTGAGTGAGTGTTTTGTTTGTGTGTGTAGGCTCCTGGGTTCAATGATAAGTGTAGGCTCATAGGCTGAGGGAGGTGTGTGTGTGTGTGTGTGTGTGTGTGTGTGTGTGTGTGTGTGTGTGTGTGTGTGTATGTATGTGTGTGGGTGGTGTTGTATGAGTGGAGCCTGTGTGTGAACAGTAGCACAACAGTGTTCCTGTCCCCTGCGCAGCTGCTGGTCAGAGGGGGCCTGCTGAGTGGAATGAGAGTCCAGCGGCCATGAGTTTCAGCAAGCAAGTTTGTACTTTCTGTACTGAGATGTGATATAAACCATGTTTCTTTTTACTGAAGTGTGATATAAGCCATGTTTCCTTACTGAGATGTGATATAAGCCATGTTTCTTTACTGAAGTGTGATATAAGTAGGGCTATCAAAATAACTGATTAATTTCGATGAATTAATTTGAGAAAAAATAACTGATTAAAAAAACTAACGCAGATGAATCGATTCTGTATGACCTTTGACCCTGAGCCGTTGTAGTCAGTAACCATTAGACCATAAAATGAAGGAGAGAGAAGAAAATGTGCTGCCTAGATCATTGATTGGAACATTTACTTTTCAAAAACGGCCTGATGGTGTTGATAAAAATAAAGTGTTGATTAAAATAAAGTCCTCTGCAATGTATATGTGATAAAAAAAACTTCTTCCCGAAGCACTTTTGAATTTATTTCCTCAGCATATTAGGTCATATCATAGATTATTATGGCCATTATTAAAATAATAATAAAAGAGTTTTTGAACTTTAATGTCACTAATGCTGGTTATTCAATGATTCATTTGAATTTAAATATTTAAAATACTTTCACAGCAAAAATCATATATG
>NC_063204.1:14482625-14507625 GCF_017589495.1 Alosa alosa
AGGCTTTCATAGTTTTGTGCCAGTGACAGAACATTGAATATGATCTAGTTTCTATGACAACACATATGACAGTGTAGTCAATGTCTGTCTACATTTCCATACATTACATCTGTACATCAAAGATGAAGCATTTGAAGCAAGGCCAATGTTGTAATGTCACGCTGTGTTACATTGTCATAAAAGTTGTCCTAGCCTATATATTTTTTTTTTTGTATATTTTTTTGGGCTTTTTATGCCTTTAATTAGACAGGACAGTGGAGAATGACAGGAAGTGAGTGGGAGAGAGAGTTGGGGTGGGACCCGGAAAGGACCACGGGGCGGGAATCGAACCCGGGTCGCCGGCATACGGTGCAGGTGCCCCAGCCATTTGCGCCACGGCTGGGGCCGTCCTAGCCTATATTGGGGGAGCTGTGGTGCAAGGGGCAGCATCCAGACCACGTTAGGGTCTAAGGGCGCATTCATGCTAGACCGTTTGGTCCGGACCCGAGTTCGTTTGGACCGATGGTTCTGTGATTTTCGCAGTTAAGTGAACCCGGGTGTGGACCCGTGTCCGGACCAGGGTCGGCTAGAAAACGTGGGTCTGCGGTACGGTTTGTTAGAACTCCGGTGCAGTTCAAAGGCTATCTGTTCCAAAACAAAGAAATAAACTGCCGTTTTTGCAACGTTGCCAAGCAATATTGGTAAAAAGAAGCGAGTGTTTATGATATAAACAGACCCAGGTCAGCAAAAATGTAATGTGAACAGAGACCAGCTGGGTCAGGGCTAGGGGGGAGTAATCACACTCAGGTGCACTAACCTGGGTTACACCAGGCACGTAACTGAAGCATTCCATTCACGGAGCATAAAAAAGACTGTTCTAATTTGTTTTAATATATGCGCCGATATCACTTGATATCATCTTCACATCAGGGAAGCAGGAACTTGGCCTATCAGTTGATTCCCTCATGATGGGTGGTTGGACTGATTTCACCAGGGGTGTGTTTCTAGAAAAGTTAGCTTCGTTGTTGCTAAACCACAGTGATACAACGCAAACAGCAACCTAGGTAGAACTGTGTCTAGAAAGTGTTGCTGTTTGGTCGAAAATAGCTAGTTCCGTCGTTCAAAACACTGTCCAGGGTTAATGATGTCAGGCTATAAGTTGATGGTAAAAATGGTTCCTACACATTTATTAGAGCATCTGTAGAGCTACATCTTACATAGTAATTATTAAGAATGCACAACCAACTTATCATGACTGTAAGAAAATGTTTGTTTGAAATACGTGAAATACTGAGATGGAGGGTGTTCAAGTACTATTGTGACGCCCCGGCTTTGTCTTGCCGTGCCGTGAAGCGTTATGCCTCTTCCTCCATCTGCCTGTATGGTGCTCTAGAGCACTAGGCATATTGTTGTTTGTATATGTCTATTGTATTTTGACCTGCAGGAGGAGCTGGAGAGTTCTGGTGGCTAATGAGGGGCGTGGCTCCGTGTTAATTGCCGTCGGAATAAAGCTGGTGTCCTGTGGCCTCATTGACGCTCCTGGTTCTGCTCTGGCCTGACGCTGTGGAGGGCTGGCTGCAGCGATTCCTGATTGGCTTTTCTTTATGCACTACACATACACATTGCTGACGCACATGACACTTTATTTTATCTTTCACACACACAGAGAGAGAAAGAGATTATTACTGCTCACATTTGGTGCAATGTAACATATATGTTGCATGTGCTACAAAAAAATCGGTCTGCGCAATGAATTATGTATTGCAGTCGTAACTGAGCGATAGTGGCTAACCAGTCCAGAATGAAGAGCCAAAATAAATTCCACACCACTCAAAAGAGCCGCACAACCAAAAAGATGCCCACACTACAACAGCAAAAGTGATTTGTAGGCCTACTGTACGCCTAATGAAACATAAGGTTAAAGTTTAAATCGCTTTTCTCTTTTTCATTCAAAGTGAGACACTTGGCAGATGCTACTTATGATCCTTTTCAGGCTTCGTGTGCCCGTGTGCCTCCAAGTCCCAGCATTTCTTGTGAAAAATGCCAGTTCCTTCAAGCCAACTTGTCGACAATTTTCGGTATTTACAACAGCTAAAGTTCTGAGGAAGAAAATGTTTTGACTTGCACATTCAGACTCCACAAAGCATAATTAGTTGAGATCATTGAAAGTACGCTTGTATGATATGATGTATGAAAGACAATATTTGTTTATGCTATCAATTCCAAAAAACAGCTTTACAACTCTTTTGCTAGGCTACCTCAACCAGACATGTTCAGCTACCTTCAGTAACCTACTGTTTGCTTATGGGGCGGTCCATGTGATGCACATCCATGACATTACCTCTCATTCTGATGGTTGTTGAAATGTGAAATTGCATGGTTATAAGAGGGATTGTTTCTCAGGAAAAAAAACAACTAAATTACTTTTTCATTCTAATCTGTCCAATAGTGTAGATTATTACCATTTTTAAAAAAGTTAGCTTGGAAATTACAGTTGCAGTAGGCTCAGTTATCACATAGACTAGGCTACTACAAATGAGAAGTCAAGTTGGTCAAATGTGAAAGAAAACAAATGGGTGTTTAGATATAGTTGTATCCATGCAAATTACTATCATATGCAAATAAGGAAAGTTTGAGAACATTTCTTTTTAAAGTTTGGATTTTGTGTGCAATGCCAACATTCATGCCCTTTGCCTGGCTACCTGTGATGAACCACTACCGGTTGGTTTTGGAGTGGTTACAGATGCTACAGAATTTGTGCTATGAAACTATCAACCTCTGCAGCATCAGGGCTATGTACAAAAAAAGGGAAGGTACAGCCCCGCATTTCCACACCACAATCTCTGCCGAAGCCAGATAATAGCACCACTACTAGGGTAAGCAATTACTGTAGTGTAGACAGCAAGTATTCACTGAGTGTATCCTCTACAGTTAATGGTTAGCACTGCTGGTCTTAGCACCACTGAGTTAGTGTGTCCTCTCTCCCTTTCCCCCCAGAGCTGGTATAGACTGTCTTTGCACTGGTTGCTAACCTGCAAATGAGTGTGATCATCATGATTTCCTGCCACAACAACACACACACAAAGAGAGAGAGAGAGGGACAGAGAGAGAGAGAGATACATATTTCAAGTAGGGAAGCTTCTTGTAACTGAGTGTGATCACTGCAGATGTATTGCCTCCATAGCTTGGAAACACACACACACACATTCACACACAGAGTGTGATTACGACAATGTGCCATCATTACAGCCTTGAAGCAGCGCACATCAGCTATTGTGCCCATTCTTTCATCTGGCAGGCTGAGGATAGCTTACTCTGGGAGAGAATCAGTGTGTTGGCCACTGTGGCAGCAGGGTTTGTCTCCTCTCTCTGTGTGTGTGTGTGTGTGTGTGTGTGTGTGTGTGTGTGGTGTGTGTGTGTGTGTGTGTGTGTGTGTGTATGTCTGAGGACAGCCTCCACTAGGAGAGAATCAGTGTGTTGGCCACTGTGGCAGCAGGGTTTGTCTCCTCTCTCTCTGTGTGCGTGTGTGTGGTGTGTGTGTGTGTGTGTGTATATCTGAGGACAGCCTCCACTAGGAGAGAAGCAGCGAGTGGCCTTTGTGGCAGCAGGGTTTGTCTCCTCTCTGTGTGTGTGGTGTGTGTGTATGTCTGAGGACAGCCTCCACTAGGAGAGAATCAGCGAGTGGCCACTGTGGCAGCAGGGTTTGTCTCCTCTCTCTGTGTGTGTGTGTGTGTGTTTGTGTGTGTGTGTGTGTGTGTGTGTGTGTGTGTGTGTGTGTGTATGTCTAAGGACAGCCTCCACTAGGAGAGAAGCAGCGAGTGGGCCACTGTGGCAGCAGGGCCTGTCTGACGTGTTCTCTTCCTCATCCTCTTCCTCCTTTTAAGCACCACCAGTCATTAAGTCTTCGCCTGTGTTTGTGTGTTAGTGTGTGCGTGCCTGTGTGTGTGTGTGTGTGTGCGTGCCTGTGTGTGTGTGTGTGCGTGCCTGTGTGTGTGGGTGCCTGCGTGTGTGTATGTGTGAGAGAGAGTGTGAGTGTGTGTGTGTGAGAGAGAAAGACAGAGAGAGAGAGAGAGAGAGTGTGTGTGTGTGTGTGTGAGAGAAAGACAGAGAGAGAGAGAGAGAGAGAGAGAGAGAGAGAGAGTGTGTGTGTGGCTCTGCTGAATGCTTGGACACGCACAGTAGTTTATAGTTTAGTGCTTGATGATTAGCTTAGGGCTATGAAGCGATGCTATGGTGTATTGTAATTACTAGCATTTATCAGATGGGATTACGTTTCCCAGCAGGCCTGAGCACTCATGGGGCCACTTCGTCTGCAGAGGAAGGCAGCCAGGAAACAACAGCACCAGCACATCCACCCCAACCATCATCAAACACACACACACACACACACACACACACACCATCATCATCACCTCTATTACCACTGATGTTCCCCGACAGATGATGCTGTAATTCTGCGTTCCTTTCCCCTGCTGCATGAAGCGACTCTTGACTGTTTGCTCCTGTAAGAGGGGAGGGGAAGTCAGCCGTGTAGGCTGCAGATTACTCTGAGAGAACTAATAGTGTTTTCTGTCTTTATTAACTGATAAGAGTATCATACAGTTTAATACACTCAAGTTCATAATTTACATTCCCAGGAATGGCTGCAGCTTGGTTGGTGGTTGGGGGTGATTACGAAGACGGGGAGACTCACAATGCACTACTGATGTGATGACTGATTACAATTTACAAATTACGGTACAGAAGTTGGGGATCCTTACAATTATTTGTTATGATACAGAAGATGGGGGTACTTACAATTACTAATTACTGTACAGATTGTAAGAATCTTAATTACTAGGCTGATGATAATCCTTTCAATCAAATGTGGACTCTTGATCAGCTACTAAGTGTGGGCCTACTGTCACATGCTTGTCACATGTCCACAGGAACAGTTAACTATAGGGACAGGAAATGTAATCAAATGTATACCTTGTCATGTCTTGATTGATTCACTCTCACTACATTACAACAATGGTCTCAAGTCTCAACAGTACTCCAATCATGTGATCCATATCAATGTAACCAATCACAAACTGGGTAGCCTATTTAAGACATATTAAATTGTGAGCCATTCTGTAATCAGAATCTCCCGCACCACTTTGGTGTGTAGCCATCATCCTCTGAGCTGGGTATGTGATCATTCTCTGATTGTTTTGTATGATTTCCTGAATGTTCCTTTAACCTGTTTTCGTAACTTTCATATTATTCATTTAGATGTACTTTCTAAAATGTATTGGATGAGTAACTTATACCTGAGAAATAAATTGTTATGTTCTGATCCGCATAGCCTTTCTATTGTACTTATTGACCAGAGTAGCAGTCTAGGTAACGGTGCTGGCATAATGAATGGCTAGGATTAGTTATCGCCGCCGTAGAAACAAAATCACCTGGGAGATGGCAAGTTAGATGAACTGACCAAGCATTCCACAGCGGTGGGCAGTTTGCCAGCGATGGTCTAGATTGGTCGTGAAAACCTAGCACAGCCTGACCCTCTGTAACATTGGAATTTGCTTGACTGTTTAACACGCTGGTGAGTATCGCAGTCTGGATCAGCATGTAGCCTCTGACCTACCTTCAGACTAGTACAGTACATGTTATGTTGAGGTGGCATTATTCCTAGATTAGAGCGAGTGTAATAAGAAAATGAGTCAGGTATTCTCATTAACAGTATGCATTGTGAGTATATCAACCCACTATGGATAACAATGTTACATTGAACCGAAACTTTTCTAATTGTAGTCGGGTGAACTTTTCACAGCTGCCAGGCGGATTGTGTGCATCTGGGGGTGGGACGGACAATGAGCAACAAATGTCTTCCTGTTTAAAACACGGTCTTCCGGCGTCATTTGTTTGTAACGTGTTGCCGGCGTCGGAAGGCTGGAATTGCTAGCGGTACATCGGTTATTTGGATGTAAAGGCTTTTGTTATGCTGCATGTGGTTATCAACTACGAAGGTACCATGTTGCCCTCGGCTAGTGTTCTTAAGTCATGCGTGCTTGTTGTTTTTTTAGTGAATCGCTTCAGACAAACTCTGGGTGGCAGCCAGTAGCGTTAGCATTCATCGCCAGCTGTGCAAGGTAATGGTGTCTCCCTTGTTTATAATAACTTAATGCTGCAGCGAGCTCCGACATAGTAAAGATCCTGACTGTTTGTTAACATTAGTTTGTTTCACTAGAGTATGCCGAAAGCCTGTCCCCCTCCTACCTCGGCTCACCTCTTGTGATGACCGGTCATTGACTTTTTAAGGTAGGCCTATGTATACATGTTGTCCGTGATGTGCAAGTGTCACGGTGACTTATTATAGCGTGATGGTTTATTGAAGCCTTTTAAACTAAACGTTTTCCCCCTACAGGCCTTCGAATTGTGGGCAAGGGGTTCTGACCACTGTTTTCTCCGTGTTTTGTTTGAGTTCTAGTATCGTAGCCAGTCATGTTTTTCTTTTAGTTTGGGGTTGTTGATATCGTGTCTGTGTGTGGGTGTGTGCGCGTGCGTCTTCGTACGGGCAGGCGCTTTGTCTGTTTTTTTGGTTTGTTTTGGGTTTTCTTAATTTCTTATATATTTTGCCCCGTTCTTCTCTCTTTGTCCATCTACGGCCTGCGGCCTACTGAACTTCATCTAGTCAGCCAAACCTGTGTAGTAGCCTGCTTTGTGTGAGCACCTGTTAGTGTAGGTTGACAATTGCTGTGTATCCTCGTGTGATGAAATTACTTCCTTAGATAGAATGGGGTGTAGTTCGAAGTAACCTTGTGTGACTTATAGCTTAGTCCATCACTTCCCAGCTTGATTCTATAGAGGTTGCGGTCTGACTGAGATGTAGTGGGTGGGTGTGGGCCCATATATACAACAAGAGTTGGGGGCATTTGTGTCTGTTTATGGTATTTTGTCTTTATGTTGGCTGTGTGTATTTTCCTTTGTTATTGTTATGTGTATCCTGTACTCTCTCTCTTTTTAAAGAAAAAAACCAAGAAACTTTCTAAGAAAATGATAAGACAAGGACTACAAACAAATAAACTATTTATTGACTGAGACAGCCTCTATGTTCATTTACTTGAATAGCCTGCTCTGGTAGTTTATATATGGCAACCAAGCACTTTGCTACATAATATTGAGTGGAGTCAGATTTATTAGGTTTAACAGGGGTTTATAATCAATTGTTATATTTCCAGCAGCGATCACGATTCACGATTTCCTTTGACCCCTCTCAGGTTCCCTTATTGGTCCTGAAAAGTGACGTCATTACAAGATGATGGAGAAATGGAAGTCCGTCATGATCATGAATCATTAGACCAGGACAGTGTGTTTCCAATGGACTCCCAGCACTCACTCACACACACACACACACACACACACACAGTTACAGCATGTTCCCACTGGGCTCCTTGGCTTGCTCTTCATGCTGTAGCTCTGTCCACAAATCAGTCCCACAGCTCATGTATTGGACTCGACAAACTCCTTAAAGCCCCTTTAGATAACCCCCGGAGTGTCTGTGGGCTGAAACTGCATAACTGCAACTGTGTATTTAACTGTGCTGGGCCCCAGCAGCAACACACCACACATACATACACACACACACACACACACACACACACACACACACACACAACACTAATCTTTTCAGCTGCCATAGAGAAGAGCTAGTTAGCATATGTGTTACAATAAATAACAACTGGGCAATTCCACACAAAACTGTCACGTCCACAATGCCAACAACTAAATACCATGGCATTGCGTGGAATTGCCCAACTACAGTCCACTACAGCAGCAGAGACAGTGTGCATAATCTGAGTCTTCTGAAGCCCTGATAGCATATTTTTTTACTACCATATAAGACTCAGTCAGGACGATGGAAAATCAGGATCCAGGCTTTTATTCTTTTCAATGAGGGGCCAGTGCCCCTCAAGGGAGAGATGGCATGTTTGTGTCATCCCATCATGGGTTTCACCAGATTCTCTAACTACACAGAGGTGTATACTACCTTTATGTTACAAACAAAAGAAGGAGTGACCTCTAGGTCCAACCCAGTTTGAATATGCAATAGAAAGGGAGGATGAGGATTAGGCCTTCATCAGGTCTGGTCAGCTTCTATTGTCTTTTAATTAAAACTACCCCCTTTCCTGGGAAGTTCCTCAGAGGCCTGGCCCCTCACTGTTCTACAAACATTAACATTTCACACCTGGTGATAGGCAAAAGGCCTCTAGACAGGCTTTCATTGAATTCAAGGATAAACAAAGGATGCTTGCATAGGACAAGGACAGAAGTACAGTAGACTATAATGCTTATTCACAATTCTTTCAGCCCTCATCCACTACAGCTTCAGTTTCTTCATGAGAAGAGACATCTTGAGTTGTTGATGTGCTGAATACACCCACGACCCTCTTGGATCTCCCCTGATGCTGCGCTATCTGCAAAATGGGTAAACTCCGGTCCTCAACAGGGAATTCAGGTTGCAAACATCCCCGAGGAGTGCTTGCCAAGTTGAGAGGGAATCAACAGACAGGCAGACACACACACACATACATGAGACAAACATACACGAGTTGTTATGCCTGGATGTTAAAATGCCTACTGTAGGGGCATAAGGCTGCGTAACTAGTTAACTTAAAGCAAAGGATAAAAGTAAACACAAACAAGGTAGTAAATGATTGAGATGACCGGTTTATTGTAGCCTGGAGCACCAGAACCAATCTGAAAGATTAAGGGTCTGGCCAAGAATAACATAATGGCCCAACTCGAGGGGCAGCTCCAAGCACGCAAAATCTCACCGCACGCAACTGGATAACAAGGGCAAAGGCAAAACACAGAGACAGACAGCCGAAACACACTAGGGCCGTAACAGAGTACACACACACACTGCCACAATCCACATACACTCATAGACACACACATCACATGTGTACAGGTGCGAACACACACACACATACACACACACACACGCACACACCACCATTATCAGGTCTCATGGTTGGTGTCTGAAATGGCTACTTGGACACAATAATGAGGCCACACTATTGATGCAATGTGGTCAAAGGATGCTGCTGATGTTGATGCAACGCCGCAGGCAACAAACAACCTCTCATGTATGGCCACCTCAAAGCACACACACACACACGAGTGGACCTCGTTACACCCATGGCTTCACACTCAGCAAACTCAGGAACATCCACCAAACATCTTTTACTGAAACCCTGGCCAATGTCTTTAATTGAAACCCCACGAACATCTTTTACTGAAACCCTGGCCAATGTCTTTTCTCTTCCACCCACGATGCTGCATACAAGACCTACCACAGGACAGGAGCGGCTTCAAAATAGCCTCTCCTGTCATGTAGGTAGTTATTAAGCTTCCTGAGACACGGCCTGGCTGAAGAGCTCACCAGGCTCAGGGACGAGTCTATTCCCACATACAGTACACACTTTACAGTACACACACACACACACATTCCCTTACATTACCTGGCTCTGGTGTCCGTTCCAACACACACAGCTCTTCTGTTGTTTTTGTCGGTTCTAACACACACAGCTCATCTGGCTCTGTTGTTGGTTTTAACACACACCACTCATCTGGTTCTGGTATCAATTCTAACACATGCAGCTCACCTGGATCTTTTGTGGCTTCTAACACACACAGCTCATCTGGCACTTTTGTCGTTTCTACTGCACAGAGCTCATCTGGCTCTGGTGTCCGTACCTCTGCATTGATGAAGTTCATCGGGTTCATGATTGCCCTCCCTCCCCACTCCAACCACTACCAGCAGGCCTTGGGTTGAGTTAAGTAAATGCTTTGCTTGAGCCTCCTTGCAGAAAGAGTCCATCACCCTGAGATTTCCTTTGTGTTTCGCATAATAAATGCCCTAGAGTGGCAGCCTGTGGGCGTCAGTGACGAGCTATCAGCACTCCTCCAGCCCCCCACACAGCCGCGAGTCAGAGCGTTCGCGTGACAGCCTTTCCATGAGAGAGTGTTTGTAAAACAATGGAAAAACGTGTTCAACACCTCCTGAGTATTATACACTGGGTGCTGGATCATGTAAGTAGGTAAATATATAGAAAAAGGACCGCACTCACAGTTTATTTAAAACAACTTTTAATCGCCCCACGGACGTAATCGCCATTGACACACTGAGGAAGAGCTTTCTGGTAGAAACCTCCAATGCGATTAAAACATACCTGTCAACACTCCCCATTTTCCCGGGTTTCTCCCGTATTTCAAGATCATCTCCCAGCACCCTCCCGTTTTGTTATTTCTCCCGGAAAACTCCCGTAATTTGCATGGCCATCAAACTTCATTTTAAAATCATTGATCCATTCAGGTTGCCAGATTGTGTATGAAATAATACACCCTACACATACACGATCACTTAGTTTCAATTTCAACCGTTTTGTCATAGGCTAAAACCTGGCAACCCAAAACCCAAATAAGGAAGTGGGTGCCGACTGCGCAGCCTGAGTCTCGTCGTAAGCAAGCGGGCTAGTTGAATGGCCTACTCCAGAACTAGCTGTTGTGAAATTGTTGGGAATTTAATTGATTAACACATCACATAAACTGTTATTGAGTGTTGTTGATACACTGAACTTGTGCCCTTGGAACCAAATCTGACAGCAAGCAGCTTTGGAGTTTTGGAAGTAGGCTGCAGGCAGGCAGCTGATGGATACATAACTGGCATGCGTAAGGTAATGGTAAGATAAAAGCAACGACCGAAATGCAGTGTTGAAACACGTGTATGAAACGTATTAAAAATGCAAACACAGATCCGGTATAAACACTGACCCCCCCCCCCTGAAAAAATTCTCCCGTTTTTGGAAAGCTTAATGTTGACAGGTATGAATTAAAAGTTGTTTTAAAGGAACTGTGAGTGCGGTTGTTTTTCGTGTGCCACTTGTCTTCTGCTCCTGTGAAAACAGATGCAAAACCTCTTAATTCCACCCCTTATAAATGCCTTACTTTTGACCTTAACACCTGTATATAATTAAGTAGTTGTTAAGTAGAAATGTGCATAGATTAAGGGTTGATTACTAAAGGCCTACTGAATTTACCCCTTACTTTTTCAATTTCACCTTAATTTGCCCCCTAAATCAAGGAATCCCTGAATTAACACCTTAAAATAAAATTAAAATATACTTAAATTGTCCTTAATTACTCCCTTAATCACAACAAATAAAGGGAACCCCTGACCTGACACTTTAAATGTAGATTAAGGGGTCACACCTTAAAATGGCATTTACTGTAAGGTCAAATTAAGGGCCTGTTTATCAAATTTAACACATTTCAATTACGTGTGTTTTTATGGGTAATTTAAGTATATTTGAGTACATTACGTCATAGTGGATGCTGTGAATTTGCAGCTGAAATCACACATGGCTCACTTTCGCAATCCATCCTGGAGGAGACACGATGATGCGTTCAATCCTCAAATAAATTTGAGAGGTGATAAAGTCTGCTGCAGCTGCTGCTGCAGACATCAATATTTAATTTCTCCTCTGACATGGATCAAGGAAAGCCATTAAAGTTTTCAGTTGGATGGAGGATTACTTCATTAGCTGAAGATATCCATTCGCTCCAGGCAAAAGTTTCCCGTCTGGACAGGATGAAAGGAACCCTGTATGGTACAGTTTCCCTCGATCAGCCTGCAGTGCCAGCCGCTCTTCCTTAAAAGATGTTCAAGCTCTAGCTCCTGCGGAGAGGTCTACTGATGTTAGCACACGGTTCCTTTCAACACCTTCAAAAGTGCACAAGAGAACACACGCTTTAGCCCCTGAGCCCAGAATAACTCCACTGAACCCAGTGCCGGTTCCAGTGCCAGTGCTGTGCCTGTATTCTTTAGTTCAAATGGGTTTGCCTCAGTGAAGAGATCACGTAGCACCTCACGTTAGCCATATCAGTAGTATAGGTTGTGTGGATCTATACAGTAGGTCTTTATGCACTGTTGCTTAAAGTCACATGTTCATGGGCTAAATATGGATGTGAAACGGAAGACAAGGAGTGTGTGTGTGTGTGTGTGTGTGTGTGTATGTGTACTCTGAGAGCTAACACACAATGAGACACACTCAGAGGGCTGAGAAACTAAAAGCCAGCACACACGGAAAGCTAACTAAGAGCTAGCTCACACTGAGGCTAACACACACTGAAACACTGACACTGGCAGCTCCTTAAGGGATTTCCCTTCATATTTCATGGCATCACTTACCCATAATCCTTTTAGGTTCATAGACACACAGGCAGGTCTGTGTAGAGACAGATAATTCAGTGTACAGACAGACAGGTCTCTGTAGAGAAAGCAGGTGTGTAATGAGTTTTCGGAGTCTGTAATTACCTGCTGAGTTTCATTAGGCAAGAGTACACCTCATCTCAGTACAAACATTCACAACATGCAGCACAACTCTGAAGAATTATTTTGTGCACACACACATTGTACACTTCTCAGAGAGGGGTATCCTAATACATCATTTAGGTGTACGCGCTTGTCTGTGTATATTTGTGCATTTGTGTGCATGTGTGTATATTTGTGTGTGAGTGTGTGTGTGTGTGTGTGTGTGTGTGTGTGTGTGTGTGTGTGTGTGTAAACTAGAGTGATTTAGCACGGGGGCCTCACAGCCAGGTGCTCATTTCACTCACAATGGAGTTGAGACGTCACAAAGCCCAGGTCAGCCCCCTGCTGTGGCGCTTGTGCACATTACAGAGGGATGCTGCCAACAAGCTGCCACCACCACCACACACTGCTCCTGCTGCCTTTGTGAGGGTCTGCTTTAATCACAGGTGGCCTACTTTACTTCAGCACGGTCAGAAAGCAGACACACACAGGAGATAGAGAGAGAGAGAGATGGATGTTAGGAGAAAGAAGAGAGAGAGGGACAGAGAGAGATGTGCGCAGGAAAGAGAGAGGAAGATGGGAGCAAGAGGAGAGAGAGGGAGAGAGAGTGTGTGTGTGTGTGTGTGTGTGTGTGTGTGTGTGTACCTTGGGGGGTGAGTGTTTTGTTCTCCTGCCTGCTGAGACTGAAATAGCAGACGTTTAAGGGCTTTATGACTGATTTGAGTGTGACAGGTGTGTGAGCGTCAGGTAGCAGTCGTGGCGGGGACACAGAGATTACTCACCCTGCTGAGTCCTCCTCGGTGGCAGACATGAAATGGCATTAGGCAAGGAGGCAACCAAGGAGGACCTCTGTGTAATGTGTGTGGACACATTGAGAGAGAGTGTCACTTCCAACCTTACATGTCGGCCTCGCTGAGGGCGTAGCCGTTCAGAGCTGATCTGACACCGGAGAGGCGGGTTATTTCTCATAATAAAAACACTTTAGAGCAGAAGTTCTCAACCTTTTTGGGGCTGAGGCACACCAAAGATCAAACCAAAACGCCAAGGCACACCATATGGTTACTGATTGTAAAGTATTTCACACACATTATTATCTAGGCAATAACAGTGTTCAATCCCTATGTTTCTCTATACAGTGTGTTCATGAGCTGAGACCACAGTGATATTATGCTCATATGATGTTGATCAAGAATCAAGAAGCTGTGTCATTTATATATTTAAAATAGCCCTCTAGCCTAGGGTTTCTCAACGGGGGCGGTACCGCCCCCTGGGGGGCGTTCGTACAACCCAGGGGCGCTGGGAACGTGAGAGTTTTTTTGTTTACATTTTAAACTTTCATGGTTTTCACATATTTTTGGTGCAAAAATAGGCTATCTGAAATAAATAGGCTATTTTTATTCATGGGTTTCTAACCCCTCTACCGTCCCAGCTACATTTTACTGTTTATCTATGCTCAGTGGTCATACAGTGCAGTTCGGGCCTGCACACGCCCGGACTCACGTCCCTCAGCCCCGCTCGCTGTTGTTCTGCAGCTGCTCTGAGCGTAGTCTCCACGAAAAGACCATTGCTAATCAAATACGAAATATGTATAGGCCTACACAGGCCTCACGCGCGGATACTGTTTTGTGATTGGTTGGATTGTTGCGATGTGCATATGTTGTTCACGTGATGTGCACTTGATTTTTGTCCATGATAATATGACACGTCTTGTTGCCTAGATTTAATGTTCCTATTGATTTAAAAAAAAAAAAAAAATCATTACAACCAATGCTGATGTGGTAGTGTTTTTTTTTTTACCCAACCAGTCTCCTATTGCTTCTAACAGTGGGCTAAATCTGCTTAATAATAAAATAGGCTCATAGGGACATTTTCTTATAATTCCAGAAGAAACCAAAACAGCGCAGAAATGGGCTCGTTTTTTTATTTAAGCAATATAGCATGAGAGTGAGTGGCCTATAGCCCACCCGGGGGTGTAGTTTTTATTTTTTATTGTGTGTGTGTGTGGGGGGGGCCAGAGGATCAAAGTAAGGTCAGGGGGCGTTTGCTCAAAAAAGGTTGAGAACCACTGCTCTAGCCTATTTCATTAGTCTGTATAAATGTATTTGGTTCCTCAAAATTCCACAGCACACCTCACTTTGCCTCATGGCACACCAGTGTTACTTGGCACCCGGTTGAGGACCACTGCTTTAGAGTGTAGTACAGTACAAGTTTTATGAAATAATCTATTTCGATCAGGCCAGAGGAAGGACGGCAGACTTTCAGAGAAGACTTCATTCTCTTACCACCTGCAGAAGTTTCGGAGGTAGTTTCAGCAAGAGTCTTGTGTTATGTGATGCTGGGGAAGATTGGTACGTCTATCTTGTTGAAATCTAGAGGCTTGTAGGCAGAGGTAAGTGTGGTCTGTGTCCTCCTTACCGTCCGGTCTGCATGACAACCGTCACAGCAATTTCCACATTTTACAGAGGAGTGCGGCTCCTCCTGCCTGCCTGATGTCCTTGACAGGATTTAATTTGATGACTTTCACAGAGAGCATGTGAAAGTTAAGGTGAGGTGCAGCTTGTTTTTAGATTAAACCTCCATTACAGTGTGTGTGTGTGTGGGGGTGTTTATGTGGGTGTGACTTCAAGTGCAGTGTTAATTAGCGGGCAGAACAAGCTGCTTGGGGCAGGACTCTTAATTAGCCACGGTCAGCGGTGCTAACAAGTGTGAAGCATCAGGGTTGCATTGAGAGAACCAGGCGGCCGTGAACAGACCTGATAATTGATAGCCTGTGTGCCAGCTGCCCACACACACACACCCACACACACATACACCCACACAAACATGCAGATTGTAATCTCTGGTCTGCTCCCATCTGCCCTTCCCTACCCATGAGGAGAATGGTGTTTACAGTCACAAGCCATTTTCAAAATCAGTTCCCATTATCACCTGTACACTTGGAATACTAGTAACACCAGAACCCAGTAACACCAGAGCCCAGTAACACCAGAACCCAATGACGCCAGAACCCAATGATGCCAGAACCCAGTAACACCAGAACCAGTAACACCAGAACCCAGTTACACCAGAACCCAATAAAGCCAGAACCCAGTGACACCAGAACCCAATAAAGCCAGAACCCAGTAACACCAGAACCCAATGACGCCAGAACCCAGTAACACCAGAACCAGTAACACCAGAACCCAATTACACCAGAACCTAATAAAGCCAGAACCCAGTAACACCAGAGCCCAATAACACCAGAACCCAGTAACACCAGAACCCAGTAACTCCAGAACCCAGTAACGCTAGAGTCTAGTTACACCAGAGCCCAGTAACTCCAGAGCCCAGTAATGCCAGAGCCTAGTTACACCAGTAATACCAGAGCCTAGCTACACCAGTTCCCAGTAATAACTGCACTAAGGGGCTTAGAGGCCTGGAGTGGGAGGAACGTCCTTTTTAATAGTCTCTTCAATAGTAGTTTAATAAAATAGTCCATGTGCCATCTCCCATGTGCTGTCTGGCATGGTCTGTCCTGATTCTGTGTCCTACACCTGTGTACTGTATCACGGTGCGGAGCTGAGCGCTTCTGCTCAGTGTCCTCCGTAGAGCCAAGCGTCTGGAAGAGATAACAGAGAGGCGCCTCTGACGTCATTGCCAGTCCAGCAGCACTCACCTCATCCTCCGCTGTGAGAGCAGCTTCCCTCTCCAGGCATCAGACACACAAACACACTCACTGGACAGACACACAAACACACTCACTGATGGATGGACAGACAAATAAACCAATGGATTGACTGACATCGAAGTCCTTTTACTGTAGGCAAGTCCCTCCACTCGGCGGCCATATACCAACGTTTTATGGGCACTCATCGGGCACAGTCTTTGGGTCGAACTGCGCGTGCGCAAGGCTTCACGACACCGATCTTGCTCCAGCGGCGAGATCACAACACATGATTGGCACGATGTCTTCACAACACACCATATGATTGGCTCAATGTATTCACATCACACCACATGATTGGTTCAATGTATTCACATGTCGACGTTTTGCCGAGGAAGGGGTGGGATATGTGTAGACAACGGCCATATTGGCGTGACAAACTAGGCCCATGCATTTCTATGGAGTATTTTTTGAGTGCTGTGTCTCCACATTAGAAAGTCTCAGCTGACAGACACTGACAGACAAACTGACTGACAGACAGATGGAGAGACGGACATTGAAAGGTGTTTGCGCGCATACACAGTGGCTCCAGGAATTAAGAGGTCTCAGGGGAATTTTTCCACACCAGGAATTTAAGTGGATAATATGATGATTGACATATGTTTCCAGACCAGGCGGGTATTCCATCAACCTCGCTAAAGGCTAAACCTAGCTTATTTCAATAAGCCAGGTTTAGCCTTTCTCGCTAATTTTAGTGAGAGTTCCATTCCATAAGTGTGGTTTATGTGTATCCCAGCTTGGTATCTATGGGAATTTATGCCACAGAACTAGCTTGGTCTATAGCAGGTTAACTTTCAAGCTTAATCAAGCTGTGTTGCAAAAAAAAACATCAGTCGGAAAAAAGTCCCAAAAAGAGTCCCAAAAGACGGTTCCATCAACTTGTGCTTTCAAGTTCTATATATGTTCTATTCATTAAATATGCAAATTAAGCATTATCCAATTACATATGCCATAATTTGCATGCATTAAAAAAAAATCGCTTTGGATAAAGCCAGTTTTTAGGAATAAAATGTCAAGTAAATCAGGCTAGAAATAATATATCAACAAACCCCTCTGTTAAAGGTCTTGTAAATATACAGTAGTTAGGTATAAGACTGGAAAGTTTGGTGTATGTAAGTGTTTCTGAAGTGGAGATTTCTCACTGCCTTGAAACACGGTCAATGAGATTCTGTTCTCAGCCTAGACTTGTCTTTGAACTTTCGCGATTGGTTGGTGATACAAAGGAAAATGTCGATATTTGTTGATAGCGCAACGCCATGCAGGAAAAACAGAGCTTTCCAACATGAACTACACATGATATGTTTCGGATCACAGTCGCGGTAGTGCATGAAACATTAGAATGCTAACTGAATTTAGCAGAAATATACAGGCACGAGTAGACAAAATGTAATGAACTAAACATCAAAATGTGTAAATCGGACTTTGTTGTTGTAGTAGTGTGAAAGAATGCTAAGGTAGCAAACTAGCCCAAAATCTCAAAATTGGCTAGTGCATGAACAATATTTTCACCTGCCGTGTCTCGCCCCTTGTGCGAATCAATCCGGGTTCCCGGAAGTGGCTATTGATGAAATATCTTGTTCCGCCTATGTATAATCTTTGGCTGACCTAAGCCTTGCTTGAATAAACCAAGGCAAGATGCAGCTAACTTGGAATGGCTTCAACCTCAAGTAGGGTGACCAGACGTCCTGAGCAATTCGGGACAGTCCCGAAATTTAAGTGTTTATCCCGAATCCCCTCAAAAATTATACTCAATCAGAATACTGAGTAGTTATTTTCTGCCCCAGTTATTTTTTTTTTTGCAGCCCCGGCTACTTTGTTTCTTTTTTGACATTCTATAATTAGGCGCGAATATGCACTGATTTTAGCTAATTTTCATTCATTCCTTGACATGACTGATGTACCGGAACCCCAACACGCCGCTAAAAAGCAAAAGCGTCTATGCAGGTACCAGGAGGAGTGGGTGGGGAGGTACCCGTGGATTGACAAAGCCTTAAAGGAACCGTATGTAAGAAATGTATTTCAATTAATCCTAAAATGGCCCTGATATGTCACTCAACTGATGTTGGTGTTGTGTTTTGTCATGTCATGTTGTATTTTGGCCTGATGCGCCACCCTCAGCCTATCTACTAATCAAGAAGACAGTACTGTTTCGGCATCCAGGTTGGCAACCTCGAGTCGGGGGAGGGTGATTGCAGTACCAGTTTTGGCCACAATCTTACATATGGTTCCTTTAAGCGACGAGATGAAAGCATTCTGCAAAGTGTGCAGAAGAGAGTTTGGTGTTTCTCACGGAGGGAGAACACGCAGATGTTTTTTTTCCCCACAATGACATTTTGAGTTCATGATTTCTCTATGGTATGTTGAGGCAGACTTGAAGTTTGAATAAAAATGTGTTTTGGTACAGGTTTGAAAATTCATATAATAGTCTATGTAGGCCTACCCCCCCCGCGGAAAAAAAATAAGCGTCCCGAATTTCATCTGGTCACCCTAACCTGCCAATCTCATCTGGTCACCCTAACCTGCCAATCTCATCTGGTCACCCTAACCTCAAGTGAAAGTCTACGCTAGTTCAAGCCAGGCTATTTCTGTTAAGCGCCGCCTTCATTAGTGAGGTTGATGGAATACCTGCCAGGAATTTGAGTGAAATTGAATAATACAATTACTGACATATCATCCACTGCATCTGTCTTTCACTCTGTGCTGTAGATCAGCTGCGAGACTCGGTGATGAGAGCCTGTGACTATTTCCCAAAGTCGAGCATGCTTTCTTGATTGAATGCTTTCTTGCGAGTTGGTCTCTACGAAGATGAGGTTAGAGCAGGGGTGGGCAAACTGCGGCCCGCGGGCCAGATCCGGCCCGCCAAGCACTTTCATCCGGCCCGCCGAGCATTTCATTTGGTTATCAGGCTGCTTGCTATTTTTTCCTGCGATAAAGACGATGTTGGTTAGCTTTACTGCAAACTGCTTTTCACTCTCCTTAGAGAACGTTTACAATGTCAATGTCAAAACATCATGTTAAATAGAGATAACATCATGTTAAATTAAGTTAACTCTTAGTTATCTCCTTTGCAGCAGATCTAACGTGAACATTATGCGATCCATTTAATTGGGAACGCGTCTGCACTCACTAGAGGGAGAGAGAGCCGCAGGTTCCAGCTGGCTTGTCATTGCTGATAATTGATATCTCCTTCTTATAAGAAACTTTTAAAAGGAAATCATGAAGGCAACAGTAGTTCCCACTACTGACCATTTAAAAACTGTGAGAGGGCCCAGCCGTATGGAGTGAGGATTGTCTCAAAATGATTTTGCTTTTATGTCGATGACGTAATTTGGAGACATTCCTACTGCACACCAAGATCCACAAATAAATACCACTAGATTTGAATGTGAAGACACCCTCCACTGAATAACCAGCAGGTGTCAGTGTTGCACAACATGTCTGTTATCAACTGATAGCAACTGAATATTTCCAATGCTGTTTTCCCTAGTTCAGTTCAGTCAAGTGGTCTATGACTAGCAGGATTAACGACATGGAAGACACTGGATTAAATGGATGGGTAAGTAATAACAACTAGCCAGAACGATTTATTATCGGTTTCAATGTGTAGTGCCGCTTTTAATTTCATAGACTGTATAAATAAGTCCATTTAGCAATATTGACATTTATGGCAGTCTGTCAGATAGCGATCTCAGCTGAGCTGGCTCTCACATTACGTTAACCTAGAAGCTATGTTAACATCCGTAACGTAAGATCTGCAACATCTGTAAAACAGCGAACACGAACACAGCCTGTCACTTGAGTTGCAAGACACAAAAACTTTAGGGAAAACTACATTTTATTTTAAGGGGGCCCTAAATCGGATTTTAAGGGAAATCTTAACTTAATGTGTTTTGTGCAGGCAACAACAAAGCTGAACAGGCACCAGCTGTTTAGCCAGCTGTTAACGTTAGCAGCTGTACACTGACTAAATGGACTTATTTATACAGTCTATGAAATTAAAAACGGCACTACACATCGAAACCGATAATAAATCGTTCTGGCTAGTTGTTATGCAGCCCGCCGGCCAATTTTCAAAACCCAATGTGGCCCTTGAGCCAAAAAGTTTGCCCACCCTTGGGTTAGAGGCTTCCCTTGCATTCTCGGACTCTACTTTGGAACAGACTAGCTAGTGTGAACATGCACATACGTCACCGCATGCTCAGCACCCATCTAAGCGCTTCTGCTTTTAACTGCATGCTTCCATTTCAGTAGGGGCGCTGCTCCGATGCATGTCAACGCAGAGGATTATGGATTTTTTCGTTCACCTGAGGATCCACAGATGTGTAACGGATGCCAGCTAGCTTAGCTGTGCTTGTGGAACGTTGGTAAACCTCACTCCCCGACGCCTCAAGAGTGCTGCTGGCATGCGAGCCAGGAGCCTGGGCTATTGGCTCAATTGTTAGCGCGCTCGCCTCCCGATCTGAGGTGCTGCTGTTCGCGGGTTCGAGTCCGGGCGTGTGCAGGGCTGAATCGCGCAGGTTCAACACAACGCAGGTTACAGATCCATCCTTGAAAATTCTCAGAACGAAGGACACGAATTTCGGAGCACATTGGAACAGTGCTCGGTGGAGTTTGATGACGTGGCGACCTTGAAAAGGCAGCCTTTGAGTGCTTCCTCGACTTTGGGAAACAGCCTGTCTGTGAGCTCAGCCCACACCTCTGCTGGGTGATGCTTCCTGCCAGTCCACCAGGGGGAGCCAGAGTGCAGCCAGCTGCCCAGTGTCTGCTGACCCGCTGGGCTTAGTGGCCATGCAGTCATGAGGAGGCTCCAGCGCCACAGAGATGTGGCAGACAGCAGCAGAGCCACACTTACAGGACATAGATCCGCTTAACTCTGGAGCAAAACCCCAGGCTGTGTGAATAAATCTTATTGCGTAACGCTAATTGTTGAACAGAATCATTAATGTGTAAAAAGCCTGTGAGTTACCACTAGAGCACACTCATGTCCTCATAAATGATATCACTCATATAACTAATGTCATTGCTATCCTTATATAATGGGAAGAAGTTTAGCAGGTTATGCCCATGGGGACACATGATCTGACAGAATAAAGTTTTAGACAAGAATCCCGTCTCATCTCAGGAGAGCACTCAAAGCCTTATGTTCAATCTCAGGAACAGGACACTCAGATGTTAGTCAGGCACTAATCAAGGGATACTCAACAGGACACTCAGATGTTACTCAGGCACTAATCAAGGGACACTCAGATGATACTCAGGCACTAATCAAGGGACACTCAGATGTTACTCAGGCACTAATCAAGGGACACTCAGATGATACTCAGGCACTAATCAAGGGACACTCAGATGTTACTCAGGCACTAATCAAGGGATACTCAGAGACACTCAGATGTTACTCAGGCACTAATCAAGGGATACTCAGATGTTACTCAGGCACTAATTAAGGGACACTCAGATGATACTCAGGCACTAATCAAAGGATACTCAGATGATACTCAGGCACTAATCAAGGGATACTCAGATGATACTCAGGCACTAATCAAGGGACACTCAGATGTTACTCAGGCACTAATCAAGGGACACTCAGATGTTACTCAGGCACTAATTAAGGGACACTCAGATGATACTCAGGCACTAATCAAAGGATACTCAGATGATACTCAGGCACTAATCAAGGGACACTCAGATGTTACTCAGGCACTAATTAAGGGACACTCAGATGATACTCAGGCACTAATCAAAGGATACTCAGATGATACTCAGGCACTAATCAAGGGACACTCAGATGTTACTCAGGCACTAATCAAAGGATACTCAGATGATACTCAGGCACTAATCAAAGGATACTCAGATGATACTCAGGCACTAATCAAAGGATACTCAGATGATACTCAGGTTACTCAGGGAATCTGTGTCTCCCACACGTAATGAATGGAGCTGCCCCCCTCCAAGACCATATCATGTCTGTGTGTGTTAGTGTGTTTATGTGAGTTTGTCTTTGTCATGTGTATGCATGCATGTGTGTGCATTTGTTCTGTCATGTCTCAAGTTCCTCCTGTGGCAGTCTGATCAACTTTTCCATTAACACCAGATGCCAGAGTCCTTGTTTGACAGTGATTGATTGCATAACATCTAAAAAGACATCAGTGAAGAATGTGCAGCACTGTCTCCGTGTTCTGACACATTCTCCTGTCGATGTTGTTCATCATGCTCAAGTTTTCAGTCCACACAGCATCTATAAGTAGCACTTCTAAAACAGATGACTCCACAAAGCTGAAAAGTTGTGTTCAGTCTTTTATTATACAGCTGTACCATATATTCACCTTGATCTTTGAGAGTACATACAGTAGGCTCTTGATGACTTCAGAAAGAAAACATGAAAACACTTGTCATTGACTCTGATCTCCAAAGAAGGTCAAGCAGTGATTTGCACAGCTAATGACTCTGATGATGATGATGCAGGCTGACGTCATAACGGATGTACTGTCTGAGGTGAGGCAGCAGGTGTAGGGTCTGACGTGAAGAACTTGGAAGCATTTTCCGTAAGAAGCACAGATCAGACGGTGCCCTGTTTTGTAAGTCAGTTGATTCTAGAATACCAATGAAAGTAGGTGCCACTCGGGAGTTGGGATAGGTCCGAACATCAGCTCAGCCAGACGGTAAATGCCATGTTGTTACAACCTCATGTTGTGTTCTGCCCAAAAATGACTGTTTTGAAACTAAAGAAATTACATCAGAAATTACATCTTTCACCCTATCGAATTGAATATAGGTCAAATAAATCTTTCTGTATAATTTAACATTTAATAGTTAAATTGTTTAGTCTCTGGTCAAAAATGTCCCATTTAATGCAGTCAGTTGTTGATATAAATAGGCACATATTTTTTTGCCATAAATCACTCCAATCACACGCGTTATTATGTTGTAAAATTACAGATTGTATCATGTAAATTACAGATTGTATCATCTTCTGCATGCTTTAAATTCACCATTAAAAGGAAGATTAAAAACTAGAAATTATATATAATAATTCAGAACAGATACAGAGAATTACATGCATCTTAAGAAAGGCTTAAATTAAAATCAAATGTGTACAAAAACATTATCAACATGTATGTTAGGCTGATTAATCCTGTAAGGTTTGTGTTGGGGCAGATAGCTTTGTCTGATCTCAGGTTGTGTGTGTGTGTGTGTGTGTGTGTGTGTGTGTGTGTGTGTGTGTGTGTGTGTGTGTTTGTGTTGGACCAAGAGGGTGTGTGTGAACAGGATGGATGAGGAGGCCATGACAGGTGACGGTCACCATGGGAGCTAAGAGGACACACTGAACCTGTGAAGGATTAGCTCTTCAATCCCTGACATCTTTCTGCAAACCCTTCAAAGAATAGATTGTCACACACATGTTTAAATTCAGCAGGTAATGTTTAAATGCAATATAGTAACACACTTGCTCTCCACAAGGCTTACATACACACATTTGATATTAATACTCTACAGACAGTAATAAAATTGCAAAAGGCTTACGAAATGAAGCTTTTGATATATAAAAACGTTAAGAAAACAAACAATTATACAGGAGCTTTAAACTTAAGCATTCAGATTGTTTTTTTTTTTTTTATCAAAAGTGTTTTTTCCCATTAGGAGAAAAGGTGTTAATCTGAACACAAAATGTCTGGTGATCCGCGGTAGCGAATAGCAAACACAAATGCACCAAGATTATTACACAAACGCACTCAGATTATTGTCAGGTCACAATGAGCCAGCTCTGAGGGACACAGAGACAAACAGAGCGGACAAGAGAGAGATGAAAAAGGCGGGGCGTTCCCGGGGACACTGAGAGAGAGGAGAGTGAGCCAGAGATCGTCCTGGTGCGGCGGTGGAGAGGGTGGCGAGGCTGCGGCTTTTCCTCCTCTGTCTCCCTCCGCTGGTCTCAGGAGTACCTGCAGAAGAGACGCCGTAGGAGAGAAAAGTGAGAGAGACGAGAGCCTCCACACACCCTTCTAACCTACACACACTTCATCACCCACCCCCCACCCCAATACTCAACACACACATACACACACGCACACACACACATACACACACGCACACACACACACATACTGTACACACACACTGAAAACTACGGCCTCCCTCCACCCTCCCACTCTCTACCTGGTGGATATAATGAACTCTACACACACACACACACACACACACACACACACACACACACACCTCATGTTTCTGTGCAATTGTACATGTTGTGCAGTCTTATATGAAATGCTTCTCTAAAACGGCAACAGCTGTTGTTCTTAGTTGTCTGGCATTTACCTGACATTTCCCTCCTGTTCTGGTGTGATTAAACACACACACACACACACACACACACACACACACACACACACACACACACACACACACACACACACACACACACACACACACACACACACACACTTTGCAGTGAGAAGGTTTGAGACCTGAGCTTCCGCGTGATGCTTAATGGTCCAACAACCAGCTGTCTCACCACAGCTTGTCCATGTCATCATTATGCAAGAAATTAGAGCGCTCAAAACAACTAATGAGTTTACTGAAATCTTGCCAAAGATCTAACAATCTTCCATTTTAGCCAGATGTGTAAGGCAGACATGACACCATGGCTGGTGGGAGATGTTGAATGATACCATCACCGTTTAACACCATCATGTTCCATGAACACCATAATAAAGTTATATGCCAGAAATAAGTCATTCCTTGCTCAGACCACAGCGTGAGGTCCTTCAGGCATCGTCAATACGAGAACGAAAGATTTTGAAAACTCTCAGAGAGAGATTTTTCAGCTCAGAGTTTGAGCTCAGAGAGACATGTTCTCTTTGCTCAGACATGAATTTCTTGATCTGACTGGCAGCAGACAACATTAGCTTCAGCTGAAGTCAGAAAGGTGGTGATTCATGATAAACACAACACACTCATACACACACGCACAGACTATC
>NC_063204.1:14512625-14535125 GCF_017589495.1 Alosa alosa
TAAACAGATTGTGTGTGTGTGTGTGGTTGAGTGATGGCTAAATTATGCTCGTTCTTTAAGCCTATTACTGTAAAACTAAAAACACATAAGAGATACAAGACAGTGTGCATGTGTGTGTGTGTGTGAGACACAAATAGTCTAATGCAATTGTTCAAATTGATCAGGCTGTTTTGTTACCAGCTGGTTCCTATAAGTGTGTGGTGCTGGTTATGGACTCTGGTGTCTATCCCCTCGCCTGTCTCCCTCTTTCTCCTGTCTCTCTCTCTCTCCCTCTCTCTCTCTGTCTGTCTCTCCCTGTCTCTGTCTTCACCAGGCTTGTGCAAAATTCCAGAATTGAATTAAAACTGGCTCTTAAATTCCAATTCAATTATTGAATTTCACTTGCATTTCAATTGAGGTAGCAAACAGGAAGCAGAATTGCAATTCGAATTTTGCACAACCCTGGTGTCCACCCCTCTCTCCCTGTTTCCATTTGTCTCTCTATGTGCTTCTCTCATCCTCTCTCTCTCTGTATCTACCTGACCATCTCTTTCCCTGTTTCTATCTCTTTCCCTCTCTCTCTCTCTCTGTCTCCCTCTCTCTCACAGGGCTGCATGAGGCTGTTTGTCTTTCTCTGTTTATCAGCCTCAATCATGTTTATCAGGCCACTATGCACTATGCACTGACTCTCTCTCCTTCTCTCTGTGTCTCTCTCTGTGTCTCTCTCTCTCTCTCTCTCTCTTTCTCGCTCTCTCTGTGTATGTGTGTGTGTGTGTGTGTGTGTGTGTGTGTGTGTGTGTGTGTGTGTGTGTGTGTGCGTGTATCTGCATTCTCCCTTCTTCTCTATGAGTCTCTATTTGGATTTTTGACTTTCTTCAGGGCTACTTCAACAATCTCCATATAGAGTCCTGCTGTTCACTGGGTGTTTGCCTGGGAGGTCCTTTGCACCATGACCTCGAGCCAAACACCCCCCAAGAAGCTTTTTTCCCTTGGTCGAACGTTGGTCGAGTTAGCACTATCAAGTAAATGGCTTAGTGCAGGAGCAAACGGAATGTGTCTCGTCAATTACCCCACTAAAAATGCCTGGAATGGTACCAAACTTCTACAGTAGTACAAATATGTTCTGTACTCATAAAACGAGGCATTGGAAAGTTTGTAAGTACACCAGGAGTTTATGTAAATAAGACTTGCCTGATAGCTTCTACTCTCTGCAGCTACCGCTACCACTGCGTTGACGTTACTTCTGTGTTTTGGAAAAAGCCCGTAAAAGTTTTTTGGTATATTCAAGTTTTTAAGATTTTTTTCCGAAGTGTTTACAACTGAGTTTTAACCAATAATTATTGCAAACTGGTACAACGAACAAAATATAAGTGCATTCCTGGAACTGGGGTCATTAGACTACATCCTTATGCATCACTCTCTGCCAGGACTTTTACAGGCTTTTATCATGTACAGTATAATAGTGTGTAGTATAGTGTTGTATTGTTTGTAGCATGGTGTGGTATTGTGTGCAGTATATATATAGTAGTGTGTAGTTTAGTGTAGTATGTTTGTAGCATGGTGTGGTATTGTGTGCAGTATATATATATAGTAGTGTGTAGTATAGTGTAGTATTGTTTGTAGCATGGTGTGGTATAGTGTGGAGTATATATATATAGTAGTGTGTAGTACAGTGTAGTATTGTTTGTAGCATAGTGTGGTATTGTGTGCAGTATATATATAGTAGTGTGTAGTATAGTGTAGTATTGTTTGTAGCATGGTGTGGTATTGTGTGCAGTATATATATAGTAGTGTGTAGTATAGTGAAGTGTGTGGGGAGTACTCACACGGCGTCCTGCGCCATCTCATCTGACTTGGAGATCTTCCTGTAGCAGTAGACCATCTCCACCAGCAGCCAGAGAGTGAGGAACACCAGTAGAACATACATCATGATCTCTGAGTACAGCGCCGTCGGGTCTAAACTGGCTGCCAAGGCAACCAGCAAAGCCACACCCCACCACACGCGCAAACACACACAGAGACAGAGAGAGAGTTGTAGGGGGTAGGTGGTAGAGAAAGAGAGAAGTGTGTGTGTGTGTGTGTGTGGGGGGTCAAAGAAATGTGGAGAAGTCAAGCATGCGTTGAGTTCCCATGACTGATTTGTTTTGGTCAAAAGACAGTGTCATCACAAGGAGAGACACAAACAGATAAAGATCAGTTAACATTTTTTCTTCATCTAAACGGCCATTCACACCAAGTACGATAACTATAACCATAACGATAAAAGCGTCCACACTGACCAACGATAAGCCTCTCCTTGCGTTAATGAATGTGATGGCTAAAATGTGATGGGTTCTGATTGGCTATTAGCTTTTTATCATTCTCAAAATCGCTCTGAAAGTGATGAACGATATCGTTCTTCATGTTGTTATCTTTATAGTTTATGTGTGAACGTTGTCATTCATACTAACGAGAACAATATTTGTGTATAGTTATCGTTATCGTTCTTGGTGCGAATGCTCTTTTACTCATCGACCAAATCATTTTGCTCTTTTAATCATCGACCAAAATAAATCTTTTCAGTATGTTCATGTGTGTAAGATGGCATGCATCATGTTCCCAACACCAGAATCTCCTGCTCTGCCTGCTGTTTCTGATCAAGGAAGGAAGGAGGGCTAAGCTAGGAGGAATCATGGCTAGGCTAGGGTTTAGGAAACATGGCTAGGGTAGGGGTTAGGAAACATGGCTACTCTAGGGGTTAGAAAAACATGGCTAGCCTAGGGGTTAGGAAACATGGCTACGCTAGGGGTTAGGAAACATGGCTACTTGGCTACTTAGTGAGCAATGAGCAATGCAGCTTTTAAGACCAGAATAACTGATTCAGTAAGCAACTGGTTGGTTCTTTGGATTGAACTGAAGTACTGCAAGCCATTAAACAGACAGAGCAGTGTCACACATAGGTCATCATGTCCCTGGACAGTTTATCTCTCTGGACACTAAATTCACTCTCTCCTACTTTTTAAAAAGAATGAGCTCACACAGGTTTATGTTGTAGAGTTATTGATGATATTTTATGTTTTATGGTGTATAGTGTTTTTCTCTTCCTTTCATACTGTTTGGTATTTTGCCCAGGATTTGTGTGTGTATGTTTGTGTTAGACTTCGGGTTAGACAAGGGTTAGACTTCGAAATGACATGAAATGAAATGTCAGTGTGCGCTAACTTAGAGAAGAGAAAAAACAAGCAGGCCAACCATCACATCCATTCAGACTACAGAAATGACTTTGTATCAAAAACAGGAGGAGCTGACCATTACAAAACATGTGAGTGCTGTCTGCCTCTGTCTGTGCACATGTCAGCTGGACAGGGCACACACAGACAGAAGCTCAACTGCTGGATGGATGGGTAGGAGTCAGCAAACACTGTACATTTGCCCAACTGTAATGAGAGAGACACATCCAACCGTCTCAGGCAGGCATCCGGTGAGGAGAAGACAAATCAAACAGTACTTTACCCCTTCATACATTACAGCTACAATAGCTGCTTAGCTTAACTCCCTCCCATCTCACAACTGCCAGTTCTCATGAAGACAAAGGACAAACACACACAATTACTCCAACATTACACACACTGCACAGCAGACAGCATAAGAATACAGCAGACAGCTTAAGTGTGTGTACCTAACACATGAAATCAGCATGAGGGCCCAGGTGTGTATAGTCAGTCATTGTTCTTACCTTTGTCTTTGACTTCTAGCTTGATGATTCTGGTGATTGTGACAGAGGGGGTAAAGGAGTCAAACTCAAAAAGGCGGAAGACCACACACTGGTAGGTGCCTGAGTCATTGCGCGTGATGTTGGTGATGCCGAGGGAGAGGTCCTGTAGGTCCTTACTGCCCCTCCACTGGAGGCGACCCTTCAGGGGGCTCTCCAGCTCTCTGGGGCCGTTGTCATACTCAAAGATCTGCACACACACAAATACCACACACATGCACACACACACACATACCACACACATGCATGCAGACACACACACACACACACACACACACACACACACACACCAGCACACACATACCATACACATGCATGCAGACACACGCACACACACATACACACACACACGCACACACATGCACACCAGTACACACACACGCACACACATGCACACCAGTACACACACACACACACACACACACACACACACTTGAACTAAGTGTCTGACTATGCGAGACCCAGGTGCCAGTAAAGTAAATGTCTATGCCACACTGTATGTAAATGTAATGCAAACAAAGCTTTTCTCATAGGTGTGTGGAGGGAGGCATGTACTGTAGCAGTGCAGAATCACTCACAGAGATCTCCTCTCCATCCTGGATGTAGGACCAGAAGACACGCGTTTCTGCTTTGATGTCCTCCCTCTTCATGCACGAGATACAGGTGAGCTTCATGGGATTCCCCAGCACGGCCTCTGTGTCCGAGTCACCATCCACACACACCGACACACTCAGCCGCACTGCAGGGAGGTGGAGGGAGAGAGCAGGGAGAGGGGGAGAGAGAGGGATGGTGGAGGAGAGAGAGAGAGAGAAGGAAGGGATAGGAAAGACATGGAGAGACAGACAAGGACATAGAGGAGGATGAAGAGAGGATGCATGAGAGAAAGAGAGAGAGAGAGAGAGAGAGCAAGAGAGAGAGACAGAGAGAGAGAGATAACCAGAGGACAATGAGGCACACATTTTGTAAAGGTTCTTTAACTGGGTCAAGAATTCATACAACATGGATTGGGTTATGTTACACATCAATAACCCAGATTTAGCTATACCGTAGTTATGCTTTCTGTCTGCACCTATCAGATTTAGCTATAGCTATGGTTTCTGTCTGCACCTATCAGATTTAGCTATAGTTATGCTTTCTGTCTGCACCTATCATATGCTGGTTATGTTGTCTGTCTGCACCCATCATATTTAGTGCTGGTTATGGTTTCTGTCTTCACCTATCAGATTTAGTGCTGGTTATGTTGTCTGTCTGCACCTATCATATTTAGTGCTGGTTATGGTTTCTGTCTGCACCTATCAGATTTAGTGCTGGTTATGGTTTCTGTCTGCACCTATCATATTTAGTGCTGGTTATGTTGTCTGTCAGCATTGATCGTGGTTCTCCCGTTTTCCTTTTTATGTTTGGTAAAACTATGTTGCAAAACCCTTCAGTCCAACACCCATTCACTGTATGTTGTTTAAATATAAAGAAAACACAGACATGTAGCATTATAAATTCAATGAGAGTAAATCACACATACAAGGATGTACGGCTTTAAATAGGTTTATGCTTTTCTGCTGAATACGACTCTGATCCATGACTTCATCTTCATCATGTCACTGAACCTAAAAAACACCAACCTCTTCCTGTCTGTCTCTCCTTAAGAAACACCACCACTTCAGGTCTGTCTCTCCTTAAGAAACACCTCCCCCTTTCTGTCTGTCTCTCCTTATGAAACACCACCACTTCCTGTCTGTCTCTCCTTAAGAAACACCACCACTTCCTGTGAGTGAGAGGCTCCGTCCCTGTTGCTGTGTCCCTTTCCTAGGCTGTTGATTCTGTGTGGAGGACAGCCTGAGTTCCTCAGGTAGCTGAGCCATACTGTCCCCACACAATCTGCTGGCCCTCTGGCTCTAGAGGGAGAGGAGAGGAGAGAATCAAAGAGGAGAAGAGAGGAGAGGAGAGAATAGAAGAGGGGAGAGGAGAGAATTGGAGGAGAGAATCAAATAGGAGAGGAGAGGTGAGGAGAGGAGAAGTGAAGAGAGGAGAGATGGGGAGAGGAGAGGATGAAGGGAGGAGAGGAGAGGAGAGATGAGGAGAGGAGAAGTGAGGAGAGGAGAGATGAGGAGAGGAGAGGTGAGGAGAGGAGAAGTGAGGAGAGGAGAGAATAGAAGAGGGGAGAGTAGAGGAGAGAATCGAAGAGGAGAAGAGAGGAGAGGAGAGAATTGGAGGAGAGAATCAAAGAGGAGAGGAGAGGTGAGGAGAGGAGAGATGAGGAGAGGAAAGGATGAAGGGAGGAGAGGAGAGGAGAGATGAGGAGAGGAGGGTGAGGTGAGGAGAGGAGGGGAGAGGAGAGGGAGAGGTGAGGAGAGGAGAGGAGAGGAGAGGTGAGGAGAGGTGAGGTGAGGAGAGGAGAGGTGAGGAGAGGAGAGGTGAGGAGAGGTGAGGAGAGGAGAGGTGAGGAGAGGAGAGGTGAGGAGAGGAGAGGTGAGGAGAGGAGATGAAGAGAGATGAGAGGAGGAGAGATGAGGAGAGGAGGAGAGTGTTTTATCAGGCTCCTGATCTTCTCTCATTCCACTGCCCCCTGAGGACACCTGAGTCCAGGAGCATCGCTGCATTTGTCTGATTGAACCGAGCTCTGACATCATCCACAAACTGCTCCTAGTCCTCCTGCCCCTCTTCCTCCCTCCTCCCTCCCTCTCTTGTTCCTGTGGGCAGAGCTCGGTCCAATCAGACCAATGCAGCAGGGCTCCTGGACTCAGGTGTCCTCAGGGGGCAGTGGAATGAGACCAGGAGATAAGACGCCTGATAAAGCACTCTCCTCTTCTTCTCTCTTCTCTTCTTTCACCTCATCTTCCTCTCCTACTTTCTACATCCACTGCCCTCTCTCCTTTCACTAACTACTGCACCTCTGCTTTCTCATCTTCTTAAAAGGTTCTCCTCTGTCCCTCCCTCCTGCTCTCTGTGCTCCTCCTCTCCATCCCTCTGCTAAATCTGTCCTTCCTGCTCACCCTCCTGCTCACTTTTCTTCCTTTCTCCTCTTTTATTCTCCAGTCTTCCCCCTCTATGCTCCCCTTTCTCTCCCCTCTTCTCCTCTCCTCTCTGCTTCCCCATTTTCTCTCCTCATCTCTCCTCTCCTCCCTCTGCACCCCTCCCCTCTCATCTTGTCTCCTCTCTTCACCCTCCTTCTCCTCACCTCTCCACCTCTCCACGTCTCTTCCCCTCTCCTCTCCTATCTTTTCTCCTCTCAGCCTGTAACTTTTGGGATCCGGTGTGCTCTGGTCTGTGCTGCGGGTCTAGAGAGGAGGGACGTGCGTCTCAGCACGCAGAGCCAAACACAGAGGCCAGTCTCCCACACTCCACACAGGCTGGCTACTGTATACAGTCTTTGTGCTACTGAAAACACAGGCCCTCTTACATAACCTACAGCCCCAGGGCCAAGCTGTCAACATCGATCACATCTCCCAATTCTGGAGGCCAGTGGAAACACTCAAACACATCAAGCACACAAACTGGTTGGGGGGGGGGTTAGACAGCATATGACATATTTTGGCTGGGCCAAGGCGAGCTCTATATTTTTTATCTATATATGAGAATGGAGAAACAGAAATTAATGCAATTCATCTTATTATGGCTGTAAAAGACTTTGGAATAAATATTTTTTTCTCAATTCATAAGTCAAACTAGAATGAAATGCAATTGCGTGAATTATTACAGCACTCAAACCTAAAATAAGTTTTAATCATACTATCATTATCATCCTTATTTATCAACAGTATTTGATGTTTTTTTGTCTGGCACATGGATAATTCACATGGATAATTCATAAATCACTCAAGGTTCAATATATTGATGGTTCTGCTTTCACATTCGGCCATGTAAGAGGTAATAAGATTATAGTCATCTAATTACTGCGGGAAGCCCTAACTACAGTGGGCCTCGGACATGGACCTATTGATTACACAGCACTGCTTTCTAGACTGCTTACAGGAAAAGGCATAATTTCAGATCAATTTACCCATGCCATGTCTGCATTCATTGTCATTGTTGAGTTTGGATTTTATTTTGTATGCTAAGATTACCATGTTAACATTAGACAGAGCTGTGGCTCTGTAGCCATTGGCATTCACACAAACACACAGTAGGCCTAGTTTGCCATGCCATGAACTTAATAGGGACATTCTGTACAGCAACAGCACGGATGAAAGGTTTAAAGGACTAACTTTTTTCACATGATCATCCATGGCCACTCTTATGTTTTGGGTAGGAAGGGAAAATAATTTAAAAAGATACTCACATCCTGTTTAAGCAATAGCTCTATGATATGATAAATTGATTAAACCTACAGTAGCACTACAAACCATCCTCAGGAAGGAAGAGGTGGAAAAACTTGACAAGAAGATAAGTATTTCAAGAACGAAAGAGCAGGACAGCAGTAGCCTACATGATGTCTTGTTTGCTCATAAGTGGGTGTAGTAAAGAAATGTATATCATCAAACAATAATCTTATACCCAATCAGAAAAAAATATTTTTAACGAATTTTAAAACTTATCGGTAATGCAATACTGTGTGGCCTCAAGTGGAAAATTAGATAGTGTGTGGGTCACTGGGTCGTATCTACTGGCGAAGCTACTAAAAGACATGCGAGTCTTCAGTGTGTGAGCCGTCAAATGAAAAATCGACTGACGTTTGATAAAGGCGCCACTTTCACGCTAGAACGAGAAGCTCCCTCGCCACATGGACACTTACCTGATAGTATTAGGAGTGAGACAGAAGGCACCAGAGCCGCCGTGAGAGTTCTCATACTCGGAGATCGAGCGAGAGGGCGGTGTCTAGGATAGGGCCTTCCTGTCACAAAAAAGAGGAATGTATCAAATAAAATATGTATCAAAGCATCATCACTGATAGGGGTTAAAACAGCTGAACCATTTCATCCAATAAAGCTTTATGCAGTGGCGTATGTCAAAGATTTTTGACAGATGCTGAAACGAAGACGAGTCAGCACTTCAGAACCTCGGACAGCGCCTCGCTAGAACGATATAAAACGTTGCTCCTAAAAAAGGCCGAAATTGTTAGTTTCAGAAAATCAATGCAGAAAATCAGCTCCTTGTTTGACATATCCCAACAGAGTTCAAATACAGAGTAAGTATTTGCCCTCGTTTAAGACAAAACTTAATATTTTCAAAAGAGAGTTGTAGAGATTTTACAGATAACAAAATTACCGCAAGAATAGGCTATGTATCAATCAGAGTCCAGTGTGATTTTCAGTTATATCCGCCCCCAGTTTCTCAGATACTCCGAATGAATGGTGTTTTCATGGCGAATCCGGACTTCTTCACAGAGACATGGAGACCTGTGGATTCTAGCTCCCTGTCAATCCACTTCCGCGTTTTGAAATGAAAGAAAAACAACAGCGTGAGAGCCACTAACCAAAAAGAACAATCCTCCCAACGCTTCACGGTAAATGCGCGATAGTGTGTGTTAAACTACGATTTTACTCTTCTGACAAACATGGAGAAACCGACGGAATAATCTGTGCGCGCGCGCTTTCTCTGCTCGCTTTTGTTTTCTCCATAAGTAGCCACTAGAGCGCTTGGTATGTTTTTCTTCAAAGCGCATGCGCGTCACTCCCAATTACTTTTTTTCTGCGCTTACAGTGTAGTCCCAGATCTGAGATCATCTCATTAAACGCATCGCCTCAGCGATAATTAGAGCACACAAGCTAGACTTGGCTGGCGTTTTTACCACTACATCCTTCTCTTTGTCAAGCAGACGGCTACAGCTATGCTGGGATGGCATATTTTAACAACAGAATAAGTAAAGCAATTGCAAAATAAGAAAGCCTTTCACCTACAGGAAACATTCAATTGCATTTTAAAAAGGATAAGAAAATGTAGTCTCTTCTCTCTAATACCACGTGCAGTTGTCACTGATCACAGGAAGTTTGAATCTTTCACTGACATGCATTGATTCTGATATTGCTACAGCTGTTTACATCCATGTTATATGTGTTATCTTTCATGTTATAATTCATTTTGTAATGTTTTTGCAGTCATGCAGCTATTTCTTCTTGAGCTCTAAGGTATACTTTTTATTGTTTCTTGAGAAATTTGATAAGGTGAAATCAAAGTAAGATGAAGAAATCTTCACGCATGCTTGTTTTTCTCTGATAAGATATGTCTTGTGTTACAGCATATCCTGTTTCAATATTTCATGACCTCAACCTTTTTTGTTCAGTTCCTTCGTTGTCTGCAATCGAGGTAAGTGCAATTCTGTTTTGATGGAAACCAGGAGAAATACAGTCTTGTCAGGGAAAAACAAGCATAGATGTATTGCCTTGATGGCCTTGATTGATTGATTGAAGTGTCACTTTTGCAGTGTATCTGTGGCATATAATGTCTTCTGCATAGTGGTTACGGATGTATGAGGCGCATTCTGATGTGGAGAGTCTGCTGTAGCCTTTAATAGCTGCCAGGCAGCATGCACTGAGGGCCTGGCTTAATGTATGTGCTTGTGTGTGTGTGTGTGTGTGTGTGTGTGTGTGTGTCGTGTGTGTGTGCGCGCGCATGCATGTGTGTACAGTATGTGTGTGAGTGAATCAGAGAGAGAGAGAGAAAGAAAGAGAGAGGGTGATTTCATCATAAACAATCTAACCTACTCACCAGCAGGGTTACGTAAGTGGGAGAAACAGCTGTAAGAAAAAAGCTTATTCAAAGCCTGCATATTTGAGACAGATCACTGAGGCATACATTGCCTGCTCCCTGTCCCTTCTCCCCTCCCCCCACAAGCGCACACACACACACACACACACACACACACACACACACACACACACACACACACACACACACACACACAAATGCCAGTCAGCTCTAGCAGAGCTCAAACACACACAGTATGGAGCTGCAATCATACACATGGCTGTTATGACTACACATGTGCACTGATGTGCTCCTTCACTACAGCTCAGCCAACACAGATCTGGCCCTGAACTAATACAGATCTGGCCCTGAACTAACACAGGTCTGGTTCTGAGCTAGTACAGGTCTGGCTCCGATTGGGATCTGTTTTACTCCCGATCTGGTCCTGTATAGCATATTTCTGGTCCCGATCTGGCTCTGGTGCTGTGCATCAGACAGGGCCTTCAACATGGGAGACTCTCTGGCCGCTGGTCCACGAAAGTGCCTCTTCTATCATCTCAGCCCTCTCTGTGGATCCAGCGCTACAGTAATGGCTGTGGTACATGAAGTGGTGGTACCCCCCATCTATCACTTGCAAAATTTCCATTTATCAAAAGGTCTTTCAAAACCGACTTCACTACAAAAGTTAAAGGCTCTGTTGAATGTGTTTAGTTCTGTCCTTTGGTCCTCTCCACAGCCTCTTATACCGCTCATACTGGATCTCTATAGTTCAGACCCCCACACCCCACCTCCAAGAGCAGAATAGATCGCAGCTTGGTGTGAGTGCTGCAGGATGTGAGAGAGAGAGAGGGAGAGAGAAAGAGAGTGCTTTCTACAGCCGGTCCCCCTGGACCACATGATTACTTTAATTCATTTGCCCTCTATAAGCTGCAGATTATTTGGTTAAAGAATCATCTGGGTATTTGTAGTTTTAGTGGCTAGGAAGAAGTTAGATTTTTTTACCAACCAACGTAATGGCGAATAACAAGGGAAATATAGAGGGCCAAAGTTGAGCTTATGAAATACATTTAGGTTTAGGCTTAGGTGAAAGGACTTAATGGATTTACTCTCTTTGTTTTTTAAGTGAGTTATTATGAACTACCAACCTTTTAGAGTGTTACCACTGCTTTGTTGCTGAAGAAATCTGTCTGTCAGGTTCTCGCCCCAGTCCTGTGGGGGAGCCTCCAGGCTTGGCTGGATAAATGGCAGTAGTTATGACTGCGTGGTATGCTGTGCTATTGTTGCCAGTGGATAGTGCGAGAGAGAGAGATTCAGAGAGAAAGGCAGACAAAAGGAGAGAGAGAGAGAAAGAAATGACAGAGAGGCAGATAAAAAGAGAAAGAGAGAGGGAGGGAAAGTTTGAGAGGCAGATACTGAGAGAGGGGGGTGAGGGAATGAGAGAGAAACCAGATAAGGCCAGACAAAAAGAGGGAAGAAAAGATAGAGAGAGGCAGAGAGAGAGAGAGAGTGAGCCGAGTGAGAGGCAGCGAGTGGTAGACACAGTAAAATGGCAGGCCTGCTGATTGCCCTATACAGGAGAAAGGGAAACCATAGCAACAGTGATGCAAGATAACAGCTTAAGCAGACTGAGCATGTGCAGAGCTGCGGGGTTCCCAGCCAGATATATCACACTCAACACCCCCACTAAACATCCACTAAACATTAATACTAAACATCTACACTCAACCTACAATCAACATCCACATTAAACATTAACACTAAACACCCCCACTAAACATCCACACTAAAAATGAATACCTAACATCCATACTAAACATTCACCCTCAACATCTCTACTGAACATCCCTACTGAACACCAACACTAAAGATCCTCGCTAAAAAACCACACACTAAACATCCATACTAAATCCAATACCACACCAGGCACCAGGCAAGTCCATACTACATTGAAAAACCCACACTACACAGCCATACTAAACACAATACCACACTCAGGATGAGTCCATACTAAACACAAGATATGCGAAGCACATTCAGTCCAGACAAAACACTTTTTCATACTAAACACAAGTCTACACTAAACACAAGACCATCCTAAACATGAGACCATACTAAACTTGAGACCATACTAAACATGAGACCCATGCTGAGCTTAGGCACTGTACTGTGTTCATGCACAGGGCAGCAGTCCAGCAGTGCAGAGACCCAGGGATACTATGGAACTGAACCAGAGAACCATGTTGTCAAAAACTAGGACAGAACACATCTTATCTTGAGGAAGCCTATATGGAACAGCATCATAAACAAGGAATAAATCTCTGCAAGGCTAAAGGCTTTACTGATCGTGGATTATAAGCATTCCATGTGGACGCATCATATTCCCACAAATCCACAGTAAGTGCACCATAGGTCAGCCTATCGCAGAGACTGGGACAGCCTCTTGGCCGCAAGCTTCCGAAGCTGGATGTATGGATGCCATCGGCCTCAATCATGGCCTTTAATGGCATGCACAGAGCGGTGACCAACTGTAGATGGGTATTATACTGCCTCTCCTGTATGGATATGGTTATCCCATATATCCTATATCCTCTATCTATTACTATTACTATTGTTACAGGCTCTTATGCAAGCAATTGGGGCAGCCATGGCCTACTGGTTAGCGCTTCGGACTTGTGACCGGAGAATTGCCGGTTCGAACCCTGACCAGTAGGCACGACTGAAGTGCCCTTGAGCAAGGCACCTAACCCCTCACTGCTCCCCGAGCGCCGCTGTTGTTGCAGGCAGCTCACTGCGCCGGGATTAATGTGTGCTTCTGTGTGCTGAGTGTGTTTCACTAATTCACGGATTGGGATAAATGACCAAATTTCCCTCACGGGATCAAAAGAGTATACTTATACTTATATAATTCAAGTGGGAATATATATATTACAGTAATGTACCTCTTTGTCTATGCCCCTAATTTAAAAATCTTCTTTAATTGATAGTGATATACAGTTTATATATAATGCAGTAACATTACTATTCTTAAAGCCAGTGTTGCTGTTGCTGACATGAAGAATGGGAACAAATGCATTTCCACTGAACACTGATTGTTGAAGAATTAGAGCCTAAAATGTATTCTATATTTAATTCAGCGAGTGGTCTGAATCAAAGATCCGCTCCGCTCTAGAATCTTTGGTCTGAATCACTACACATTCACGGCCAGTCTGAGTGTGGTGATCCCGAGAGACGGTGGAGACGTGGCGTGGATGCGCTCCCTGGAGAAGAGGACTCATCAAGAGCACCACAGCTGGCAGAGGAGCATCCAACGCAGTCAAGCGGAAACGGGAAAAACACAACAACGATGTGTTGTCTGTGTGTTTTCTCCACGTTGGGTAAAAATCTCCCTAGGCGTGAGTAATGCACAGAAGCAGCTGGCCGCTTGGACAGTGAGAGGAACCAGCTACCCTTCCTCCCCCAAGGGAACGTGGCGCTGCTAGGAGAGCAGACACCAACTATAACCAAACCAAAACAAACCGAGCGAAACCAAAACCTAACCAAACCGAAACGAACAAAACCCGACCAAACCCAACCGAACCAAAGATGGTTGAGAGATGCTGCTCTGTTCAATTCAATTCATATGACATCAAGAGAAGAAAATAATTAGCAATTAATAGTACTAATAACGACAATTGACATGGACTATGGGAAATAATAAAAATAATATAAAAAAACACTCTACCCCTGTTCTCTGTCTCTCTCTCTCTCTTTCTCTCTCTCTCTCTCTCTCTCTGTGTGTGTGTGCTGTGTTCTGTTCTGTTGGGCATTTCTTCATCGAGCAAATTACCTTTCCCACAGGCACAGCCAGGTGAGGATGGGGTCACTAACAGCAGAGAAAATACCACAGCAGGCGGGGAGGTTGCTGGGAGATGCCACTCTGCCCTGTGTGTCAGGCCACTGGAAGATGCCACTCTGCATTGTGTGTGTGTGTGTGTGCTCCAGAGCTTGTCCTCTGTGAACCAGTAAATGGCTCTACTGACCCAGAAGGAGCTTGTGTATAAACACCCTTCTCTCCACATCAGCCAGCCTGCTGTTCCAGCTGCCACCAGCAGGAGGATCTCAAGCTGAAAGTGCTTTGGTCTCAACCTAGCACAACTGAACCAATCAAAACCCAAATGAACTAAACCCGACCCAACCCAACCCGACCAAACCCAACCTAACCGAACCAAAGACAGACAGACCTCTGCTGGGACTAGGGTCCACAGTGATGGAGGGAGATGGTCGATAGATGCTGCTCTGTTCTCTCTCTGTCTCTGTGTGTTTGTGTGTGTGTGTGTGTGTGTGTGTGTGCTCTGTTTTGTTACGTTATGTTCAGCTGCCACCAGCAGGAGGATCTCAAGCTGAAAGTGATTTGGTCTGGAACAGGAGAATCTTAAACTGAAAGTACACCTCGTTCTGGAACAGCAGGAGGGCGAAAGCCCTCAGTCTTTGTCTAGGATCCAGAGGTGGTGGTGACCCCGACACAGCATGGTACTGCTAAACTCTGACCTTCCCTTTTTGTATCACATCGGTCTGTCTGTCCAGTGTCTGAGGCCAGGCAATGAACCGGTCTTTAGAACACAACCAGACAAACCTCCTCAGGTTAGAAGAACCGCTACTCTTCTGTACTCTTAGCCAGCAGAAGGCAGAGTATAGGGTAGTGTTATAGACCCTTTCAAGAGAGTTCCATTTTCAGCATCATAGTTGGCCTCACAAGACTTCCTTTTCAACATTCCATATGTTATCTTAATGCAGAGGAAGTAGATTGGGGCCCAAATAGAACGTTAAAGCGTTGTTTTTGTTTTTCTTGTTGAAAGGGTCTATAAAAGAATATTAGAGCAATAGGTTACACCACCTCAGCCTGTTTACCTCTACAGTGCAGGGTGGACTTTGTGGGTGGAAAGGGAAATGCATCTTGGGAAAGTTCTTCTGTCCATGACAACAGCCTCCTGGGATCAGCTGTGAATGTGGCGGTGGTAACCTAGCAACCATTTGAAGACACCGGCATCTCTACTAAATGATCTGTACTTCGCAGAGCAGACTTCTCCTGCTCAGTCTGTGAAGCGCTCTCTGCTCCTCGAAAGTAAACAAGCTCGGAAATGACTTACCACTCAAAACACGGTTTCTACAAAACTACACGACAGAGTCCACGGACGTGATGAATAAATGATCTGCGTGAACGGACCCCTGGTCAGCTGTGCCAGATCAACACGCGTGTTTGCTGATGCACAGCCTCCAGGGAGCGCAGCACCGGTCGGGAAGCTCCGGCCCGGCAGATTGCTGCGGATTTAGAGGGATTTCAAAGATTACGATGTGATTACAGCTTGTTCACACTGATGGAACAGCTCTGAAATTAGGTGAAATCTGCCGGGAGTGAAATGTATTTATTTATTTATCAACCTATCTTTCCCGCATGAGCAAATCCACGTCAGCTTTCTGATTGTCTTTGCGAGAGGGATGTCCCTGAGGACAGTGACCAGGGCCCAACAGCTCCGCAGTTTTCAGAGAGATGTGAAGAGAGCAGTATGCACAGAAGGTGATCGGAGCTACTGGCCCACTAAAAATATCCCTTTGAGAAATCCACACAACTTTCTCTCCGACTTTGAGTTGATGGCCAGGACTTAACTGGCCTAATCTTATTTTCATGAATCTATTTATCAACAACAAAAGCTGTTACTATTGAATTGACATTGTTGAACACATTCAACTCACATTCAGCATACTGCAGCAGTACTGCTCAGTACTGATACTACAGTAGTACTGTAACTGCTCAGAGGAAATATGAAAAATAGTAAGAATTTTGAAAAATAGGAAAAAATGTAAAATTAAAAAGTGTGTTAGTCATCCCGACAGAGCAGCTCTCCACAGTGGACCACACTCCAGACCCCAAAATGAATTCTTAATGTCAGTACTTACGAAGCAAAGAGTGTTTGCTAACAGAAGTCTTTGTGATCCATTCGAAATAGCTTGTTGTTGTTCGGAGAGACAGAAATGGTAATCCAACACTGACCACTGCTTACAGGATGAGTGCTGCTCCGCAGAGAAGAGAGCACAAGTGGCCACATTGCAGCTTGCCAACAGTTAGAGCTCTCAGGTATTACATCAGGCTGGGCGAGTGTATGTGTGTGTGTGTGTGTGTGTGTGTGTGTGTGTGTGTGTGTGTGTGTGTGTGTGTGGAAACAAACAGCAGACAGAAATAGGTATGATGAACAGCTGCAGGAGAGAGGAAACACACAGACCTGTGATAGAAAATGTAAACACACCCAGAACCCTAAAAGCCTTTGAAACCCCCAGCTATTCTGTTCCTCAGGCAGAAATACAGCTGTTGCTGGGGCAGCAGCGGAGCCCCGGGGAGCGGCCGAGACCTGCTGGGGGGCCGTGCAGCCGCAGGCAGCTGACAGGGCTCGGCTGTCCCCGGGGGGGCCTGGCAGATCGTCAATCGCACTGCACTGGGATTTTCCCTAATCTACACGATAGGGAAGCCGAGTGTGAGGTGTCAGCCGGTTGGACTAGCTCCAGAACACACACACACACACACACACATTAGGGGCATTAAGTTGTCCCCCCTGACCCTCTCTGTCTGTCCGCAGGCTATTGGCCCAGAGGGAGGTACCAGAGTCCAAAGCTGAGAGAGAGGGAAGGGAGAGGAAGGAGAGAGAGAGAGAGCGAGGGAAAGAGAAAGAGAAGGATAGAGGGAGATAGGGGAGATGGATGGAGGCAGAGAGGGTGCTGAGTTGGCAGCTGATGGTTGAGTGACACGGCCTCGAGCGACGTCCACGAGCTACAGCCTGGCACAGCGCGGCAGCCTGGCAGGACTAAAGCGGGGGAGGATGAGGGGGGATGGGGGAGAGGCACATGCAGATATGCCAGCCATGTGGGATGTGCCAGCCTGTCCAACAGTAGTCCGGTTAAAGCACAGTGATGCCACCACACTGGCATGGACCCTGACCTGAAGGGCATGTGGAGCTGGCACCCCCCACCCTCACGTCCCAAACTGCCCAGTTTGTAGTGGCTTTGTGGCCCTGCGACACTGGGGGTCACCGTGGCATTATAAACAGTATGTCCTGACACGAGCAGCATCAGAGACACTCTAGGGAAGAACATGGAATGTACGTATCGTAACACCCCCAATTATCACCACTTTTGTTCAGAAATTCTAAAACAACAATGTTTTTTAACACTTCAAAATAACATTTACTAAATGAACCTTACATTTTTTTCAGTAGCCATAGTTGTGGCTATATTTAGAACAAAATCTGGATTTAGTTCTTAACGGAACATTTACTGCCTGAAATATCCGATTTTGTTTACCGCTTCGGAGTTATAGTGCTGGCCTGATGGGTCGCCTATTTACACCGTTTCAACGGCACATGGGCCAGTTAGACCGAGAAGTCTTGTCGTGAAATTAAATTCCACTGGAGCTCCAAAGCGGTTTGTGTACCGCATAACCTTACAACACTGTTTACAGCTCCTCGGGAGTCGCGGTAAAAATGTCATTTTGGTACATAGCTAATTTAAGATACACCTATATTTGTGGGTGGTTGCGTTTCTATAGGAGTCCGCTGTCTTGGTTTGTATAGAAATGGATATTAAGTGACACATACACACAAGACGGTGGAAATACGGGACCGACGGTAATAGGGGGAGTTACGATATATGTTTTATTACCATGGAAAAAAATTGCTTCGGTTTTTAAACAGACAATGTAAACGTACCGATTGACCAAGTCACACTTGCTGTTTGATTTAAATGACTATTAGTGTTTATTTTTACTTAAACTCAGTACATGGAACCCAGGGCCAAACACAGAGAATAGTGAACAGGGTAACCTACATAAAAATAAACTCATCAGACACATTCACACAAACAAACACACACATGCACACATTGCCTGTATGGACATGGCCTTTCAATAAGTACATAGATTGTACAAGCATGACAACACTGTCAGGGAACTTTTTTAGGTGTGGGTGAGAAAGCATGACTTAACACTGTGTTAAATAGATTCTCCAGGCGTGTGTGTGTGTGTGTGTGTGCGTGTGTGTGTCAGGACTCCCCCACAGTACTGTGTGAGGTTAGTGGCTCATGCAGGCCCATCTCAGTCTCTGCAGGTAGGTACAGCACACCTGTCCTGCCTGAGGAGTTTCTCTCTCACTCTCTCAGAACTGGAGAGTCTGTTTCAGAATGATCTCTCAGGCTCTAGAGAGGGCTTTGCTGTGTGTGTGTGTGTGTGTGTGTGTGTGTGTGTGTGTGTGTGTGTGTGCGTGTGCGTGTGTGTGTGTGTGTGTGTGTGTGTGTGTGCGCATGTGTGTGTGTGTGCGCCTGTGTGTGTGTGTATGTATGTGTGTGTGTATGCGTGCGTGTAATGTGTGTGTGTGTGTTTTAGACAATGGGCTTTGCTGTGTCCTTCTGACTCTCGGCCTTCTGCTGGGAGACGCTGCGGTCGCTCTCTGACCTCAGCTCCTGTGACTTGGTGTGTGTGTCGGCCGTGTGTGTGCTCTCCGTCACGAGAGAGCTGTGTGGTGTGTGCTGAGCAGAGTGTATCTTCTCAGACGCGACTGCTGTCTGGGGCGTGATCCGAGAGAGCCTCTCTCTCATCTCCTGCAGCCTCTTGGCCACGCTGTGCCGCCGCAGGCCCAGGAGCAAGGTCCTCTCCCTAGCCTCGGCTGCCTCTGAAGGTGCCTGCCCAAAAAAGAGACAGAGAAAAACAGGGCTGACTAAAGATAAGAGTATAAGTATAAGTATATATACTCTTTTGATCCCGTGAGGGAAATTTGGTCTCTGCATTTATCCCAATCCGTGAGTTAGTGAAACACACTCAGCACACAGTGAAGTGAAGCACACACTAATCCCGGTGCAGTGAGCTGCCTGCAACAACAGCGGCACTTGGGGAGCAGTGAGGGGTTAGGTGCCTTGCTCAAGGGCACTTCAGCCGTGCCTACTGGTCGGGGTATGAACCGGCAACCCTCCGGTTACAAGTCCGAAGTGCTAACCAGTAGGCCACGGCTGCCCCACACCTAAAAGTCTTTCCTAATGCCAAAATCATGCACTTGCAATATCACGAACACACCACACACACACACAAATACAAATTTGCATGAGACGTTCCTGTTATAAAGTAAGCCCCCACTGTGACATGGCCAAGGTATTAGAGGCAGAATGGATAGGGTGTAAATCCCAGTGCTCCTGCTGCTCTTGACCCTGAAAATGATCCTGAATCCTCATCCAGCCCTAATCCACCCCAGGAGGAGTTTGCTCTTGGTGTGTTTTTAAAAATAAGTCTAGAATCTCGGAGTGACTGTGTCCCTGAGTCATCTTCAAAAGTTAACTGAGTATAAAGTTTGGTGTGAAATTAAGTGTGTCTAAAGTTAGTGTGATGTTAGCTCAGAAAAAAGTTATTGTGAAGTGTGTATGAAGTTAGTGTGAAGGTAAGTGTGATGCGCACAGTGCAGCACAATGTTACCTGCGAGAGAGTGTGTGTGTGAGGCCCCGATGAGCGCTGTGTGTGTGCGACTCGGTTCAACAGCTGTGTGTCCAACTGCAGGTAAACCTCATTAAGCCGCTTTATCTCCTGTTCCATACACAACACCTGCAATACACAACAGACACAGGGTGGGGGTGGGGAGGAGAGAGAGGGGGAGAGGGAGAAGGAGAGGCAGAGGGAGGGAGGGAGAGAGGAGGGGGGAGGGAGGGAGAGGAAGAGAGGGAGGGAAGGAGAGGGAGAGAGAGGGAGGGAGAGGAAGAGAGAGGGAGGGAGAGGAATTGGGAGAGAGAGGGAGAGGCAGAGGGAGAGGGAGGGAGAGAGAGGGAGAAAGTTGATCGTATTATGGAAGGAAAAACAAGAGAACAGAGGGAGAGAACTTCTGCTGAGAAAAACGAGGAGCATTACAGTCCACTGTGGTCAGCTGTCAATCACCTGAGTAGGAGGGGCTCCATGACTCCTCACAGCTCCTGTGAGGAGAGATGGGGGAGGGGAGAGGAGAGAGGAGGAGGGAGATGAGAGGAGAGGAGAGGAAAGGAGAGGAGGGGAAAGGAGAGGAGAGGAGAGGAGAGAGAGGGGAGGAGAGGTTACAAGGAATCATGATTGTGCTGACTGCATGGGAAATACTGACAATCCAGACAGACTCCAGACCTGCAGAGGGCAATAGTTCATCAGGCTGTCTTGCCGGACAGAGCTCATTAAGAAGGTGCTCCAGTTTGAAGTATTTGTATTTCTGAAGCCTGAGGTAAAGACAGCAAGCACATACAAATTTCAATTCTACTGAACAAGGTTTACAGCAATATCAGTGTAGCAACAACAAATGGCAAACATAACCCCTCAACACATTTCCTCAAACAGTTTGGAATTGGAACAGTGTATGTGTGTGTGTGTGTTTGTCAACCTCTCCTGAAGCAGGCGAGGTGAGAGGTGTGTGTCAGGGGACAGTTTCACGCTCAGAAAGTCCTCCACGACAGTCCCTCGAAAGCTCCTGGTGCTCTCATCCTCTATCTGCAGGGGTTAACACATATCATAACAAGGTCAGTATGAGTGTGTGAGTGTGTGTGTGTGTGTGTGTGTGTGTGTTGTACTTACCCTGCTCTGGTCCTCAGTGAAAGTATGTGTGTGTGTGTGTGTGTGTGTGTGTTGTCCTGATACTTTCCTTGCTGTGTTCCAGTGTGAAAGAGAGTGTGAACAGCTGTAGCCCCAGTGCAGACAGGGCCTTGTGGAACGCCTCCATAAAGTCTCTGGGTCTGGCTCCTGACACAAGACAGAGACAGAGAAGAGTGGTCACACACACACACACACACACACACACACACACACACACACACACACACACACACACACACACACACACACACATACAGCAACCACATTTATGCACACACATGGACATACATACACACAAGAACATACACACACACAAGAACATACACTCAAGAACACACTCTTACCCTGGCACCCAGAGGAGATGTAGGCCATGGAGTGCAGGAGGACACAGACAAATTGACCCACGTCCTGCAGCTTGGACTCCAGCAGGTAGAGGATCTGGTTATCTGTGTCATAATAAAAGTCCCTGCAGCAGTAGGCCAGTGTGCTGTCAGTGTGACAGGCAGCCGTGGGCATACTCTGGGCCAGGAGCAGTAGGACCTGGGGGAATCCCTGCATGGTGCGGAGCAGTCGGAGCAGCTGGCATCCAAACAGGAAGATGGAGAAGTGGTGTGGGGAGAGGGAGTCCAGAGGGACGGGGACCAAGGGTGGAGCGGACAGATCACATGCCAGGGGTGGAGCGGAAGCGTCCTCAGACACTGTTGAGAGATCAGAGGGGTGTGTTAGGTAGGGGTGTGTTAGGTAGGGGTGTGGGGTTCAGGTGTGTTAGGTAGGGTGGTGGGGTTGGGGTGTGTTAGGGGTGTGGGGTTGAGGGTAGGGGTGTGTTGTAGGGGTGTGTTAGGTAGGGGGGTGGGGTTGGGGTGTGTTAGGTAGGGATGTGGGGTTGAGGTGTGTTAGGTAGGGTGGTGGGGTTGGGGTGTGTTAGGTAGGGTGGTGGGGTTGGGGTGTGTTAGGTAGGGATGTGGGGTTGAGGTGTGTTAGGTAGGGTGGTGGGGTTGGGGTGTGTTAGGTAGGGATGTGGGGTTGAGGTGTGTTAGGTAGGGGTGTGGGGTTGAAGCCTGAGGTAAAGACAGTGACAGTGTATGTTAGGGGTGTTGGGTGTATGTTAGGGGTGTGGGGTGTATGTTAGGGGTGTGGGGTTGAAGCCTGAGGTAAAGACAGTGACAGTGTATGTTAGGGGTGTGGGGTGTATGTTAGGGGTGTGGGGTGTATGTTAGGGTGTTGGGTGTATGTTAGGGGTGTGGGGTGTATGTTAGGGGTGTTGGGTGTATGTTAGGGGGCATGTCTCTTCTCTGTTTGTCTTCTGCACAGGAGGAGATGCAAATCAGTTCATTCCCTTCACTTAGAGACTCAGAGACTCTGTCATAGAAATGATAGGACAAGCAGTTTATGTGTGTGTGTGTGTGTGTGTGTGTGTGTGTGTGTGTGTGTGTGTGTGTGTGTGTGTGTGTGTGTGTGTGTGTGTGTGTCATGTCCTCTGACTGCTGTGTGAACAGCATGGCCTAAGAGCGCACTGGGCACAATAAGAGTGTGTGTGTGA
>NC_063204.1:14542625-14545125 GCF_017589495.1 Alosa alosa
GTGCTTTTCTTTGAAAGTTGAGCAACACAATGCACTTAAGTTCAAAGAAGGATGTATTTGCCGTTTGCCGATGGAACACAGTACCTGCAAACAATGTAAGATAGGCCTATGCTGACTGCATCAGTGCTCAAAGTATTCTAAAAGTTGATCAATTAATTGTTTTAAAAGGAAACTTGGCAGGATTTCCCCCTCTGCTGGAGAAATTGTGCATTATGCTATTTCAAACTGTGGGAAAAGGTAGGTAATAAATAAAGGTAATAAAGCACATGGATTTGTTTACAAGCTAGCGAACGGTTAGCATAAGTTTGGCAGAACTATGTGGATGTTACAAGGTAAGAAACATGATTTAAAACAAGTTTCTTGTTTCTCACTTCTCTTTCTGGGACGGTAGTCTCAATGTTGCAAGGTTGGTTTTCCGCCTGGGGACTCTAGGCGCAGCGGGGAAAGTCACCATTTTCACTGGAACAGGTCATTTAACCATCCAAATGATTTCTAAATGGGTTTATTACGTTGAGATAGTTGCCAAGTTCCCCTTTAATAGGCCTAACTTCTATTCAAGTCATATTTCTGGGACTTTCTGGGATAATTATTTCTATTTTTTATTCACTCATTCAAATGTTCATAAAGACAGCAGCGCTCACACAGTTCTCACCAGGTGAGTGAAAGTTGGTCATTTCAGCACTTCATAAAACTCTCATAGTTTAAATTATTTGTAGGATATTGCTTGTTCACAACTTGAGCTGTGTATGCAAAAACAGAGTTCAGAGTTCACACATTTTGAAATAAAATATACTTTTGGGAATGATAAAGTCTTTGTATTACTATTATTTAATTTGAGCTATTTCCATGTTGAACTACATTTTATATGGCAATATAAAATAAACACAGCTCACAATAGTATTAGATTGTGATAGCCTATGATTAAATGTAATGGATTAATATTCAACTAAGGTAGACTGCTGTTGTTCACAGCACTATGCTATTTACAGTTACTGACATACTCTGAGTCTCTGGCCCTCTCTTACAGCCAAGCATAGTGAGCTGGCCCTCTGAAGAAAAAGTTTGGGGACCACTGAGCTAATAAATAAATAAGAACATTTATCTGGACCGACAAAGACAGATGGAGAAAGGGCTGAGATGTTTCATTAGGTGCTGAACAACACTGAGAGGTAAGGCATGTTTCATTAGGTGCTGAACAACACTGAGAGGTAAGGCATGTTTCATTAGGTGCTGAACAACACTGAGAGGTAAGGCATGTTTCATTAGGTGCTGAACAACACTGAGAGGTAAGGCATGTTTCATTAGGGTGCTGAACAACACTGAGAGGTAAGGCATGTTTCATTAGGTGCTGAACAACACTGAGAGGTAAGGCATGTTTCATTAGGTGCTGAACAACACTGAGAGGTAAGGCATGTTTCATTAGGTACTGAACAACACTGAGAAGTAAGGCATGTTTCATTAGGTACTGAACAACACTGAGAGGTAAGGCATGTTTCATTAGGTGCTGAACAACACTGAGAGGTAAGGCATGTTTCATTAGGTACTGAGACAGATGGAGACAGATGGAAAAGGGCTGAGATGTTTCATTTGACATTGAGGCAGATGGAAAGAGAGCTGAGATGTTTCATTTGACATTGAGACAGATGGAAAGAGAGCTGAGATGTTTCATTTGACATTGAGGCAGATGGAAAGAGAGCTGAGATGTTTCGAGACAGATTGTTGAAAGTCCACACAGTGGATTTACTGGCCACCTTTCAGCATTCTGTCTATCAGTCTGGGATCTTTCAGAATCCAGCCAAACACGCCATCCGAGTCAAACTGGACAAAGTGAATCTTCCCAATATCCTGGACGTGAGAGTCCGGTCCCACAACACTGCCTAGCTTCTGCAAAGAGAACACACACCGGAGACACAATGAGTATATTGCTCAAACGCTCACACACACACACACACACACACAAACTATATCCCACCTGTGATATTGAACTCAATTTCATCAGTAATACTCAACTCTATTCCATCAGTGATGCTCAACTCCAATTCCATCCGTGATACTCAACTCTATTCCAACAGTGATACTCAAGCCCATTCCATCAGTGATACTCAACTCTATTCCAGCAGTGATACTCAACTCTATTTCAGCTGTGATACTCAACTCTATTCCAGCTGTGATACTCAACTCTATTCCAGCTGTGATACTTAAAGCAACACCAAAGAGTTTTTTAAACCCTAAAATAATGTTTCCAAAATCGTTTCAGTGGTTCATCAACTCGTAACAGGGTGAACGGCAATTCTGCATTCGCTTTGTGGCCCTCTATCGGCTATTACCACACTATGTAAGTTTGCCAGATCGGGTAGCGGATCTGTAGTTCGATAGAATGAGACATAAGAAACTACAAATTTGACTTGCATGATGTCGCAATACATCATACTTTCATAAAATCATGCAACATATTCTACCTTGTCTGTGGACATTGTTATTTGCAAAGCCAGAGCTGGAT
>NC_063204.1:14547625-14577625 GCF_017589495.1 Alosa alosa
GGTGTGTGTGGCACGGTGTGTGTGTCGCGGGTTCGTGTGGCACAGGTGTGTGTGGCGTGGGTGAGGTTTTGGTTCACACCTTGAGAGGAGGTGGCTGAGCTGCCACAGGGGAAGCAGGCTGTCTGGCCGGCCAGGTGGTTAAAGGTGCCCTGAGGGCACGCCTGGCAGTCCTCAATGGCTTCCGCGTTGGTGCGGTTGCCATAGGAACCAGGTGGGCAGGGAAGAGGGCTGGCAGAACCCGGGGGGCAAAATAATCCGCTTGGACAGGGGTGGCCACTGTGGCTCTCTGCTCCTAAGAAGGGCAATATGGGGCATTTAGTGAGTCAACAGGGCATTAAATGAGTCAGCGAGACATTTAGTGTGTCCCTTGGGCATTAAGAAAGTCACATAACAAATTCAGTTAAAGTGGCAACTCATTAAATGCTTATTAGGGCTTTAAAGTCTGCAGCCTTGCCCATTACAACTGATTGGAAACTGAGAACAAACACCATCCCTCTTCATTTTGCATCAGTTAGCTGTTTGTGCTTATTTCCAAGGAGATGACTGATCTGAGAGCTGTGAATGTGAGAGAGTGGAATGGTGCAGCAGGGGACTCAACACTGAAACATAGTGCCAAAGAACAGATCCAGGCCTGATACACAGAGAGACCAAGGCCCTGATACACAGCACCAGAGAGGAGACCCAGACGCCACACCCTCCGAGTCACCTACCTGCGGGGCAGTGGTAACCAGGTGGGCAGGGCTGGCAGTGGAGTATGGAGGACAGCGCTGGGCGGTGGGTGCCCGCTTCACAGGGCACACAGCAGCGCTCCAGAGACCCCCGCAGGCCTGTGGAGTTCACGGGCATGAAGCCACCCGGGCACGACAGCCTGGAGGAGCTAACCGCCGGGCAGAAGAAAGGGAAGGGGCACCTGGAAACAAAAAAGTAAATAAACACGCAGACAGAGAAATCAACATTGGCAAAATACATGACACACTCACACTTACTCTCACTCTCACACACACACACACACACACACACACACAAACACACAGATAATGATGCGAGAACTGGGCTGGTTTTAGAGAATGGCTAGAGCAGAAACACGGCTGTTTATGATAAAACTTTATAAAACTCAGGAGCTGATGTACTAACAGTTTCGTTTCATCAAGCCATCAATGTCGCAGTGCCTGCTAGACTACTAAATCTGTCATACTGTAAGCTGCACAAACATTTTTCAAGTCAAGTAGAATTACTGCCCTGCAGTATTTTGCTGTTTGTTGACATCTTATTATCATTTATTGTATAAATTCATGCAAAACGTTGCTGCTTAGTGAATGCCTAGTGAATTCCACGTAATACGGCAAGACACTGCATGTGCTTTCTGTAGACTGACAAAGCTGCTATTTACACTTCCTTTGTATGTCTACCCTTCAGAGTTGAACACCACAGCTTTGTCAGTTTACACTTCTTAACTTCACAAAACACTACTGCTGGGCCAGCTTGCCCATGTTAACTATATAAAACTGTGTGTGTGTGTGTGTGTGTGTTTGTGTATATGATCTTACAACTGCTGTGGCGAGCTGTATGTGTGTGAGCCCTCAGGGCACTCGTATCCCGGGGGACACGGAGACGGCTCCCCTGTCTGGGGTCCGCAGTAGTGGCCGGCTTCACACGGCGTCTCCAGAGCTGAGCCTGACAGGGACAGAAATGCATCATTTCATCACTGCAGGCCTGAGGCAAACACATATGGTGTGGTCAACACATTACATCAGGTCAGCTTAATTAGGCTTTCATCAAACACATGCAGTGTGGTCAACACATTACATCAGGTCAGCTTAATTAGGCTTTCATCAAACACATGCAGTGTGGTCAACACATTACATCAGGTCAGCTTAATTAGGCTTTCATCAAACACATGCAGTGTGGTCAACACATTAATCACAGCTTAATTAGGCTTTCATCAAACACATGCAGTGTGGTCAACACATTACATCAGGTCAGCTTAATTAGGCTTTCATCAAACACATGCAGTGTGGTCAACACTGTAAACTACTGGAGGTGAGAGCTGCAGTACAGGGGTCTGTTTTCCAAAAGCATAGTTGTTAACTACAATGCATCTTCTGTGGTAGCCTCACTGCCAAATGTGAGTATTTGAGTCACACATAAACAATACAGAAATATGGTGTTGATATTCGGTCGTATTTTAGTAAGAGCTACCAAATATGCTCTTACTTTTTAATTTTCCAAAATTAAAAAACATGATATGTGACAATATGAAGCTTAAGTGTTTGTGCATGCACAACTCAAATCTACCGACTCACATTTGGCAGTGACACTACCAAGGTAGTTGCTATCATAGTTAGCAGCTATGCTTTTGGGAAATGGACCCCAGTGCAGAACTGCACCGTACTAACCCACCTTCTGGGCACTGGTAGGATGCTCGGCAGGGGATTCCCGCTGTGTTGGGCATCCCGGTGGCCCGGGGGTCTGGGCAGTAGGTGCCAGGGATGCAGGGGGCACATTGGTTGGCATCAGCGGCTCCTGGCAGGGTCCTGAACGTGCCCCCGGGACACAGAACCGGCTGACCGGACCCGCTGCACCAGAACCCGGGAGGGCAGGGAGACCCCAAGTAATCAGTAAGACCTGGGAACGGACAAGAACTTCAGCACTTAGTTAGCATTTTATACTGTCTAATCATCAGAGCTCAGGACTTTACACACAGTCTAAATATCACAACTTTACACACAGTGTAAACATCAGTACTCTCACTTTACACAGCTGAGCTGAGCACTTTACACACAATCTGAACATTACAAAAAACCTCTGTACTATCACTTTTGTGACGCCTGACGTCTAAACTGTCTAAGCTGTCTCCTCCTAATTTGATATGAATTCATGTTTGAAGCAGGGTAATATCACATTCTAGACATACTTCACAAAAACACATGTCTACTGTATGTTATCCTTATGTCTTTTAACATTGACCTTCAAGACTACTAATGAGTGTGTGTGTGTGTGTGTGTGTGTGTGTATTCACATATCTCTCAGACTTTGGCTAAGGGCCCAAGTGAGTGCAGTGCAAGCACTGCACTAGTCCGAATGTTTGAGCAAACGTGAACCTGCCCCCCTGCGGCCCCCTAGTGGCTGACCTGTGGAGTTGCAGAATGTCCCGGGAGGGCAGGGGTGGCAGTCCCCTTTCCCTCCCGCCCCCGGGGTGTCTCTGTAGGTGAAGGCGGGACACTTCCTGGGACCTGGTCGGCTCCCAGACTCAGAGTCCGCAATGCCGTCACAGTAGTGCCCTTCGGGACAGTCGTGCAGGACCGGGTCACCTGACGGAGGTCACACAGGTCAGAGGTCAACATGATGTCAGAAGGCTCCCTGTTCTTTTGCTTAAGGGAATGTTCCTCACTCAAGAGCAGTAGCAAATTACTGATATGTTGGGATGAAATGTCATAGATATAGTACTGTATCTATTATAGGTCAGATAATCATATCATATACTCTACCATAGCATGCTTTATGCAGTGTTAGGGTGGCATAGGTGAACTGAGGGTTCAATTTGAACCTTTAACTAGTATAGTTGATATGACTGATGCTTAATACTTCCCAGAATGCATTGCTCACATACAGGTGACTCAACCCGCCCTGGGCTAAGCTTTGTTTGTGTTGTTTACTTGTTGGTTTGTTTACCCTCTTTGCACCAGTGTGCGGGTGGGCACGGCAGGCAGTCGCTGAGGCTGCTGGCGCCAGGGGAGCTGCAAACCGTGTTTGCTGGGCAGGGCTGGGCATGCTCAGTGCCCTCCGCACAGAAAAAACCTGCCAGCACACACACACACACACACACCTCACTGCTAGCACTACACACACACACACACACACACACACACACACACACACACCTCACTGGACACTACACACACATACACTACACACACACACACAACAAACAAACACACACACCTCGCTGGACACCACACACACACACACACACTATACATACGGTAATTGTTTGTGCGTGCGTGTGTGTGTGCGTGTGTATGTGTGTGTGTGTGTGTGTATGTGTGCCTGGAGGTATGTTACCTGCTGGGCATGGTCCGGCACACTGCACGCCCCACTTACACACACTCCTGTTGGCATGGGCCAGGACATGGCCCTGAGGAGAGAAGTCCGAGCTGCTGGACACACACACGTACCCCGCTGCACACACACCTTTAATCTGGCCTGCCCTGCAGCAGGAGCGCGCACACACACACACACACACACAGACACACACACACACACACACACACACACACCCACATTGCTATGCTGCGATGAATGTGTTTGTTTTTATACAAGCCACGGCCGTTTAAGATTCAGCAGGATTTTAGTAGCTATTACTCATCTTCCTGCCTGCTGATCCTCTGATCTAAATGTATGACTACACTTATCCTCCAGCTCTCTTATCAGTGCTCTCCTACCAGCGCTCACCTCAAACAAATGGCTTTTCAGGGAGCAAATCTGGAAAAAATACACAAATTAAATGCTATTTTGTCCCATATCAGTTTAGCACTGCCTGCATCAGTCTGTATGTGATGTAGCCACAGCTGAGGCAGCTATGCCTGGGCTGGACATCCAGTGTGCAAACTTAGAGATTACGGAGGTGAGAACATCCTGGTATGTGTGTGTGTGTGTGTGTGTGTGTGTGTGTGTGTACCTGCAGTATTTCCCCGGAGGGCAGGGCAGACACTCCCTCTCGTCCCTCAGACCCCCCTGGTGTGGGTGTGTGAAGGTGCCGTCGGGACACGGCTGGGGCACCATGGTGGCTGTAACACACGCGACACACGCTCAGGCAGAGGGTGTGGAGGTGCTTCAACCACTCAAATGTGTGTGTATGTGTGTGTGTGTGGGTGTGTGTAGCGTAGTTGTGTGTGTACTGGTGAGGCAGAGGGTGTGTCTGTGTGTGTGCGCGTGTGTGTATGTGTACCAGCAGGGCAGAATGTGTGTGGCGGACAGGGTAGAGGGTCCCCCACCACAGCCTCCTCGCAGTAGAAGCCAGGGCGGCAGGGGATGCAGGAGTCCGAGCCGATGTTGGGCTGGTACTGACCAGTCGGACAGGGCAGGGGCATCGGGGAGCCCCGTGGACAAAAGTGACCCTACAGGAAGAGGCAACAGATAGAGGGAAATCAGAGAGGAGGGGAGAACAAGAGGGAGAGAGGAGAGAGAGAGAGAGAGAGAGAGAGAGAGAGAGAAAAGAGAGAACGAGAGAGCGCTTGGCCCTGATTCTGAAAGGTTCTGACTTTAGTCAATAAAGCATTATGTGTTATATAGGGCTTGGAGAGAGAGAGAGATGGAGAGAATCTGGTAGAAAGGGATAAATAGACATATAGAAAGAGGGAAGTGTATTGATCCTGGAGAGAGAGTAAAAGAGAGAAAGAGAGAGAGTGAGAAGAGAGAGGAGAGAGAGAGAGAGAGAGAGGACTTCATATGAGTGGTGTGATTAACAGAGAGGCCGTAGGTAAGGAGAGAAAAAGAGACTGGTAGTGGGGTCATGAGGCACCATTAACCTTCACAACTGAAACCCAGGATGGGGTAGAGCATGCAGCACAGCCCAATGGAAGAGGCCAGACAGACACAGGAGGAGGCAGATGTGGAAACGACAAATAAGAGAGGAGGAGAGGAGAGACTGGGGAGAGAGTGATGAGGATGACAAGAGGATGGATGAGAAACAAAGGAAGGATGAATGGCATGCCAGAGAAGAAAGGGTGGGTGAAAAGGATGATAGTTTAGAAGGACAGAAATTGAGAGAATGATAGATGATGGATGGATGAATGAAGGTAGAACTGGAAGAGGAGCAGAAACAGAGAGATGGAGAGGAAGAGAGATGAAGAGGAAGAGGTCAAGAGAGAGATGAAGTCCAGCTGCGGACAGCTGACCTTGGTGCAGATGAAGGTGTGGGGGGTGGTGGGGGCAGAGTCGGAGGGGCAGTAGAACCCTGCATCACAGGCTCCGCTGGGGGAGTCCAGACCCTCCCCCTCACAGTAATACCCCCCGGGGCAGAAGAAGCAGCTCTCCACAGACACACCGCCTGAGGATGCAGGGCAACACAGGGGTATCATGGGGGATCACAGGGGCATCACCAGGGCAACACAGAAACACTGCTCTAATAAAATCAGTTCCCAATTGGAAACATCCCATGCTCTGTCAGATTCCCAATGGAAACAACCCATGCTTTGTCTTCACAAGTTATAATGGACCATTTAAAACAGAATTGCATATCTCTGCATATTCTCATACCGTGCTAACTGTCCCTTCTCTAAATCTCTGCCCCCCACCATTTCTCTCTAATTTGTCTTTGTCTCTCACTCTTTGCCTCTCTTCCTCAGTTCGTCTCATACAATCCCTGTGAAAACATATCTTTAAAGGTGGAAGTATTGTTGCTGTAAAACATGTGTGCTGGTCACTGACCGGCGAGGTTGCGGACGGAGCCAGCGGGGCAGGGCACAGGTGAGAGGGTGCCACGGGGGCAGTAGTGCCCCGCTGGGCACGGTCCGTTCTGGGGCATCTCAGCCGAGGGCTGGGGTGCTGGCCTGCTGGCTCCACCCTGACAGAAGAAGCCCTGCTCACACATGCCTGCAGGGGGGAGAATCCCTTAATAAGCATGCGATAACACTTTATAAACATGTTATAAACATGAGATGCTCTAACCCTGAGGTGTTCATGAGCCCTGCTGACACTGGCCTGCAGGGGGCAGAAGCCCTTAATAAGCACTTTGTAAACATGTTAGAGACATAAGATGTTCACAGGCACTGTATTCATCCTGACATCTTTATGTTTGTGAGGTACAGTAAATCACTGCAAAGGAGAGCTTTGTTTCCAGTCAACGTTTTGATGGCTAGCAGTTTAATGGGACAGAAATCCAATTCCCGGTAAGCCAGAGAAGAAGACAGAGATTGTGTGGGGCCTGAATTATTGATATGCTGTGAAATAGAGGGGAATGATGAGCAGAGCCAGCTGCATGGCCTGCGGTGGTACAACATAAATTATTGCGCATGGCCTTTGTAAACAAGACAGGTTTACCCTGCATTTCTAATGGGCTTGTTGGCGATGAGAAATCTACTGCGTGTTCAGGCTACAATTTATAGCGCTGCTGCCTACCGGTGTGGTCGACCCACACATCTGCTGTTCCAGCAGCCTTTACAGGACTGCTGTGCTACTTCAGTGATATAAGATATGGATCAGCAGTGAGTGATTTATATACATTTAGTTATTTATACAATAGGGAATCATAATCATAATGCATATTTATATGATATGGATCAGTGAATGATATATATGTGAGTGATATATATATATGAATGATGTATGCACATGTAGTTATCTATATGATTAGCAGTGATTTATGTATATGACTTTAGTTATTTAGTGTATATGATATAGATCAGAGTTAAGTTATATAAGCTATGTTCCATTATTAAAGCTGTCAGAAGATATGTGTAACATTCCTCATTTATATGAAATGACAGCAGAGGTGGCAAGTCCAATGATGCTTACAATGGCTTTTCTGAACCAGTTGACCTTAATACAGGAGACTGATATTGAGATGTAAGACTGACCTTAAGATGGGAGACTGACATTGAGACTAGGAGATGGACCTTGAGGCTAGGAAACTGACCTTGAGAAGGGAGACTAACCTTGAGGTTGGGAGGATCCAGGGGAGCTGCAGTAGTGTCCAGTGGGGCAGGGGGAACAGCTGGCCTGGGACAGGGCACCAGGCATTTGCCCCAGAGTGCCCGCAGGGCAGGGCAGGGGCAGAGCCGTGCCAATGGGGCAGAAATAACCTGGGTATCACACAGGGGTAGAGACCCAGGCATCAGACAGAGGAACTCATATGAGCAGACACACACACACACACACACACACACACACACACACACACACACACACACACACACACACACACACCATCTGTGTGTGCACACCAGCCAGCTACAGTGGCAGCAATAATGATGTGGAAGGTCAACAGCTCAGCAAGCAACCAGTGTTTGTCCAGCACACACAGGCTCATAAGTCTGGTGTTGTCCGACATAATTAAGGCGAATAGGGGGTGTAATATGCAGGCCAAGGCCTCATCAGTAACACACACACACACACACACACACACACACACACTACAGGGAGAGAGTCAACACAGCCCCTTCAGGGACGAAATCAACACGTTTTTCAATCTTGGCTTGGTGGAGCTTTTCTCAAGCCAATCAAGGCAACAGCTCTTTTAATTACAGATTAGATACAGGATAGAAAAGCCTCATAAAGACTTTAATCTGTAATTAAACATGTGCGCCACCATAGAGCCAGATTGTTTGGGTGGAGAGGCTCACTGGCAAAACTAGACACAAATCCACGTTTAAATCCTGAACTGTGATCTGGAGGCTGTGGGCATGACTAAGAGGCTTTTCGCCTCCACAGTGAGTGAGAGAGAGAGAGGAGATGGCATAACTCACCCAGCGGGCACAGGACGGGTTCCAGCATACCCCTGGCCAAGCACGCGGTGCCAGCCGGGCACAGGCTGCAGTTGGCAGTGCCCGGGCTGGAGCTGTACGTGCCCGCCTCGCAGGGCACCTCCTGTGCCGAACCCGCTGGACAGCTGTGCCCAGGAGGACACAGGTATCCCGTAATCCCATCATCAGGGCGAGGGCTCATGCTCCCACCCACACACACGTATCTGGAAGAGAGACACAAACGTTTTAATTTTCCAGAAAAATAGTTAACTGCTGCCGTGGAGGCCTTCAAGAATATGTGGTTTATGAGTTATGACTCCAATGAGCAGACACACTAATGTGCTATTTACTCTGGCAGGAGATGGTGACGATATGAAGCTACCTGAGCACAGACACACACACACACACAGACACACACACACACACACACACACACACACATATGTATGTACTCTGGCAGGACATGGTGAATATATGAAGCTACCTGAGACACACACACACACACACACACACACACACACACACACACATATGTATGTACTCTGGCAGGACATGGTGAATATATGAAGCTACCTGAGCACACACACACACACACACACACACACACACACACACATACATGGTGATGTACTCTGGGCAGGACATGGTGAATATATGGCCAAGCTACCTGAGCACACACACACACACACACACACACACACACACACAGGACACACACACACACACACACACGATATGTATGTACTCTGGCAGGACATGGTGATGATATGAGCACACACACACACACACAGCACAGGTACACACAGACATAATGTATGGCAGGACATGGTGATATACACCTGAATCTCTACTGCACAAGGCCAACACCCAAATACATATGGGCTTCAAGGGACATGGTGAGATCTACCTGAGCTCAGGTACCCTGAGACTAACAGATGCAGCAATCACACAGGAATCTCTACTGCCAAGGCCAAGCCCAAATACTAAGTGCTTCAAGGGAGTGTGAGATCTCTTGCTTGCACACACACACACACACACACACAACACACACAACACACACACACACACACACACACACACACACACACACACACACACACACACACACACACACACACACACACACACACACACACATACCCGCCCTCGCAGGGCTCAGCTTCAGAGAGCCTGGTCATGCCCGCACTGCCACACCACCGGCCTCCAGGGCAAGGTTGACACTGCTGTGCCCATGTGAGCCCTGGGGTGCTGGAGAAGGTGCCCGGTGGGCAGGGGACGGGCTGAGGCGTGGCAGCGGGGCAGTAGAATCCAACGGGGCAGATAACAAGTTTTTCCGACTCTGCCTGCGGCCAGGAAACACCAGTATTGAGGTGGGGGTTTGGATGAGAAAATAAACAGAGTTTATTAGTGAGGCCCTGGAGAGGCAGACTGGCTTTCTTACCAGAGAGGAGCCATAAAGAAAATGTCAGAGAGAAATGTGATCATTTGAGGTCATTAAATGGCTCCTATGGCTGCAGAATGGGTCATCACAACCATCGACAATTACAACAATTATATCAGACTGTAACATCAATGATGTCATTTAATATATTTTGGGGAGAAATATACATGATCGTCTAGGTAATTTAGCATATCATAAGCTCTATAGGACGAGCCATGGCACATCAGGGTCAGGTTTGTCCTGTCCAATTTTTAATTTTTTTGGATAACTGGCAGACCACAAAAAAAGGGCATGTCCCTGACCGGAGAAAAGGGCTGAAGTACCATGGTGACTCCAGTTCCGTTTGGGCTGCTGGAACCGGGGGAACAGTGGAACCCCTCCTGACATGGCCCAGTAGGTTCCGATTGACCCGGCAGGGCACAGAACATCCCTACAAACAAACAAACAAACAAACAAACAAACAAACAAACAAACAAAAACAAACAAGCATGCTGTACTCTCATCTGACGCAGGAGCCAACTCCCTTAGTGCTCTACGTAATGGAATGGAGAGATGTGCTGAGCTCCAGGCTGTGCAAATAAGGATGTATGCTGCTTAGAGCTAGCTGTATGTTAGATGTGTGTGATGACTCATAAACATGATTGGAAAAGATCTCACCAGTGGGGCACAACAGGCAGTCCCCTAGGCTTGTTGCCCCTGGGAGGGGCATCAGTGTTCCTGGAGGACAAGGGAACTGATGGGCCAAGGAGGTACCAGGGGGGCAGAAGTGACCAGCAGGGCAAATCTCAGGCTGCACTACCCCCTCTCCTGGTCAGGGAGGCATCATGGGAATGTGTTACAGACGGTGGTTTACAGTTATGATGTCATTATGATGTTATTGTTGATTGTTGACAACAACACCCACCCTGACAGAAGAATCCTGCCAAACAGGATGTACAGTTGCCACGGTGACTGTTTCCCGGTGCTGAGGAGAATGTTCCGGTCTCACAGGCAAAGGGGGTGTGGGACCCCCTGGGGCAATAGAACCCTGCAGGGCACAGAACAGCCTCCTGGCTGGTGGAACCCCCACTGCAGTAGAATCCTGGAGAACACTCTCCTGGCACATATCAAAGTGGGAACATCAGAACATTCTAGTAGGATTCAATGTTTACAGTACATATATGAGCAGAACACATGTTAAAAATAAGAAATAATTAGAAATCAGAAAAGAACAGTTATAAGTTGGAAAACCCTAGGTTGAAGAACAGCCTGTTTTTTTCACAGTAGCAAAGACATTCTAATATGAGTCATCAGCTAGCAGACTCCTGCCGTTGAACTCTTAGTAGTTCTCAGCTCTCAGCAGCTAACACACTGAACTCTCCTGTAACATGGATCAGTCATGGATCAATACAGGAACATCCTCTGTCTCTCCCGGCTGCCCCAGTGAGTGTTGTCAGAGTGTGTGTGAACGATTGGCTGCAATGGGGCTGCAGTGAGAACGCTTTGCTCTTATGGATTATTAAGGACAGACAGCTGGGCCGCCTCAACAGGAGAGGAGGCCACAAATAGCCCAGCCGCAGCCAGAGCCTCTTCTCACTCTCAGCAGACGGCTTCTGATTAGCACCACCAGTAAATGATTAATGAGTGAGCCTGAATGTGTTTTTAATGGGGTGGGGTGGGGGCGGTGGTTACCTGCTAGGACCCCCTCCTGGCAGAAGGCCCCTGGGGGGCAAAGGGAGCCGGTGCTGTTGTCCGTGGGGTTGGGTACCACTGCCCGGGCGTGGCACAGGAAGCCTGGAGCACAGCGGCCTGAGGGGCGGGTGAGGCCGTCTGAGCCGCAGAAATGCCCCACAGGGCAAACTGAGCACTCTTCTGCAGAGAGGGGCAATTAGAGGAGGGGGGTATTTCATCCACCAGAGGAGGACACATTGATTGATAAATGAAGCTTAATGACATTAGTGGGAGGACTTTCCATACTGGAGAATAGTTACTCAGGCCTGCAGGTCAGATTATATCCAGATCATTTCAGTTTATACACGGAAGTTCTTTAGCCAGCTCATATTATTTCCAGATATATAAGCTGGTTAAAGAGCCTTCCGTGCATAAACCACATTGCTTCCTAAAGCCAGTTGAGGTCATTTACTGTATGACTTTTCTAAATATAGCCCATCAAAGCATCTGATGTGAGTTTTTACCATCTACAGCCAGTTTCCTCTAAATAGATTGAACCAAGTCCTTGTCTAAAAGCTAGTTTCCTTTCAGTCTAGGACTAGGCTTAATCAATGCAGATATTCATTAAAGTTTTCTTTTAGTATAGGACTGGCTTAACCCATATGCAGAACAGCAGTCCTAGGTGTGTATCAGCTTAAAGGTGGCTAACCGCTCTTCTCCTAACTGCCTCCTCTTGTGTACATTATATTACATTAGGCTACATTTGGCTGACGCATTTTTAGCCAAAGCGACTTGCAACATAGTAAACAGTTTAAAGCTTTTAAAACAATTCTCTCAACAATTCTAGAACAATTTAAAACAATTTAAAAAGGTAGAGTACAATAAGAAAAGGTCCATCAGTGAGTGCTGTTTTGTGTAACAGGTGACTGATAAGTGGTACTCAGTTGGTAAGTACACTGTTGACCTTAACCTCTGGTCTTACCTGCCCTGCTAAGGCCCTCTGAGCTGCTGAATGTGCCCCTGGGGCAGGGCACGGGGCTGTCCTGAGGGGCATCACCAGGGCAGAAATACCCCCGTGGGCAGGGCAGAGGGGTAATCACCCCACCCGCCTCCTGAAGAGTGGGGGGGCAGTAGAATCTTGCAGGACAGGGTTTACATTCCGTCTGCCCCATCTGGTCCTGGAACCAGCCTATTGTCAGGAGCACAGTCACTCATAAACAACCATGTTGTTGACATGTCAAAATGTTGAAATGTCAACAATACTCAGCACCAGCACACGCTTAAAAACTAAGTCATCACTCCAGACTGGTAAACAACAGTGTGTGTGTGTGTGTGTGTGTGAGAGTGTGTGTGTGTGTGTGTGTGTGTGTGTGTGTGTGTGTGTGTGTGTGTGTGTGTGTGTGTGTGTGTGTGTGTGTGTGTGTGTGTGTGTGTGTGTGTGTGTGTGTGTGTGTGTGTGTGTGTGTGTGTGTGTGTGTGTGTGTGTGTGTGTGTGTGTGTGTGAGTGGGATGAGTTCCGTGGGGGCAGCTGCATAACTAGCCCTGAGGTTTCGCTCTCTCTGAGCCAGCGATAAACAGCAGGCCACAGTCTATTATATATAATTATGAGCAACCTGACCCTGCTGTTCCCATTTGCCACAGTGCAACATGACCTCACTCAGATGTGTGTGTGTGTGTGTGTGTGTGTGTGTGTGTGTGTGTGTGTGTGTGTGTTTATGTGTTTATGTGTATGTAAGTGTCTGTTTGTGGGTATGTAACTGTGTGTGTGTGTGTATATGTGTGTGTGTTTGTGTGTGTGTACGTGTGTTTGTCTGAGCTCTGTGACCTGTACTCGTCTGGGTGATTACCTGCAGGGCAGAACGCACAGTCCTCTCTCCTCCTCCCGCCCTGCTGGTCTCTGTGTGTGCCAGCTGGGCAGGCGCTGGGCACAATGGTGCCATTCTCACAGTAGTGCCCAGATGGGCACCGGCCCCCGTATCCCTCTGCCACAGGGGCCATGTCTGGAGAGCCCTCCAGACAGAAGAAGCCTGCACACACACACACACACACACACACACACACACACACACACACACACACACACACACACACACACACACACACACACACACACACACACACACACACACAAACACAGTGAGAGTCAGTTGTCATCATTAGCACACTGTGAGAATATGAAACTTCCCTTCTCACCATCTCACACTCCCAAACAAACTCCCTTTGAATAGCATAACCGCGAGAACAGGGGACAGTGGGAGAGACACACACGCACGCAGATGGACTCAGTTCTACATGTTAGCAGACACATATCTCAAAGATACAGATAGAATCATTTCTACATGTTAGCAGACACATATCTCAAAGATACAGATAGAATCATTTCTACATGTTAGCAGACACATATCTCAAAGATACAGATAGAATCATTTCTACATGTTAGCAGACACGTATCTCAGACACAGCCAGAATCAGTTCTTCTCATTAGCAGACACATCTCAAAGACACAGGTAGAATCAGCTCCACACTTTTTTTAAATGCCATCACACCACAGTCTGCATCAGTTTACTGTATGTTTCCATGTCACCTGAGAGGCAGGGTCCGCTCACAGCCGTCAGCCCCGGTTCTGCGCAGTAGAACCCTGGAGAACATCGCTGGCACTCAGACTGCTCGCTGAGTCCGGTTCTCTCACTGCAAACACAGTAAGGGTTTATTCTGAGGGTCAGTTCCTTATTCTAGGAGTGGGTCTCCCACCTCACATCAACTCATCAACAACAAGACACGTGGGACAGCCTCAGTTTTCCCTCCCTTTCGGACACATCTAGAGAGGCCTTGATGGGAGCCAGCTGAGTTGCCTGAGTCAGGATCTGCTGGAGGGCATTTCATTGTGTCGAGTTGTGTTGAGTGGCAGAGTTGAGAGTTCAAGATAGCTGTATAGTCTGGTTTTTAATGTCTGTGAGTTGATTTTACCTGAAGGTGCCTTTTGGACATGGTACAGCGGAGTAACTCTGCGTTGGGCAGTAGAATCCTAGGGGGCAGATGACACCTGTGACCCTGTCCGTCGGGGCAGGAGTGGCAGCACCGCTGATGCACAGGAAGCCGGGGTCACAGGGGCCAGAAGGGGAGGCATTTCCTGTGGGGCAACATCCAATATTTACTCAGGACCCACCCACCCCAATGTATAAGTAATAAGTATATATACTCTATATACTCTTTTGATCCCGTGAGGGAAATTTGGTCTTTGCATTTATCCCAATCCGTAAATTAGTGAAACATGCTCAGCACACAGTGAGCACACAGTGAGGTGAAGTACACACCAATCCCGGCGCAGTGAGCTGCCTGCAACAACAGCGGCGCTCGGGGAGCAGTGAGGGGTTAGGTGCCTTGCTCAAGGGCACTTCAGCCGTGCCTACTGGTCAGGGTTCGAACCAGCAACCCTCCGGTTACAAGTCTGAAGCACAAACAAGTAGGCCACTTGGCTGCCCCCAGACATTTTTTGTGTGTGTGTGTGTGTGTGTGTGTGTGTGTGTGTGTGTGTGTGTGTGTGTGTGTGTGTGTGTGTGTGTGTGTGTGTGTGTGTGTGTGTGTGTGTGTGTGTGTGTGTGTGTGTGTGTGTGTGTACCTCCGCCTCTGCAAAACATCCCCTGGTCACACGGAGTGCAATCCAATACATCAGTCAAGCCTGAGTGGTTCCCATAGCTACCGGGAGGGCATGGGCTGGGCGTGACCGCCCCAGTGGGGCAATAGAATCCTGCTGCACACGGGTCAGGCTGGGCAGAACCTACAGCAGTGGATCAGTACTGTAATAAGTACTGGAGTCAGGGAAAGGAATCTAGGCAGTGACTAATCCAAGTGCGAGAGTGTGTGTGTGTATCTGAGTGTGTGTTAGTGTGTGTGTCTGAGTCTCTCTGTGACTCATCCAAGTGTATGTGTGTGTGTGTGTGTGTGTGTGTGTGTGTGTTAGTGTGTGTGTGTGTGTGTGTGTGTGTGTGTGTGTGTGTGTGTGTTGGTGACTCATCCGAGTGTGAGTGTGTGTGTGTCTGTGTGTGTCTGTGTCTGTATCTGTGTGTGTCTGTGTGTGTGTGTGGGTCAATGACATGTCTGAGTCCATTACTTTGGTTTAAACTAATTCAAAAGATTCATAACAAGCATCAATTTATGCTATAAAACCTGTATAATTTGAACATATTACATAGAACTTTTATTTTGAATTGAAGAGGGAAAAGAGTAAACAGTACAGTTTACATGACAGGTGGTAAAACCGATGCAACCGACGCAAAACTAAGAAAAAGTTATTTTAATATAAAACTCTTTATTGCATTGGAATGGATAAACTTGCCAGCAAAGTCAAAAGGTTATATGGGTGTCCAAGAAAAGGTGGCGCAACCGCATCGTCAGGTGGTGCAACCAGGTAAAATATTAATTTAAACCAAGAAATAGTAGATTTACATGTAAGTGAAGAAATGGTTGAAAAATGTGTACTGTACCTAATTATTCTGTCAAACAATATACTTTTTTCATTTGGAAAAAAAAGTATTTATTCACACATAAAGTTTGATGTTGGGAAACCAAAACACCCACCATCTACAATAAAGTATTCATAAGTTACTTTTAATATCAAGGTCATCTACAAAATAGTAATATGTTAAACACTGTAGACACTCTGAGGTATACTTACAAAAAAAAACAAGTGTGGATTTAGAAACTTTTGCGCCACCTGACATTTTTTGGGTGGTGAAATTGCAAATACAGTCTAAAAATGTATTAAAATCCCGGTAAATATTCCGCAGCTTGTTGTAAGCTTGTTTAAACAGTCTTACAACTTCAATAAAAAGCATTCTGTCCATTTTTAAACACATTTTTAAAAGCCTTATTTGTCAATGACCCATGTGTATGTGTGTGTGTGTGTGTGTGTGTGTGTGTGTGTGTGTGTGTGTGTGTGTGTGTGAGAGAGTGTGTGTGTCTGACCTATGTGTGGACAGTAATAGCCCGCAGGGCAGAGCACACACTCTGACTGTCCCTCCACCGGCTGGTAGCGGCCAGCGGAACACGGCGTCTCTCTGATGCTTCCCTGAAAGAGAAAATAAAACACAGATGGATGTGCTGCTGTACAAGAACCATTAGAGTACCATTAAGGAACCATTAGAGTACCATAAAGGAACCATTAGAGTACCATAAAGTACCAGTAATCATATGAGGCCAGTCTCCACTTTAGATCACATAGACCTCATCTTGCATGATTGAACTTGCTTTTTGCGTAATTCTACAAATCTGAGTTTCACATTCTGAAAAGTGAAATCCAATTACTCTGCATCAGGCTGTGAGTGTGACCTCTGTTGACCCCATCATGCACACACACACAGACACACACACATAGATTTCTCCAATTAAAATTTGTCAGCTCCCTCAGGTAGCTCTCGTGTTCCAGTTTCCAGTGTGTGTGTGTGTGGGGGGGTGGGGGTCAACAGAGATCACACTCACAGCCTGATGCAGAGTAATTGGATTTCACTTTTCAGAATGTGAAACTCAGATTTGTAGAATCAACAGAGATTAGAGAACAGCCTGATGCAGAGTAGTTGAATTTCACTTTTTGCAACGTGAAACTCAGATTTGAGAGTGTGTGTGTGTGTGTGTGTGTGTGTGTGAATAGTCCCTTCACATTTTATGAATCAAAAATCAATTGCATTGTAAAATTCAGAGAATGTCTGCTGTTGGATGAGAGTAAGCAAGTAGGCAGAAGTATAACAGAACTATTGATAACATAATATTTTGCCGTTCAAATGGCACCTTAGCCAACAAAAGTGGAAGCAAGGATGTTTCAAAACTGTCTTCTAAAGAAAGGACCCATGTCCAACCCACCTCCCCACACAAGTGCCCTTTTCTGCACACGTGCTGTGGTGGGGTGGGTGTGCTTTGCCCCCCGGGACAGAAATACCCCCAGAACACACACCAGTGGGCGCTGCCAGGCCAGCGCTGCCACAGAAATACCCCGGGGGGCAGGAGAAGCAGTCCTCCTCAGACGCACCGCCAGTAGAACCTACAGAGCAGAAACACGGACCAGACCAGAGTAAACATCCCTTTATAAACCCATTTCACAACATAACTACACTTCACTTTATAAACAAACATCACTTTATAAACAAACATCACTTTATAAACCCATTTCACTACATACATGCACTTCACTTTATAAACAAACTTTACTTCATAAGCAAACATCACTTTATAAACAGCATGTCTACTGTAAAAGCAGGGTCTGATAGTTGAGCAATTGTAAGGTAGAAAATAGTCAAAATATAATCAAAAATAATCAAAATCCCAAACACATTATGGATAACTGATGAGAAATGAATTGATGTACCAGTAAATTCCACTTGTAAAACTGAAGGGAATATTGGTGCTCTCACCCTTGGTGGTGCCAGGGGGGCAGGGCTGGGGGTGAGGGGTGCCAGCGGGGCAGTAGTGACCTGGCGGGCAGGGGGTGGGGGCAGGATCAGAGGCGCCCCCGGGGCAGTAGAATCCAGCCTCACAGGGACCCGAGGGAATCTGCAGCCCAGTGGTGCTGCAGTACAAGCCCGCATCACAGGGCAGGGGCAGAGAGGAGCCTGCGGGGCAGTAGAACCCTGGGGCAAAATAGTTTGGGGTACCACTCTACATTAGAATATAAACTATACACACATACTCAATGTACCATTCTATAAAAATATGACAATATGAGCGATACACTTCATTCGAATGCTGCACCATTCAACAAGAATATGAATGCTTACCTTTGGGACATGTAGCGCCTCTGAAGTTAGCACAGCCGTCCTCTGCATACCGAAGGGGTGATTCTGGAGCATCCTCCATGAAAACCACATGTCTGCCACCCACTGGAGCCCAGCTCTCCCCACGGCCTTCATCACAGGAAGTAAATCATCACCATCACTACACTGCATATACTGGAGCATGTTACAGGGCTGTGTGAGTGTGTGTGTGTTGTGTGTTGTGTGTGTGTGTGTGTGTGTGTGTGTGTGTGTGTGTGTGTGTGTGTGTGTGTGTGTCTAATGTTAGATACATTAGCTTCATTAGTTATAGCTGTGAGAATTGGTTTAGCCTCAAGGAAGGCCCCAAATGAGGGGGTACCTGGAGTATGGTGGGGGTATGTTGTGTTGTGGCCGGAGCAACAGATGCTGTACTCTGATTGGCTGTGCGGTGGGAGGAGGTGACAGAAACAGAGCAGCTGTGAGGCGCTGGCTTGGGGCTCAGGTGAGTTTGACGCACCAGTGCAGTAGTAACCAGGGGAACAGGGACCTGCAACAGGAAACAGGAAGTTAGGCACGCTGTCTGAAGCAGCACTGACAGCTAGCCAGCTCATCTCTGATGTACCCCCTATGGGAGGCTCTGAGGCTAATAAGGCTTGACCTGGAGTTAGCATTCCATTGATCCCCATTCATTTTGACATCACTTAACAGCGAATAAGCATTTTAAGCCTTTATATCAACCATTTCTATTTCCAGGAAATTACAACATTGTGTGACTGCCGTCATAACCTCGTATCTCACTTTACGGCTCTGTAATAAACTTTTTTTCGAAATCGATGCTAAAATGATGTCATGAACATGCGACTTTCTGACGCATATGAGAGAAGTAACCGTAGTCTCTAGATGAGAAATTCGAAGGCAGTCTAAGGGAAAGTCCACCAGTAAGCTATTCAGGAAAGCCTTGCTACTCCCTCTCCCTCCCTCCCATGCAATTGAAACTCTCCTAAACACGCATTTCGACGATTTTTGGCTGGAACACTGTTTGTTATGTTTCGTGGTGCAAGTTGCACCAGTATGTTTTTGTTGCCGTTAGGGGAGCCTAGGCTGTCTACAAAGACCACGTTGTTTTACATTGTGTTCAGGGGACAGACAGCTAGCGGATAGCGAGGAGATGTTTGCTGTATGTGACAAAAAATGTTTTAGCCTAAAAAAAGTGTGACATCGCTTAGAGCACCTTTAAGTGATGTTTTGTTGGGTTGGCACTACGTCCGAACAAAACACCTACCAAAAGCCAGTGGTGGAGGAAGTACTGAAACTCAGTACTTAAGTAAAAGTACAAATACACAGAGAAATATTTACTTTAGTAAAAGTAAAAGTACCACAATGACAACCCTACTTAAGCTTTTAAATGTACTTTAAGTATTAAAAGTAAAAGTATTTGCATAATGATTTATTCTCTTAATATCTATATTCTAAAAGAAAAATCAGTAGGCCTATGGGCTGTGGCTTTTTAATTAAGCTAGTTTTAGGTTACTCGACTAGATAGTTTCATTCAATTGTGTCATTCAATTACGTTCAATTGTAGGCTATGCCTCTTTATTTGGTCACACAAGAAATATTTCCTAATCTGGAAAATGTTACGTTTTTTTCGGCCAGCGGTTCTATAATAGTCTACCATTCATTTGTGCCGCAAATGATCAGACGTGTGACAGAAGCATGGGCATAGCCGACGGATAGCAATCTCATCGGAGAGGATCGAGGCCCTAACGCTGCAGATAACAGACAGAGAAAGGCACAGAACACAGTTGCATGTCCAGTGTAGCCATGGGTCTGGTGAATATAGCCTACCGAATGCAAAGCTCACGCTTTGCCTGGTCTAGACTAGAAGCTTATGTTTCAAAGATTTAGAAGCTGGGCATGTAGCGCTCCAGAATCTTTGGTAGCAACCCCGCCCCTGGTAAAACAAACATGTTTGTCAGAGAGAAAAAAAAACTGATCATAAAATGTATCATAAAAAGAAACGATGGTGTTGTAGAAATGTAGCGGAGTAAAAGTACAGATAATTGCTGTAAAATGTAACGAAGTAAAAGTCAAAAGTATGCACTATAAATTCTACTTAAGTAAAGTACAAATACGTGGTAAATTTACTTTACAGTAACGAAGTAGCAGTAGCATTTGTATTTCGTTACATTCCACCATTGCCAAAAGCTACACTTGAACTCGGATCACTCTGCACGTTATCAATTTTCTTAGCGCGCCATTGACACTGAGGATGTGTAGTAGGCTACAATAAGGTTTCACCCACAAAAGGGGTTCAAATTGACTTCACTAGACTCTATCTAAGACTATGAGGTGGCTCTGTCCATTTCTTTTACTTTTCTGTGGTGATTTTACACTTTTACGTGTAAAAATGTTGTCTATTTAATTATTTTTTTGACATGAAAGTGACTGATCCCTGCCTGGAAAGGTGATTCTTTCTGATTTATTCAGACAGACTCTAGTAATGGGTGTTGTTTCACCTGAGGGCTGGGGGGAGCCTGGGGACAGGCAGTACGCCCCCGGTGGACAAGGAGAGCACTGCAGGCGAGACTCTGCCCCTCGATCTGAGAAGAATGTTCCCACAGGGCAGGGCAGGGGGGCACTACAGTGCTGGGGGCAAAAGTGACCAGCGGGGCAAATATCCCCAAACGACTGCGAGATCGGGCAGGATCTGTGGCTCCAGAGCTACAGAAGTACCCTAAAGAAGAAGAAAAAGAAGGAGCAGAGAAGAGATGGGAACGGAAGAGAAGAAAAGAAAGGAGAGGAGAGGATAGAAAAAGAGTCACTTGGAAGTTCAGTCAATTCAAAAATCCTAAAAATATACCTTTCCACAGTCTTAAAACATCGAAGTTCTTCATGATGTTAATATACACTGCATGAAATGGATGGTTAGGGCTAGTTGGGGCTAGTTAGGTGTGGTTGGGGCTGGTTGGCTGGGGGTCTGACCTGGCCGGCAGGGTCCAGAGGGGTGGGTGAGGGCACTGGAGTTGCAGAAGAGGCCGGGGGGGCACGGAGAGCAGCCTTGCAGGCTCTGCAGGCCCAACGACACCCCCACAGTCCCCACTGGGCAGGGCCAGGGCTCATAAGCTCCCTCTGGACAGAAGAAACCTGCACACACACACACACACACACACACACACACACATGAGCGAAACCCACACAGCAACCAGCATACCCAGTGGGCTGCTATCCAAAGAGAGGGGCCTGAAACTGAGTCCCCAGTTAGGTGCTAATTTCTGAACATGTGTGATGCAAAGTGTGGGCACCTGCTGGGCATGTGTGTATGTGTGTGTGTGTGTGTGTGTGTGTGTGTGTGTGTGTGTGTGTGTGTGTGTGCGTGCGTATGCATGTGTATCTGTATGCTGAAGTGTGGCCATCCGCTGGGCGTGTGTGTGTGTGTGTGTGTGTGTGTGTGTGTGTGTGTGTGTGTGTGTGCATGGTGAAATGTGGGCACCTGCTGGGCATGGTCTACAGCTGGCCTTGGCAGGCTCTGGCTGGTAGCTGCCTGGTGGACAGACGGAGGGCTTGGCACTACCATACGGACATGACTGACCGGGTCGACACTGGCGATCTGGCCAGAGGGAGAGATTAACACACACACACACACACACACACACACACACACACACACACACACACACACACACACACAGGGAGAAAAGAGGACAGAGAGCAGCAATCAGACAACTATAAATAACCGTGAGCAATCATATCTCATGGCAACCTATCAGTCATTCTGGCAACAGCAGGCTTCCAGAAGGCAGCACACACAGTAGGCCTGCCCATAGGAGGACAGGGATCACTCAACCCAGCATGCACGCATACACACACACACACACACACACACACACACACACACACACACACACACACACACACACACACACACAGACAGACACACACACTTGCACATGCTTTTATTTGGTCCTTAACACAGACACACAGACACACAGACACACACACACACACACACACACACACGTACATAAACAGACAGACACACTTGCACATGCTTTTATTTGGTCCTTAACACAGACACACACACACACACACACACACACACACACACACACACACAGATGCACTGATAGACAGACAGAGGGGAGGAAGAGAGAGAGAGAGATTGAGGGAGAGGATAATAGATTTAATTGTGTGTGTGTACCGGGCTTAATTACAGCATCAGAACCAAGTGGGCAGAACCATCCGTCTGGACACAGCAGGTCTGCGGCAGTCTGCCCCCAGTCGGGGCAGTAGAATCCCGGGCTACACAGAGTGCAGTCCGCCTCCTCCTCTGCCCCCCACCTACCCAGAAACGTGCCTGCAGCCGGAGAAGACATCAAACCGCTCCGAACATCAAAGCATCCACCATGACCACAGGTAAAACTAATTACTCACACAGGAAAATTATAAGTAACTTATAGTTTTTTAGTTATAATATAACTCATATAAATCATAGGATTTCACATTTTTCAACAAACTTTATTTCAAATGAGAGCAGCGCATGCAATAAGACGAGAGCAGGTGCCCTTGTCTCTGATTAGCACTCAGTATTTCTACAGTTGAAAGGCACGTCCAAAAGCCTAGAACATGCTCTAGGTAGAGTGCATTTGCCGGATATTACATCACACAAGGCTGTCCACATCACAAGACTGACGAGGAAGACAGAAACTGCGGTGGCAAGGATTCTGACTGACAAGGACTCTGACAATGACGCTACTAATAAGAATGATACAACCTAGGTCACATCCTTTGCTTTTGGACACAACTGAAACTTGAGCTAGCCAGAAGAAGGGGGAGCTGTGGGGTTACCTGGGGGGCATGGCAGGGGCTGAGCTGTACCCTGGGGACAGAAGTGTCCTCTGGGACACACTCCTCCACTGGCCGAGACCGACGAGCGCGTCTCTATCTCCACACTTCCCATAGCCGTCTCACCGTCTGACAGACACAGAGACACAGATGAGCTCACACACACACACACACACACACACACACACACACACACACACACACATGTACATAGACAGACAGACCGACCATGTGTACGAGTGTGTGTGTGTGTGTGTGTGTGTGTGTGTGTGTGTGTGTGTGTGTGTGTGTGTGTGTACCAGTCTCTGTGTGTAGAGGTGTGGGTGAGGAGGCTCCTCGTGAGCAGAAGTAGCCAGCGCTGCAGGGCCCTGATGGCGCAGTCAGACCAATATCCGAGCAGAACTGACCAGCTGGACACAACTGACATGCACCCTCTGACACCGCACCTGTCAATGAAAAACACACACAGCCACACCCACACACACACACACACACACACACACACACCTTACAACATTGTCTTCCTGCAGTGGGCAGTATGTGTGTGTCGATGTGGCACTGTGGGCAGGCTTTGGTCAGTGGGTAAATGTGGGCAGGAGTGTCACCTTCTGCTGGGCTGAAGGAGCCGGGGGCAGGGCATGGCATGTGTGGTGCCCACGGGGCAGTAGAAGCCTGCAGGGCACTGGCCACCCGTCAGGTCACCTGGGGGTTGTGGCTGTATGGCGCCCTGGACACACACAAATCTGAGGACAAGAGGAGGACAGGATAGAGACGCAGACGCGGACAGAGACGGAGACGGAGAGAGAGAGAGAGAGGGGGAGAGAAGGAGGGGGGGAGAGAGAGGTGGAGATGGAGAGAGAGAGGGAGAGATATGGAGAAAGGCAAGGAGAGAAAAGGAGAGAGAGAGAGAGAGAGAGAGAGAGAGAGAGAGAGAGAGAGAGAGAGAGAAGACAAGACATGAAAAGCATTAGACTTTTATCTCCCAAAGCCATTGAAGTCTGATGACCTCCACCTCAGCTTGCTCTGCCTCACCCTCGATTTAAAGCCCATTCACCAGTTCAGCCCTGTAATAAAGCAGTCCAATCCAGTCCACTTGCAAACCCTGTTACCTGCCTGTCTTGAAACGACTCTCCTTTTGCCTGTGAACCCAGACCCGCAGATCTCAGCCCCGGGTAATCTTGACCTGCCTTCCGCCTCTCTTCTACAGACTGGCCCTTGACTGTACTGCTGCTTCAATTGCTGTTGTGTGTATGTTTCCCCAGGACTTCCCGGATCATCCAGCTCCTGCCATTGCTGCTCGGCTATTGGGGAACACACACACACGAGACTTGAAACCCCAAACCCCCTGTAACCCCAACCCTTAAATAAACATTCTAACGGACGCCCACAGGGTGTCTGACACCCAAAGCCACACTTACACATCAGCTTTCCAAAACCCATCAGTTCAGCCAATACAAATCCAGTCCACTCACCCTGGAGAGCAGTCTCCTGAAGGGGCAGCCAGCCCCGCTGAGCCGCAGTACTGGCCTGGTGGACAGGGGGCGCACTGGCTCCTGCTGCGTATGCCCCACTGGCCACTGAAGGAGCCCACAGGACAGGGGAAGTCCTGAGCAGCCCTGGTGCCTGGAGGTGTCACCACAATGTCAATGGTAGTCACCAACAGCGTTTAATTGACTAGATGGGGATGGATTAATTAAGTTATAATGCAGCTAAGGCTAATGGAAACAAGTTTTCACAAGTTGCATAGATTCGCATCTGTTGCAAATGTATGGCTCGTTTCCTTAAATGTTCCTAGAAAACCTTCCATTTTCATTCCCCAGCCGTTCACAACTCCTCGCTTGATTAAAAGATTTTAAATGCATAGACCAGAATATTCATGAATGTGCAATAAAACATGCAAATGAGTTGAATGGAAGACCAGCTACTGCTGTACACACACACACACACACACACACACACACACACACACACACAGTTTGACATCCTGCTCAGTAGCTTTCAGACTCTGATGTGCAGATGTGCACTGCTTGCCTGACTTAGCTCTAAATGCTGCATCAACGCTGCCTCTCATCCATCTCACTGAGAACTCAGTGGCAGCTTGGGCAGAGCTACTGGCAGTGACAGTGGCCTACCTAACAAGCCGTGACACTGAACAGCAGTGGCCTACCTAACGAGCTGTGACACTGAACAGCAGTGGCCTACCTAACGAGCTGTGACACTGAACAGCAGTGGCCTACCTAACGAGCTGTAACACTGAACAGTGCCCTACCTAACGAGCTGTAACACTGAACAGTACCCTACCTAGTGGGCAGCAATGCTGAGCAGTTCCCTACCTAACAGACTGTAGCGCTGAACAGCAGTGCCCTACCTAACAAGCTGTAACACTGAACAGTGCCTTACCTAACGAGCCGTAACACTGAACAGCAGTGCCTTACCTAACGAGCCGTAACACTGAACAGCAGTGCCTTACCTAACGAGCCGTAACACTGAACAGCAGTGCCTTACCTAACGAGCCGTAACACTGAACAGCAGTGCCTTACCTAACGAGTCGTAACACTGAACAGTACCTTACCCAACGAGCCGTAACACTGAACAGCAGTGCCTTACCTAACGAGTCGTAACACTAAACAGTACCCTACACAACAGGCAGTAATGTTGGACAGTACTCTTCCTAACAGGCAGCAATGCTGGCATGAGCAGTGCCCTACCTAACGCAGTAACACTGAGTAATGCCCTACCTAACGGGCAGTAACACTGAGTAATGCCCTACCTAACGGGCAGTAACACTGAGTAATGCCCTACCTAACAGGCAGTAACACTGAGTAATGCCCTACCTAACGCAGTAACACTGAGTAATGCCCTACCTAACGGGCAGTAACACTGATTAATGCCCTACCTAACGGGCAGTAACGTAATGACCTACTTAACGGGCAGTAACGCTGAGTAATGCCCTACCTAACGGGCAGTAACGCTGAGTAATGCCCTACCTAACAGGCAGTAACACTGAGTATTGCCCTACCTAATGGGCAGTAGTGCCCCTGGGGGCAAGCAGTGGGGGCGTGGGAGCCTTCGGCCAGCCCTGTGTCAGGATGCAGTGAGGCACCGCAGAAGAAGCCAGCTGGACAGGGGGCACACTGGGTCTGCAGGGGGCAGAGAGATAACAGCTCCTTAATCAATCACACACACACACACACACACACACACACACACACACACACACACAGATACACAAACATACATGCACGCATACAGTACACACAATTATACATTACACACATGCACACACACACACACACACACACACACACACACACACACACACACACACACAGTCATACATTACACACAAACACACACAAACCTGTCCAGGTTGGTCCTGATAGGTTCCTGCAGGACAGGGGGTTGGGACAGGACTGCCTGGGGGGCAGATGTAGCCCGGGGGGCAGGCTTTAGGGCTGGAATGGTTGGAACTCTCCCCATTAGGGCAGTAGAATCCCGCTGGGCACACTTCAGAGGGGAGAGAGAGCCCCCTACTGGAACAGGAGAAACCTGCAAGCACAAGAATTATTAAACCTCGTCCTCGTTTAATTCAATATCTTTATAATATATACATCATAATTCCTGTTAATGTTGCTGTCAGACTCCATTCAACTCTGCCTGTGATTGAATGATACCGTTCAGTTGTGGGGACCACAAATGAATGTTGGAGGGCGATGCTGAGCGGTAATAATCACTGTATACCTGATGAAAAAATGCTTAGTAAATTCCATCCAATATAGTGCTGATTTGCTCCTCCATCTGCCCAACAGCATAACCTACTATGTATAATAAAGCAACTGACAGTTTCTGATGAGTTTAAGTGAGGGGTGTTGTCTGTGATCATTAAGTGATCATATAGATGAGGGATGATGTCTGTGATCGGACTATGCCGTCTAACGCTGGGAGTCATGGCATGAATGTCCAGTGGATTTCCGTGCACACACACCAGCTGTACAGGGCTGGCAGTCCGACAGGTGGGCGTTGCCCGTGGTGTTGCTGTAGCGGCCGGTGGGACAGGGAAGAGGTACGGAGGCCCCAGAGGGACAGTAGTGGCCTTGAGGGCAGCTGTCCCCCGTTGTGCCGTCCTGTGGCCGCGGGGACGCGGCGCCCGCAGAGCAGAAGAAACCAGCAGAACAGCGGCCGGCCGGCTCACTCTGACCAGACCATGCACAGAAGAAACCTGGACAGGAGAGAGAGAGGTGAGGGGCAGAGATGGAGGGGGAGGGAGAGAGAGAGTGGGAGGGGAGGAGAGGGAGAGAGAGAGGGAGAGAGTGGGAGGGGAGGGGAGAGGAGGGGAGTGGAGGCGGAGGGGGAAGGGGAGAGAAAGTAGACACCTTTAACACACACACACACACACACACACACACACACACACACACACTCTCTCTCTCTCTCTCTCTCTCTCTCTCGCTCTCACACACACATACACACGCATATTTAGAAAGTAAACTAAAACTAGAAGTTCTGATGCTGAGGTGCTAAACCTGAGGTAAGGCATTTGTCAGCCGGGCTGTAAGTGGTGTGTAATCTACAGCTCCACACACCCTCATGGCCCTGTGGCAGCCTGTCCGCCGCAAGATGGAGAAGGCTAGCCTGGACAGGGTCAAAGGGTGATTTAACGGACCGGGCTGTCATCCAGCCTGCTGCTCAAAGAAATCCATCTGCGCACACACTGGTGCACACACACACTCACGCACACGCACACGCACACACCTCCCATCCTTGCTGCTGACTGTAATGATGCAGGCTTGAGGAAAAATGACCATCGCTGCAAATCTGTCTATAGAGATTCACAAAACTTCCCCGCTGGGTCATGTGCTATTCCTGTGCAGGTATTAGTGGAGCTACCTCCGGCAGGGAGGTTATATTTTTGGATTGGTTTGCCTGTCCGTCTGTCTGTCTGTGTCTGTTTCTGTCTGCAGGATTGTTCAAAACTACCAGGCTGATTTTCATGTAGTTGATAGAGAAATGTAGCAATGGCCCTGTAAGAACCCATTTAACTTTGAAGCGGATTTGAATACAATTCATGGTACAAATCCACAAATGATTTGGTACTTTCATTTACATTACTAGCTAAATTTGGCCTTGGCAAAGGTGTGAGCTCTCTGAGTTCTCTGGTAGTTGATTCTGATATTACTTCCCTTTCTTGATGTTGTCAAGGTGAGGCAACTAATTAGAGAGAGGTGACAGATTAAAACACACCTCACGCCTCAGAGTGCTTTGAGACACAAACACAGGCGCACACACACACACACACACACACACACACACACACACACACACACACACACACACACTCTCTCTCTCTCTCTTTCTCAGAGCGCTCTGACAAATGAGAGGAGTACAGCAGTGGGGTTGCAGGAACACAAAACTCGTGGCCCCAAGAAAGTTCTCAAGGACAATAAGTAATGTAAATTAGAAGTAAACAAACACACACACACACACACACACATACACACCTCACACTCATGAACAGGCCAATCCACACAAAGACACACACACACACACACAAACACACACACACACACAGCACTGTGATACAGTATGCTGATGGCTGATGTGCACACACAAACAGACACACACACACACACACACACACACACACATAGAAAACACACACACACACACTGCACTGTGATCTCTGTATGCTGATGGCTGATAAGCATGCGTGCGCCTACGGGTACCTGGAGGGCATGGCATGCAGCCGTCGGCTGTGCCCATTCTCTGCCGTGGGTTTACGGTGCCAGCTGGGCACGGGTGCTGGTACGCAGTGCTGGTGCCAGCGGGGCAGTAGTGACCAACAGGACACTCTACGCTCTGATTGGCTGAGCCAGTGCCAGGACAGTAGTAACTGCACGGAGAGACACAGATGAGGACAGGGGCAGCTACACTGGACAGACATACAGACAGACAGGACAGGGGTAAGTGAACAGAGAACAGACAGACAGATACAGACAGACAGACAGATAGACTGACAGACAGACAGGACAGACAGTGTATGAGTGAGTATGTGTGTGTGTGTGAGGTGTATGTGCGAGAGAGTACGCGAGAGAGAGAGGGGGGGTGAGAGAGAAAGAGAAAGAGAGAGAGAGAGAAAGAGAGAGAGAGAGAGAGGGAGAGGAAGGGATGTTGTACCCCTGTGGACAGAGACTGCAGGTGGCCTGTCCCTCCTCAGTGCTGAGTCGTCCTGCTGGGCAGAGGAGGGGCCGCGTGGAGGCCCGGGGGCAGTAGTGTCCTGAGCATGTGAATCACATAAGACACGTCACGCCGTCACAATGCTACAGTGTAACAGCGTTAAACAACCGGACAGGACAGGAGCCTCTTAACTGGGACCATACGGCCATACAGCCATTAATGTTTTACTCTTGTTTTACTGTGTGTGTGTGTCTGTGTGTGTGTGTGTGTGTGTGTGTTTTTGTGTGTGTCTGTTTATGTGTGTGTGTGTGTCCTACCTGCAGGACAGGGCCCTCCCTGAGCATCCCTGCTGTGTGGGTTGGGATATACTGCCCCCTGCTGGCAGTAATAGCCTTCCCAGCATTCCCCAGTCGGTGCACTCAGACCTGCTGAGCCGCAGTAGTGGCCAGGGGAGCACAGTGTGCAGCTCACCTGGGGGAGGGGGGTGTTGTATGTGTTTAGCACTATAGACACACACAGTTGAAGAGTGTGAGCGTGTGTGTGTGCGAGTGTGTGTGTGTGTGTGTGTGTGTGTGTGTGTGTGTGTGTGTGTGTGTGTGTGTGTGTGTGTGTGTGTGTGTGTGTGTGTGTGTGTGTGTGTGTGTGTGTGTGTGCAAGTGTGTGTGTGTACAAGTATGTGTGTGTGTGT
>NC_063204.1:14582625-14585125 GCF_017589495.1 Alosa alosa
GTAAGAGTGTGTGAGAGTGTGTTCAAGCCAGAGACTGTGTGAGAGTGTGTGAGATTTGTTAAACTAGAGACTGTGTAAGAGTGTGTGAGAGCAGAGACTGTGTGAGAGATTGTGTTAAAACTAGAGACTGTGTAAGAGTGTGTGAGAGTGTGTTCAAGCCAGAGACTGTGTGAGACTGTGTTCATGCCAGAGACTCGCCTGCTTCACAGAGTGAGCAGTTGGCCTGCTTCTCACTGTCCTGGTAGGAGCCCGAGGGGCATAGAAGTGGGGCAGGGCTGCCCAGGGGACAGTAATGACCGACCGGGCACTGCAGCAAGCGGTCAGCCTCCTGACCAGCCGGGCACCAGTAACCTACAGGAGACACATGGGCAGAGGCAGGGAGAGGGGCTTCATATATGACTGATGGTGTTTGTGTTTGTGTGTGTGTTTTCACTATCACTACAGGATGCCTTAGTGGTGAGAATGTGTTTCTCTTCACTTATGTACATTTCTACATGAGCTGCAGATGATATGAGCTCTATTCTATATGAGCTGTGTCTGTGTGTATGTACGTGTGTGTGTTGTGTGTGTGTGTGTGTGTGTGTGTGTGTGTGTGTGTGTGTTTACCCTCGCTGCAGGGTCCCGTAGGGCCCTGTAGCCCTGTGGTGTTGCAGTAGTGCCCCTCTGTGCATCTCTGGCACTCGGAGCGTCTCACCAGACCAGCGGCGGCTGAGAAGGAGCCAACTGGACACGGCTCCGGCTCCTCCGATGCCTCCTCTGGGGGAGCAGGGAGGGAGGAAGGAAGGGAGGGAGGGATGAATAGTACACAGAGACACAGGAAGAGAGGACAGGGGAGAGAAAGAGATAGATACACAGGGAACAAAAGAGGGCAAGAACATTGACTGTAGAACCCTGGACGAGTGACAACTATGACGTTTAGTTAGCGTGACCAGATGTTCCGGTTTAACCAGGACAGTCCCGATTTTACGTGTCCTGAGTTGCATATACCAAGTCCCGACACAAGCCTGTCGGGACACTAAAATAACCCGGTTTACAACAACCACTATGAAAGTATCCCGGTTGTCAGCGATTACATAGCCAATGTGGTCTTATCATAGCCCGATCATTAATTAAACATGTGGAAAGACTATAGCCTAAAGCGTCCAGCCTATGATTTCGACAAATTGTGTGTGTGTGTGTGTGTGTGTGTGTGTGTCGGTCAATCATAGTTAGTGGTCTGCATAATCTTTGGAGCTAACATTACAATGCATCTCTGTAAACATTGTTGCAATGCCTCTTCATATCTGCCTCATTTTAACGGTTAGGCTACGCAATGACAATGACGAAGAGAAAGTTATCATTCTCAAAATAACCTATGGCTGTGAGTTAAATGTTTCATGCGTGTCTGGATAATGGGTGAGGAATGTTTAGGACACAAACAACAGACTATGCACACTATGTGTTTTAGGCATACAGTAGTGCAGACCCTATTCTCTGACTGAAAGTGTGCAGAACTTGAGCAGTATTTAATAAATGTCTGCATGTTCACGTTACAACAATATTTAATAAATGTCTGCATGTTCACGTTAAACATTTGTGCGTACACAGTACACACTCACTATGGTCACGCGCAAAGTGTCCCGGTTTTAGTTCCAAGAAATCTGGTCGCCCTACGTTTTGGGGACAGCCGAGTTCCACAGATGGGGTATGGAAGTAGTTTTCTTTTATGTCTATGGGCAAGAAAGATAGATCTTGTAAGGGATGTTCAGAAGGGGGTGATAGTTACCACAGTAAGACCCTAGGGGACAGATGTTTCCTGTCACCCCGTCTCTGGGTTTGGGTCGAGTAGCCCCACCAGTGCAGTAGAACCCCGGGGAGCAGGGCCCACTGGGCAGAGACAAGCCTGGGGTAAACACAGAGTTCAGTTAGCCTGGGCTAGCAAATACAGGGTTAATTTAGCCTGGGCTATCAAACACAGAGTTCAGTTAGCCTGGGCTAGCAAACACAGAGTCAATTTAGCCTGGGCTAGCAAACACAGAGTTCAGTTAGCCTGGGCTAGCAAACACAGAGTCAATTTAGCCTGGGCTAGCAAAAACAGAGTTCAGTTAGCCTGGGCTAGCAAACACAGAGTGGCTTAGCTTTGGTAAGCCATGCTTTGGTTTGGCCTTTCATGGCGGTCTGAACCCTCAGTCTGTAGCTGACCTGTGGCATTGCAGAAGGCCCCGGCAATGCAGGGCTGTGGCTCTGAGCTTCCCGAGGGGCAGAAGAAGCCCTTTCTACAACGCCCTCCGGTGGACGTGGCTGGACACAGGCAGTTAGCGTTGGTGTAATTGTCCAGATCAAAGGGCTGAGAGGTCCATGCAGCAGACACACAGAACCAGCCTGTGTGGATTACACACACAGCACGCACACACACACACACACACACATAGGATTACACTCACTGGGGTGCACACACAGAAAGTCGGTGAAACTCACAAGTGCTACACACCCAATACACACACACTTAGACTAATACTCA
>NC_063204.1:14590125-14610125 GCF_017589495.1 Alosa alosa
ACACAAAAACACACAAACAAACACACACACACACACACACACACACACACACACACACACACACACACATACAAACACACACACACACACACACACACACACACACACACACACACACACACACACAAAAAATGAATTAGAGATATTTGGATGCTGCTGATCATGTACACAGCTGATGCTCAGGTGTTGAGGATGGCAGACAGGTGTGATGGGCACGTACGGGTGGGCATGGCTGTGCGACAGACGAGCCAGGGGGGCAGTAGTGGCCCGAGGGGCAAAGGGGGGGCTGAGAAAGTCCCGTCTGGTTGCAGAGGTGGCCAGGCTGGCACTCCAGACACCGGCCCTGGGCTCTGCCCTGCACACAGAGGACAAATATACACTCAATATCACATCATAATCAATACTAACTCAAACTCAATATCACATCATAATCAATACTAACTCAAACTCAATACGACATCATAGTAAATACTAACTCAAGTTCAATATGACGCAATATTCAATATGAACCTTAAACTCTATATGACATCATAATCAATATGAACTCAGATCAATACGACATCATAATCAATACTATCTAAAATTCAATACTACATCATAATAAATACTAACTCAAACTCAATACAACATCATAATAAATACTAACTCCAACTCAATATGACATCATAATCAAATTTACTCAATACAAAGTCATAATCAGTATGAATTCAAACTCAATACGACATCATAATGTCCCTTTCCTAAAATATTGGCATAAGCAATGGCAGGTTTTCAATACGACATCATAATAAATAAGACATCATAATCAATACCAACTCAAACTTAATATGACATCATAACAACTCAAACTCAATACGACATCATAATTAATAATAACTCAAATTCAAAATGACATAACAATTTAAACTCAATACGACATCATAATCAATACTAACTCAAACTCAATATGACATCATAACAACTCAAACTCAATACGATATCGTAATAAATAAGACATCATTATCAATACCAGCTTAAACTCAATATGACATCATAACAACTCAAGCTCAATATGACATCATAATCAGTACCAACTTAAACTTAGTATGATATCATAATCCGTACCAACTGAAACTCCATATGACATCAATATATGACATCATGATCAATACCAACTCAATATGACATCATAATAAATAAGACATCATAATCAATACTAACTCAAACTCAATATGGCATCATAAACAATACTAACTCCAACTCAATATGACATCAATACCAATTCAATCTCAATACAACATTATAATCAATACTAACTCAAGCTCAATATGACATCATAATCAGTACCAACTCAAGCTCAAAATGACATCATAATAACTCAAACTCAACGCGACATCATAATGAATACTAACTCAAATTCAATATGATATCATAATCAATACAAACTCAAACTCAATACAACATCATAATCAATACGAACTCAAATTCAATACATCATAATCAATATGAACTCAAACTCAATAAGACTTTATAATCAATAACAACTGAAATTCAATACAACTTCATAATCAATAACAACTTAAACTCAATATGACATAATCAATATATGATTATTAATCACAGTAATGTGGGCTTTCAAATGAGCTGTCTGCATGTTGTTTCTCAGTTTTATTATTCTAAAGACATTAGAACCACAATCTTCAGGAATGGTAAGATTAGACTCACTGGCTGGAAGGTGCCCAGGGGGCAAGCCTCTGCCCGCACTGCCCCCTCATGAGAGTAGTGCCCCTCCTCAGCCTCCCTCTGCACAGGGGAATCTGCCCCACCAGGGCAGTAGAACCCTGCAAAACAGTGTCCGGTGGGGGCAGAGTTGTTGGAGCCCAGACAGTAATACCTAAGAGGAGAGATGTAGGTCATTAGGGAACAGTTAGATCTGAAATGGTGAATTAGTTGTTGAGTAGTTAGGTGGATAGTTTGGTGGGGAGTTTAATAGGATAGGTTGGGGAGGGAATGTAAGTGGAAGGGCTGGGATAGGTTGGTGTGATGATTTTCAGAGCAGTTGATCTAGACTGATATTTAGCATATGTTGTTTGACACAGGAATTGCCAGACTGCCGCTGCTCCACCATGCCCACGTATGTCATGAGTTATATAGTTCTGAGGTGTGTAAGTGGGAGGGTTGGGGTAGGTTGGTGTGATGGTCAGTGGGGAAGGAGTGTTACCCAGGGGGGCAGCTGACACACTGCTGCGGGTCCTTGAGGCCGGTGCTGTTGCTGAAGGTGCCAGGGGGACATGGGGACGGGTGGGGTGACCCAGAGGGGCAATAACTGCCAGCTGGGCACAGACCACCCCAAGGGCCATCCACAGGAGTCTGCAGGAGACACACACACACACACACACACACACACACACACACACACACACACACACACACATGCACATGTACAATAATATTTCATAATTCTCTTATATAGATGGTTGCAAAGGGTATAGCACCACTGACGTCTGACTCTAACAGAGTTGGAAAGGACTTTAGCAAGAAAGCCGCACAGAGTCTATCAGTCAGTACATAGTCACCACAGTCACAGACATCATGAAATGTGTCCAGATGAGGCGTGCAGCCTTACTGCTGTGGTGGCTCTCTGTCTGCAGTAGAAGCCCTCCTCACAGGCCCCCGACGGCTCTGTCTGCCCCACTCCACTGCAGTACCTGCCCCCATCACAAGGGGCACACTCTGAGGCATCGGCCAGGGCAGCACTATGGCCATAGGTGCCGTCCTCACAGGGGGCAGGGGTGCTACTGCCCTCTGGGCAATAGAAACCCTGACAGCACCAGAAAAAAACCCTCATTTTAATAATGTGCAAAGTACAAAGTGTTAAATCTGATGGATTGCAAAATCTATTTGTTGATTTAATAACATGTCTACAATCCAAAGTACAAATATTGGTAAGAAAAGTCAGTCTTTTAAAAGTGCCTTAGTAACAATACTCATATCTTGAATCGTTTAAATGAGTGTGATCACTGTGTGTTGACTAATAAAGTACAGAGCTGTGTGTGTCTCTTGGGCGTGTGGTCATACCTGAGGGCACTGGTTAGGCGTGTGGGAGGCCAGGGTGCCACAGTAGTGCCTAGCTGGACAGGCCACGCAGCTCTCGCCTCCGTGCCCGAGGGAGTCGTTCCTGAAAGAGCCCACCGGGCAGGGGAATGAGAGTGGATGCCCTGTGCCAGCAGGGCAGAAGTGCCCGTTTGGGCAGGAACCCGTCTGCCAGGTAACAGGTGAAACACACACACACGGGGAGTAGAACAGAACAGAACTGAGTGCAGTGAATCAGGACAACAAGAGGCATGAAGACAAACACTCATCACTCTCTCTGCAAGCATTCACCTACACATAACTGAGTTTCACTGAAGGAAGTTCATTCTTTTAAGTTCATGAAAATGAACCACCACAGTGTCACACAGTCCATACATCAAGAAATCTGAGGATAAATTCCTCAGAGCCAGCAGAGACACTGTAAGTGTGGGATGCTTTAACACATTAACTCAGTGCCTCGGCTTTTAACTCAGCACCTCGACTTTACACACTAACTCAGCCTCTCGGCTTTAACACACTAACTCAGCATCTCGGCTTTAAAGGCCTATCACACCAAGAACGATAACGATACCGATAACTATAACCATAACGATAAAAGCGTTCACACTGAACAACGATAAACAAAGTCTCTCATTGTGTTAATGAATGTGACGGTTAAAATTTGATGGGTTCTGATTGGCTATTAACTTTTTATCGTTCTGAAAAATTTTTTTGATCCCCAACGATATCGTTCTTCATGTCGTTATCGTTATAGTTTATGGGTGAACGTCGTCATTCATATTAACAAGAACGATATTTATTTATAGTTATCGCTATTGCTATCGTTCTTGGTGTGAATGGGCCTTAACACACTAACTCAGCATCTCAGCTTTAACACACTAACTCAGCATCTCGGCTTTAACACACTAACTCAGCAGCTCGGCTTTAACACACTAACTCAGCCTCTCGGCTTTAACACACTAACTCTTAACAAACTTAACAAACTCTCGGCTTACTGGCTCTGTGACGGGCTGGTCCTGGTTCTGAGAGAAGCAGTACATCCCAGCGGGACACGAGACACAGTCGGCCTCATCCCTCAGACCCGGCTGTCCACTGTAGGTTCCATTAGGGCAGGGAATCGGGTTAGGGTTCTGGGGTCAGATCAGAGGAGGAGTACACACAGTCAGTGCTGTGCCCTGGTGGAAGGCAGGTTGAATCTGCTGCAGGCACACCAGCGAGGGATGTTAGAACACTTACAACGCCCCCTCCGGGACAGTAGAATCCGATGGGGCAGAAGACGGTGGAGCGCTGGGGCTCCCGGTCGAGCCCCTGGGAGCAAACGAAGCCGGGGGGACACACCATGACGCTCAGCATGACCTCTGCGCTGGTTGTCTCGTTGCTGCAATAGTGACCGCGCCGACACGGCAGGCACTCCACTGAGCCCTCATCCTGAGCATCACAATACCACAGCACAGCACAGCCAGGCAGACACACAACACCACAGACCCGCATAGCCAGGCAGACACACACCACAGCACAACACAACATCAAAGCACAGCACAGCCGGGCAGACACACAACACAACAGCAAAGAAGTCACCACAGTCAGGCAGATGCACAACAGCACAGAACAGTCAGGCGGATGCACAACACAACAGCACAGAACAGCCGGGCACACACACATACAACAGCACAGCACAGTCAGGCAGGCACAACAACAGCACAGAACAGTCAGGCACAACAGCACAGCACAGAACAGCACAGTCAGGCACAGTCGGACGACGCACAACAGCACAGAACAGTCAGGCACAACACAACAGCACAGAACAGTCAGGCACAACACAACAGCACAGCACAGCCGGGCAGACACACAACACAACAGCAAAGAAGTCACCACAGTCAGGCAGATGCACAACAGCACAGAACAGTCAGGCGGATGCACAACACAACAGCACAGAACAGCCGGGCACACACACATACAACAGCACAGCACAGTCAGGCAGACGCACAACAGCACAGAACAGTCAGGCACAACACAACAGCACAGAACAGCCGGGCACACACACACAATACAACAGCACAGAACAGCCGGGCAGTTGCGCAACACAACAGCACAGCAAAGCCAGGCAGACGCACAACGCCACAGAACAGCACAGAACAGAACAGAATAGCCACACAGGTGCACAACACCACAGCACACCAAGCAGACACACAACACAATAGAGAGCCAGAGAAATGTCACAACAGAGAGATAAGGCATGTCAGTTAGCAAGCACTTGAGCATTATATATCATCATATAGGATATCTGACGAAAGCTGTAGATCAAGACAGTATTAACAAAGCATAAACATAATACAAAAGGCTATCAAAAGAAAAAAACACACATCAGTTCAGCTTGTGAGCATTGCACACTAGCATAAGATATGAGGGAAATTACATGAATGTCCAGATGTTTCTCAGTGCTGTAATACCATATCCTTCCTGATAAATACCTGGGTAGGGTTTGTGTGAATGTATGATGCTAACATGGGATATCAACATGGACCATAAGAAAGGGAATGGCAGACTGGTTGCAGACCAATAAGAGCTCCTGGTCAGAGGTGTTTGTTGCACAGATGGTTTTAGTTCTCACATTCACCGAGTCTGTGTATCCTCACACATCTCCAGGAGCTGACACGGTCAGTGTTATCTCTCTCACAAGCTCTCATTACCGTACCTGAACCGACCAGACAGAGGCCACATCAGGGCCGGGTGAGGGCCAGATGAGGGTCAGGTCAAGGTCAAACCAGGGTAAGAGCTAGGTTACTCTGGATAGATAGATACCTTAAGAATCCCAAAGCAGATCTGTCCATCCAGTGGCTTATATAACACATGCAGAACAAGAATAATACTCTAGAATAATGGATACAACTGTAGTCTGTCAACCAGAATTAGTACAAAGAACTGCCATTAGACTGAGTATGCACCCGTGAGGTAATGCAGGGTCACACTCTGATGCGAGTGTGTGTGAATGTAGGGAGTGCAAATGGTGATTACCATAAAGGTAACCACAGTTACAGTGTGAGTTACAGAGTGATTCTTCTTGAAGTCCAGATGATGTGGTTGTGGAGAAGTAGACATTTATCCATATAGCATTATATATAGCACATTTCATACACAGAGGCAATTCAATGTGCTTGACATAAACAAAAGCAAAGAAGAGTGAGATGAGAGTAAATAAATAAATAAAAAGGAGAAATAAAAATAGTTTAAAACATAGTTGAGTGTGCTAAATGGCTGTGGAGAGGCATCGCAAGACTCACCGAGTAGCTGCCCACTCCACACACTCTGGGCTGGACGGTGGCGGGCAGGGGGCAGAAGTATCCCGCGGGGCACGGGGGGCAGTCCTGGGGCCGCTGGCCCCCTCTCAGCTGCCGGTACGTCGTCCTGGCAACGGAGGAGAGGCTCTCTCAAACACTGTGATGGGCAAATCCCACCTGATCTTATTCTCTACTGCAGACGGCATCGTCTCAAACACTCTGATATCTAGCAGTGTGTGTGTTAGTGTTTGTCTAACTCTAACATTTTTAACACACTGTCTCTAAAACTGGAACCAAAACAAAATCCTGACATCAACCCTTACAGTATATAAATGCAAAGGAATGCATTATCATATATCTAATCTAATCTAATACACAGTTTGATGAAGAAGATCTAGTTGCTACTGTGTTTACTGTGTTTACTGAGAGATGTGGAGCTGAGAACTTGAGACTGGAGATATTTCCCGACCCCCACAGAGGCAGACATCTGCACTCATTAAAGAGCCCAGCTGAGGGCCGCACTGACAGTGGGGCTGTGAACAGGAGCTGGACCAGCACAGCTGGTGCAAAAACCTGCCAGGGACCGTCCTCTTGGGATCAGGACTCCCACACATATGATCATGTTGGGAAAAGCATCTACATCAAGCCATCTGGCACACGCCCATCCAGAGTGGGCTACAATGCAAACAGCAAACACTCTGAGAGTGTATGAGAACGCTTCTGCTGGAGGACTCATTGGCTATGTGTGTGTGTGTGTGTGTGTGTGTGTGTGTGTGTGTGTGTGTGTGTGTGTGTGTGTGTGTGTGTGTGTGTGTGTGCTTGACTCACAGGGGGCAGGCTGTGGGTTTGGAGGTGCCCTCCTTGCAGTAATGCCCCGCGGGGCAGATGAGGCAGTCAGCTCTCTGCCCGTTGCCAATGGTGGTGCTGAAGGTCCCCGCTGGGCACGGGAACTGGGTGCCGTACATGGTTCCTGAGGAAGCAGTATCCACAATCAGCTTCACTGGCTTCAACAACAGCAGCGTGCCACAGTCACCTTCATAGACCTCTGAAGTTCGCCAAGAAAAGGGATCCAAAGCTGTCATCTTTGCCCATTTAAGGAGATCCAGATCTTCCTATATGGGCAAAGATGATACCCAGATCTCCTTATATGGGCAAAGGGTCCTACTTTTTGTGTCTTTTAAAGGCGAACTTCAGAGGTCTATTAGCATCAACAACAGCAGTGTGCCACAGTCACCTGTGTTTATGTTGGTCAGAACTGTACACACACTCCTACAAGACATACATGGCCAGTCTTCAATTTGATACACCTGGCAGCGTTCAGATGAAACCTGAATCTCACACACCTGTCTGAGGGATATGCTTGTATTAGACCCAACCACCTCTACAAGGTGTGTAGTTCAAGGTGTGTGAGACTCTATATGTGATTAGCACTGACATGTGGGGGGGTGTCTGGACATGTGGACTATGTGTGTGCTGTCCGGATGAGCAGCCAAGTGCATAATATGTGGCATTGTGTCGCCAGTGTAGTCTTTGAAATTCAAGTGGGGTCAAACCAACATTTATGATTTTCATAGTTTATCATGTTTAAAACTATTCAGGCACAATGTAAAACGTGCACACAAAACGGCTCCAATAGTAGGCATCCTTCTAGCATGAGAGGTTAAAAAAAACAGATCAGAGGATGAGACCCACTCTACTTCACTGGCAGCTGTGCCCAGATTCAGTACAGGAGAAACAGGGAAGGTTTAAAGACCACCTGGTGTCCTGGATGAGTTTAGCATTGTACCTTCAGGGCAGTAGTGTCCAGAGCTGCACCTCCCTGACGGCGCCCCTGTGCCCGAGAGGCAGTACCATCCCCGGGGGCATGGCTGGCACTCCCGCAGCGACTCCAGCCCACTGTGCTCACTCCAGGTGCCCGGCGGGCATTTGTGCTGCGTGGGGAACATGCTGCCAATGGGGCAGTAGTGCCCGGGAAAGCAGGCGAGAGGTGGCCTCTGGATGCCACCCGTACCTGGCCAGGGTGACAGAGAAGCACTCAGAGCATGCCGGTCTGTATGCAGGTGACAACTAGATGTGAATATCTATAGGTGATTACTGTGACTGTGTGAACTATATGTGCATATGTGATCTATCACAATGTGTCCACCCGACATAAAGACTCCATGAAATAATCCCAATAAGTCCTAGCTGATAATTTTCTGATGGATTCTCTAACTGAGACATTAAAGAGTGTAGCAATTACAATAGCCCTTACAGATGTGTGATGATTACATAGAGGGCTTCATATGATTAAGTGCAGAAAGGATGGGTGCTGCTGAACGGAGCTGTGAGCTGTTCAGACTAGCCAGCGCGTTGTATTTGATAAAGAGCTGCAAGCCCAAGTGTGTGTGTGTGTGTGTGTGTGTGTGTGTAGCTGTGTGCTGCGAGTGGTGTGGTGAGTCGTACTGCACCTCTGAGGCAGGCGAAGCGTGCGGGGCACAGCTGACATTGCGTGCGGTCTGTTAGGTCGGTGCGGTTGCCAAGGGTGCCAGGGGGGCAGGCGTTGGCAGGTAGGTTTGGGCGCGCCGAACCTGGAGGGCAAACAAAGCTGGGCAGAGGGGGCATGAGAGGGTAAGATGAAAAAACAGAGAATTAGAGTCAGAGAAGAAGAAGGAGAAGGAGCTTGAGTGATGATCACATGTACCTTTAAAGTGTAACTCTCGCCAAAATGCAACCTACAGTAGGGTCTTTTTGTGAATGTAAAACGTAAACAAAATAGCGATTTCGATGCGATCATGCATCAAAATAGTAGTGCCCCTAGCACTTCCATTCAAAAGGCCTTTTGACCCGAAAACGACATACAGTCAATCTTAATAGTGGCACTTTCGACGTAATTATGCTTTTAAACAAAGGTTTGAATTGGGTACATTCACAAAAAGACCCTAGGCATTTTGGCGAGAGTTACGCTTTAAGCATGATTTGCATTTTGAACGTTTTTTAATCATCAGTGGCTGATGCCTGGTGCTTCCGCTTCACGTTGGGGGCATGTTTGCCCTGTCAGAACGTTTGATACTGACTAGTGGACAAAACGCTATCCCTTACATACATGGACAATATGCACTCAGTGTCCCACACATGAGGAAAATCATAGAACAGATGGATGTGTGTGTGTGTGTGTGTGTGTGTGTCTGAGTCCCTGGCAGAGAGGTGGGCAGCATTACCCTGGCATGCAGTCGACGTCTGGAGCCTTCAGTGCCACTCTGGTGCAGGCCTTGCCGGGGTAGCAGGGTCGGCAGTCGTCAGCGGAGTCCTGCCCATCCAGGGGGTTGAAGGAGCCCGGCTGGCAGGGCACGGGGTCACTGGTGCCCTCGGGGCAATAGAACCCTGCTGGACACCGCAAGCAGTCTTTCATTCCTGTGTGGGACAAACACACACACAAACACATACACACACACACCCACACACACACACACACACACACACACACACACACACACACACACACACACACACACACACAGACCATATACATGAGTGTTTTTGGGTGTGGTTTGCTTTTGAGTAAATCTGGGAAAGGAAAGACTCCTGTCCTCACTTAGCGCCCCCTGGTGGGGAGTGAAGGTACCACGGGGACATAAGATCTCTGTCAGGGTGCCAGCTGGGCAGTACCGTCCCCTGGCACAGGGCAGGCCTGGCCCAACAGAACCTGCCAGAGAAGCAATGATACAATTAAAGAAATTAACATGAGAGAAAGTGTGTGTGTGTGTGTGTGTGTGTGTGTGTGTGTGTGTGTCTGCTTGTTTGTGTGTGTGTGTGTGTGTGTGTGTGTGTGTGTGTGTGTGTGTGTGTGTGTGTGAGAGAGAGTCTGTGTGTGTGTGTGTGTGTGTGTGTGTGTGTGTGTGTGTGTGTGTGAGAGAGAGAGTCTGTGTGTGTGTGTGTGTGTGTGTGTGTCTGTGTCTGTGTGTGTGTGTGTGTGTGTGTGTGTGTGTGCATGCATGTGTTTGTACACGTGTGTGTGTGTGTTGACTCACCTGCAGGACAGAAACGTCCCTCCACACATCGCTTGCAAGCTGCTCTACTTGTCTGGCCGAGTTGTGCTCCAGCAGTTCCGGCAGGGCAAGGTGACCCGTGTGGTACTGCTGTTCCCTCCTCGCAGTAGAACCCCGCCGGGCACAGGAACTGGGAGTCGGGCCTGCGATAGCTGCCCTCCAAACAGTAGAACCCTGCACAGAACCGGCCATGGCACAGTTAGAGACAGAATCCCAGTTTGGGCCTTTGGACGGTCTACAAAGCAGAAACCTGCAGAAAAGTGTTTGGCCTTTGAGTGGACCCTGGGGCAGCTGGAAAAAACTACATTTCCCATCATGCCCAAAGTGCCTTTCATCTTCTTTTCAGCAACCACATGCTTCAGAGATACGTCAGCTCTGCTCTGACCACAAACACATAGTCGGTCTGAGTTTCAGCCACCGAGCTACCGTACCATACCACACCACACCACACCACACACCACACCACACCACACCACACCATTCCACACCATACAGACATGTGGGTGCAGTCACATTGTAAAGAGAAGCAAATGTATGCAAATGTATCCAAATGTTGACTCTGTGTGTACCTGCGGGACAGGGTGAGCAGTCTCTCTCTCTCTGCAATCCCTCCTTGGCTCCATAGCGTCCGGCTGGACACTGGATGGCCATGCCTCCAATGCAGTAAAACCCTGCACAACAGGGAGGCCCAATGGATGAAGCACACATCTACTGAATAGTCACACCATACAAATCAACATAGTACTGTAGTAGTATAAGTAAGGAATGTTTAGAGGCTAATATCCAGTAAAACCAAATTCTACAGTAGGGTACAGTATATACTAAGACAATATAATATGATGGCATTCAGGCTGGCAGGTCAGTCAATGTCAGTCATTGTACGAAACAGATACTGTATGGAGATGGGGAGGCATGTACTGTAGCTGCCTAGGTGATAACCTTTGACCTTAGAGGTCAACTGGGCACCTGGGGCTTTCTCACTCACACTCACCCACTTGACACTTCACACAGCCCACCCCCTCCTTCTCCGAGAGCTGCATCCCTGCTGGGCAGGGCTGCTGGGGTCGTGACCTCTGAACCTCGGCCCTGCTCCAGGCCGTGGGCCTCGAGGCCTGGCATCCGGACGTGCCATTGCAGCGTTGGCATGACGACTGGCCAGGCTGGGTGGTGTGCTCGTCTGGCGGGCAGGGCAGAGGCTGCGACAGGCCCTCCTGGGGGCAGAAACTACCTGGAACACAAACAGAAGGCCTGATAGGGACCGCAGACAAACCCGACTTCAAAGCACAACCTACAGTAAGATGCTGATTGGCCACCGGATTGCCTTGTTGTTTCACTGCATACACTGCCAAGACATTGTGCAGCCAGTGCGATGCACAGAATGTAGACAAAGCAGTGCTAGCTAACTGTTTCCACACTACTGTTGCTCCCCAAATACAGTTCATAATATATCTACTGTACTTCTAATTGAGAATAAGTTTGATAACAAGTTTGATAACAAGTTGCAAATCTTGGCAGTGTTAGTCAGCTGGGTCTTTTAACTGAGGAAGAAAGAAAGAGGCTGAGGAGAAAGGATGAAACTGTGTTATTACATCCAGTCATCGAGAGGCTAAACGCTAACTACCAGGGTTGTATCTCCTTACGAGTTTATCTGATGATTACACACTGTGCTTCTTAGTAGCAAGAAGGCAAGCTGAAGTCAATTAGAGCAGCCTTTTCCCTGACGGCTCACATTGAATTGGCCATAAATTAGTTGATGGACCTCTGGCTGTGTTGGTGGAGCTGCACACACTGCACCGATCGGAGCTACGGATACTCATCGACCGGCCGCTTGGTCTGCGGTCCACTTTACAGACAGCCTCACACAACAGGGTCAGACCTCTCCACCTGAGAGGGTCACACCTGTATGTGTATGTTTATGTTTGTGTTTATGGAATTTAGCAGACACTTTTATCCAAAGTGTCTTAAAAATGTAACAATACAATACTTAAAATTAACAGTAAACAGTTTCAGAAAGTTGGTAAGACTACATTAAGGGTATAAATGCTAATGCAACACTATGTGGAGGTCATCTTAGAGGTCCTACCTGGTTATTGTTTCTGAATGTGCGTTTAGAATAATTCAACTTTTTATTGATGTTTAGGAGTGTCCCTTCTGTAGGCCTGAGTTACACACGGTATGATAACAATCATAGCGTGACTTTACAATGTGAAGATGTGATCATAATTTATAATCAGAATCATAGATTTCCTATTAAAAGATTTTTAGTCATATAACTGCTTAAATCCAGCTTGCTCTAAAACAAATAAAAATGTGCAAATGCTGCAAGGTAATGATAGACAACCAGTGTGAAACAAGTAAGACTTAAAATGTTTTAAAACTTAGAAGATTAGAATTGAAGAGTGTTTTCTTAATTAAAAGCATAAATTGTTTTTGCTAGAATAAGTGTTTTTCTTAAACATAAGTTTGCTTATAAAGTGTAAAGTGTTTTGCTCAGACTTAAGGAATATTACGTGTTTGCTTAGATATAAAAAGGTTGTGTTAGATTGCTAAATGAAATGTGCTTTGAACGAAATGTAAGAACTTAATGTACCAGCTGTAAGAGACTGTGTGTCAGCAAAACAGGGGCAACAGGGGCTACGCCTTAAAGACTTGACTCCGCTCCGGGTGAGTAGGGCTACTTTCTAAGACACTGTATGGGCAAAAAATATACTGCGCACGCACTGACATACACAGGAGTAGTGAACTCAGCCAGGCATTTAGGAAGGAAAGTCCTAGCTCCAGGGCAGACAAAAAAACGAATAGGTTTTGTTAGCAAATTCATTGTTTGTGAAACTAAGGTCTAGGACCTGTTGTGGTCTAAATGCACACCACACACCCAAGCAAGGATACGGATATCTGTCTGATAAATACAAGTGTTTTTAGGGATAGAACCTAAATGGTTATAGATCTGTTGTGGTCAATTGAAGTTCTTAAATGTTACAAGAGCTGTCATCAAAAAGAGCTTTGATTTAATTTTGACAAGACTCCCCTAAGAATATGGGTTGTTTTGAGTTGATTTTCTCTCAGCCCTGGGTGGGCAGACGGACGTCTGTGGTGAGTTTTTGACCTCTCCCAGATCATGATGACCAAACAACTTTTGCAAATACAGCTCTGAATTTCTTCCCTTTTTAGTGAAGTTAACCACATTTTGAAGTACGAGTCAAGGGAATAGGGAACAGTGACTAAGAGATAGAAAGAGACTCTGAAGTAGTCCACCTTAGCCCCTAAACCCCAAATTAGGGAATTTGATTCAGATAGAGAGAGCCTCTCAATCAAGTCAACCCTCTCGTACATCCTAAACCCGTTGAAAACGGGCCCTCACATCAGACACACACACTGAAAGATACTTCCTCATTTACCCTGTGATATTATCACAGTCCGAAGACGAACACACACACAGGATTTACGATCTCATCTGTGTTAAAGGGAGCCTCTTTAGACACCAGAGTGGACACAAAATGCAACACAATATTACACAAAGTGATGCAAATAATACTCTACAAATGCTGGAGTGGGGAAACCATAGGGAAACCGAATCTCAGTATCTCAAAGCACATTAAAATAATCAGCTTACTTACGTACAGTATGTCCACCCGACAGTATGAAATGAGTGGTTTATTGTTTGTATAAATGTTTGTGTGTTGAGAGTATCACACCTGTCAAACTGAAAGTGTGAGAATGAGTGATTTTATTGTTTGCATGTTTGCTTGTTTGTTGAATGAGTAGCGCTAACACAACAGACACCTTTACAATAATAGATCATGCATGTATAGATCAGTAAGGTGAGCCGAATGAAAGAATGGCTTATTTATTTAATTTGCATTGTGGTTCCTTCTTATTCTGTAGGTCTATCTCTAAATCGAGGGATCCGAAATTTGACCGAAAGGTGTCTGGCTGTTCATGTTGGAACCACATATAACTGACACGCTGACCACCTGAAGAACAGATACCAGAGAGTCTGTACAAAATACTTATGGTTATCTAATAGTGTCCGAGAACAGGCTTCTAGCCAAAGCTATAAAGATGTTGCCAGTCCTATGGTTATCTGAGCATGTGGTGAAGTTGACATCACGGTTGCTGACCCCATGTGCAAAGCAGCGTGATATCACCACCTCAGCATGGTGAGGAGGTGCCAGAGGTCATAGATGAAGGACTCGAGGTGTGAATACGCTGAAGCACCAGATGACAATGTAAAGTTGAAATAGAAGTGAAAGTTAAATCCTCTTTGTCTTCCTCTAATACTGTATTACTGTCATTCAAGTTAGAGGTGTGTGTGTGTGTGTGTGTGTGTGTGTGTGTGTGTGTGTGTGTGTGTGTGTGTGTGTGTGTGTGTGTGAATGGTGAAAGTAAGAGATTAAATAGACGTAAATTAGTAATGACCATGTAAGCCATCTCTCTCTTTCACTCTTTCTCTCCCTCTCTTCCTCTCTCTCTCGCTCTCTCTATCTATCTCTCCTCCTCTCTCTTTCTCTTTCTCTCTCTCTCTCTCTCTCTCTCTCTTTCTCTTTCTCTCTCTCTCTCTCTCTCGGCCTCTCTTCCCCCCTCTCTTCGCTACTTGCCTGTAGGACAGGGCATGCACTGCGAGGAGAGCGCTGGGGCGTAGGAACCTTGTGGGCAGGAAACACACTCGCTCTGCTCTGCGTTCGGCTCCTCGCCAGGCCCACACTGAGGGAGAGGAGAGAGAGGAAACACACACACACACATCACATCAGACCGTGTGTGAGTGTGTGTGAATGTGTGTGTGTGTCACTCAACTTCACATGCAGCATCTCTGCTCTCTCAGAAACGGAGCAGGGTTGAGCCCAGAGTGCCAACTATTACTGCTGCCATGTTTGTTTGTGGTGTGCTGTCGGACTGGAGAGTGTGTTGAGTAATCTGCCAGGTCAGAACAGACGGGCAGACAGTACCCTTCTTTGATGGCCGGCATGGCACACGGAGCCGGCGGGGCAGGGCAGGCAGGACAAGTGGCCCTCGGGTGAGAAGGTTCCGGAGGGGCACAGAGACAGAATGCTGCTGGCATGGTCACAGGCACAGCCCTGAGGACACAGTCTGCAGTCCACCCCGTCTTCAGAGCTGATCAGGCCAGGCCCACAGGGCTGAGGACACACACACACACACACACACACACACACACACATACACACACAGATAGACACACACAGAGACAGACAGACACACACACACACACACAGAACTGAGTGAAACAGGTGCAGCCCCTCGCCACCAGCACCTCAAGTTAAAGTGAAGGTGATAAAGCCAAGCGGTCCCTTCCCCTGCCTGGCATAAAGCTGTGTGTGTTACATACCTGGCAGTCCTCGATGCTGGCCTTGCCTGGCTGCAGGTTAAACGTTCCAGGGGGGCATTTTCTGGGTGCGCTTACATTGCCAAGACAGCTAAACAAAACAACAACACCCATGTATGTGTCTGAGTTTTACAGACCATGGATGAATTTAACATGATCTACTTACATTGTTAATGTTCTTCTGTATTACTGTATTGTACTTGGTAACATTGCCCAGGAATACAGATCAGTAGCCCTTAAATTCATATTTTGATATGCAATTTGAAATTAGACCTTAAGTTCAGAAATATAATAAACATGCAAACTTTCTGGAAATAGATGTGGGAAAATATTGCCAAGGGCTTTAAGTCCCACAGATAGGCAATCCTAATAAAGGAGAACAACAGACACAGTAAGACCCTGCCAGGCCAAACCTCTCTGGAGATCACAAGTGGTCCAATACACTTTCAACTGTGATATCATGTGAGAGAGAAGTCAGTGTTTTGCCATTTTGGGTTGTTTGTATGTGTTACTCACAAATATCCTGCCGGGCACTCCACACACACTCCAGTGGAGAAATACGATCCTCCTGGACAGGACACAGAACTGAGCTGCTCGCTGTGGGCCAACAGTCCTGGAAAATACCAAAAAACACACATTTCTAATCAAGTTTCACAGCTCTGCAACAGCAATGCCATCCAGGTGGCAACCAAAGACCAGGCTACTCACCAAAAGCAACCACGTAAGCCAGGAGCAGTAGAGGTGAGATGGAGAGGAACTCTCGCTCAGGCCCCAGTCGCATGCTGATTTCGCCTCAGAGTCGTCGTTATTTTGGGGCTAGACTGATTCCCTCTGTGCTGTCCACATCCCAACACTCCTGCTGTCCTGTGAGGGTCAGTTGTGAACTGTGCAGCAAAAGCCCATTGAGGCCTGAATAATTGAGAGTGAAAGTGACACCCTGTAAACGGACTCCCGTGGCGGCTATTCAGACATGCAGTGGGACTGGACACTTTTTACCCTCAAACAGTAGCCCACATGCCAGTGGCACCCGGACCATCCAGGCACCTCATGCAATACTTATGTTGAGCAAGTCTCATTACATATACTCCTTACATTACACTAGTACTAGCCAATTTCTACTAAAAACAACAGGGCCGCCAGTCACAGGTCCCACATTTTACTACCGTAATTTCCTGTCTATTAACCAAAGTTTATACATTGATTTTGCTAAATTCCTTCAGCTCTGGGCATAATACACAGGTCCGGGCTATCCATGGGGAATGCATTCATTCTTCTTTACTCTAATACACGATGCGGCTAATATTTACTACTGTAAAGATGTTGTAATGGAATTAGATTTGTTGTTCAGTTGAGTCGTAGCCATATGTCAGGTGTCAAAGCAAGGGGTCTGAGGAGATGTTTGATGCAGAGCAAACTGAATCAGGCGGCTCTGGCTGGAGATGGTGCTCTGCTGTTTGCCATGTAAAGCTGGAGGTGTCATAGAGAATGTGTTCCAGTTAAATGGATGACAGGCTCTGTGTGAACAGCAGAAGCTGTTGCCATTGTTTTCTGTTACTGTGGAGGAGCAGTGTGTGTGTGTGTGTGTGTGTGTGTGTGTGTGTTTTTAGTGCGGAGGAACCGTTGGGTGTGTGGTATTGTGGAGGCAGAGGTTTCCTGTCGTCTCTCACCCAACTCTGACAGTCGTTGCTTTGCTTTGTCTTGCTCCACTCAGCAATCTCAATTTCCTCTCTTGAGCTTGCATAGGCAGTGTTCAAGTCTTGTGGCACTGTTAGCAGAGCTCAAAGCCACAGAGGTACAGAGCAAAGAAACATGCTGTAGGCTGCCTCCCTATCTGTGTGTAAAACAACAAAACAGAAGGAAAAAGGAACCTTGTTAAAGCTGTGGTTTCAATTGCATTGTTTTGAGTACGAAAAGAAAATGGAAACAGATAAGAATGACTATACTACACAGAAGAAGACTATTCTGACATGACCGAACATGATTAAATAAACTAATAGTGGAATTATGCAATCAAAGTTCACCAAGTGAAAACATAAAAGTTATAGATCACGTTTTGACTTGAGGACATCTCTGTCCACTGGTTGTTCAGCAGTGCCAGTTTAACGAACATGTAGAAATGGAACTGTTACTGTGCTTTGTAGTTAACTAGACACACTGTAATGCCCAAAAAGAATATCGTATCTCAAACAAATCTGTTTTTTTTTTCTTCTACATAATAGATTGTACGTGACTATAATGATTTGGAGTCACATTTTACACATTTAAAAATATCTACATGGTATTGTGTGTAATACCGCAGAAGTTGTAATAATACGAAAATGTAACGTTTATGCTATAGTGAATATGCAGCCGGCCTTCGTATTTTCATGAAATTTCCTGTTTCCAGGACCAGGTGTTTTGAGAAAGTTTCCATGTGTAGGTTAAAACATGAGAAACATCCTGTCGTGTCGCTTCCTGCTCAACGTCAGGGAGATGCAAGTGATGCTTGAGTCTCTGCAATTCTCACCATAAGCATCACACAAGCCAAGACAGGACAACTTCATCCAATTACGGACAATTCAGGACAACACAACCTCAACTAAACAAAGGACGATTCAAGACAAGATAAACTAATTCAGCAAGGAACAATCCAGGTCAAAACAACACAATTTCCATTCAAGGGATAAGACAAGATTCCATAATTACAAGACACCATCCAGGACAAGACTACAAATCAACAAGACTCTAAATCAATGGCAGATATATCAAAGCCCTCCAAATGGCTTCTGATATTGCTGGTTGAGTTTGCAATACAAGGTAAATATAAAATTTCAATTTCAACTTCCAAATGATCTTCTCATGTGCGTTGTCCATCTCACACCCCCTGAGTTTCTCCCCAGCCTGTGTGAGCTGTGACCTGGGTGGCATGAGGCAGACGGTCCCTGCAACCCTGGGCGAGCCTCTGATTCTCAGCTGCACCTTTAACTGCTCAGCGGGGTTCGTACGAGGCAAGTGGAGCCAGGAGGGTGAGGACCTGGGGTGTGCAGGCTGCCACTGGACAGAAGGGCTGTTCAGTAAGTCCGGTGACTTTTGCACACTCCAACTGTCTACGCAGGAGGTGACTCGGAATGATTCCCATCACACCTACACCTGTGAAAGCTGCCAAACCGACCTGCCGGGACTCCCCTGCCGGACCGAACAGCAGGTTTCACTCAAGATCAGCACATCGCCGAAAGGTAAGAGATTGCAGCACTTGGGTATGGTACCGTTGATAACACATGATAGTGTTACTGTCACAAAAGATGAGAGAAAAGAGTTGAGAAGGCCAAGTGGATCCTCCACAATCCACCTTTTTCACAATTACTGACTGCAATCTACTGGGGATCACATTTGTGACCAAAATGTGTCATACTCTGTGGTGAACGTGAATGTGTTCACTTTGTTTATTACCAGGGATAGGCCTATAGTGTTAAAATAAGAGGTGGGTAAAAACATGATTGATGATAAAAATGATTGATGACAAAAAAAAATGATTTGTGTAATCACGGTGAGGTGGTGAATAAACTCTTTTGAGAGGTGAATAAACTCTAATAAGAGGTGGATAAACTCTATCTCTGCAATTTCAGGTGGATAAACTGTGTTTACTTGCATTTAGCCTCCACTACATCCCTGTTTATTACATGTGGTGCATTGTGCAAGAGAATGTGTTTGCGTTGTTCACTGTCTGGTGTTCATAGTTTCAATCTCACTAATCCATTGTATATCCTCCAGCTACCTCCTCCTCTATATTCTCGTCCACTGCGCTAACTTCCAGTGATGGTGCAGGTGGTGATGTGGATGACACTCCATCAGGTACAGAATAATTAGAGAGAGAGAGAGAGAGAGAGAGAGAGAGAGAGAGAGAGGATGGTCTCTAGTAATAGATGATGTATTCATGTTGATCGATTTGATAAATTATCCTCTCTGATAGATGAGTTTCAACTGGTCAAGGTGCTGGCAGTTGTAGTTGCCTTCGTCATCATGGTTCTACTGATTTCATATCTGTGTATCCTGAGACGCAAAAGAGGATGTGCTGGTAGGTCGTTTTATCGTTTAACTCAACAACAACACTGCTGCCAATCTCGTCTGAATGTGTGTCAAAGGCTTTTCTGATCATTTTTATCTTTGGTTTTCAGCTGGTTCAGAGAAGATTCCTCCTGGTAGGCATGACAGGTGAGTTATGACAAAAATAGATCAAAACAGCAGCAGAGGGTACTGCAAAGAAGGACTGAGCTCTGAATGTGAAAATAATGTGTCTTTTTG
>NC_063204.1:14985125-15192625 GCF_017589495.1 Alosa alosa
GGACTATTCCCATTACTGGACTAGTTATATTTCATATGCATGTGTATTTCTTTTTTTTCCCCTCTCCATAGATTACGAACGAGTTAAAGCCTGATTAGAATTAGGGAGTGTGTGCTTTCCTTCATTTGCTTATTCGCTCTGTGGAGTGAGAAATCATTCTCTCAATGAGAATAATTGAACACGGGCAGAGGTACCAGCTCATTACCCACAAATCATAGGGAGCATGGGCACCTCAGCCTTAGACTGTAATGACTTCTGGGAATAAGAGGACCAGGAGTACTGAGAACCTAAAGTGTGCTGAAGACACCTCCAGCCCCAGTGAACGCAAATGACGGGCAAATGATGTTATCATGATGCCAAAAACGACATTAAGACAGCATAATTTCCAAAGCATTCACATCTAAGTTTTAGCAATGATTTAAGAAGATCTATGTGAAACTTTATAAAAGCCTCATTGCTGAAAGACTGACCATGCTTTAGAGTAGTAACCATTTAACACTGTTCCTTTTATTTTGCCTTTCTGAAAGGAACTTACTTGTTGAATGTGCTGCTTTATTTCGGCTTGTCGCTTTTCTCTGCCTTGAGTTATGTCTCTCTTCGCTCACTCTGCAAGTGGTCTCTCTCCCTAAGTGATCCACACCTGGATGCAATTAAGCATTCACAATGGGATAAGAGGGCATAGATTGCTGGGCTCAAATGGAGTAGAACATGGAACACAAATATATGGAAGCTAATAACTTTGTATTCTTCTGCATCTATTAGTCTAAAGCGCTTACAGACACCCAACCAGGCGGAAGATGGCCCTTCTCTGATTGACACCATCTGATTTCCCAGACCTTTGAATTATTCATTTCTATTTATTTGATTTTTTTTTCACCTTTCCCCACCTACTGTGTAGCCTACTGCTTCCTCTTTTATACAACACCCTATTTTCTCTCTCCCTCCTTTAACACACACACACACACACACACACACACACACACACACACACACACACACACACACACACACACACACACACACACACACTCTCTCTCTCTCTCTTACTGCTAAGGCATAATCAGTGATGGTTATTCACATTGTGGAACATGGTCTAAGATGTTCTAAGGAGGTAAAGCAGAAATCTAGGCAAATGTTTTGAGGTTGATGGTCTTTACCTCTGTTTTAGTTGCAGGCAAACCCTGGCACAACTTTGAATGTTCATTACACACTCTCCTCTTATTTTCAGAAGTTCACAGAGAGCTTCATAGAGTAGAGACTGCTCTAAACAGGTTTTCATAATGCTATTTTGAAAGGGACTTTTTTACAGAGTCAAGTTACTTTACTTTAGTCAAGTCATGTTACTTATTTCTTGTGAAGGCATGCATATGTACATGTGTTGTTCTCCCAGGTAAGAAGCATGGGTTCTGTTGCCATTTGAGTACACACAAGAACACAGTGGATACCTTCTGACTTAAGGGGGTTGTGTGCTCCTCTCCTGTGACCTAGTTTGAATTTCATGAGCAGTCATTTGGCAGCACCTTTGCATCGATGGACGGCAAAGGCAACCGTTGGAGGTCTTGGTTGACTGCCCTGGTGAACCTGACTGATGTCCATGTCTGATGGTTCTAAAAATAGGTGACGTGCATAATCTGACAGTGTATCACTGACCTTTGTATGGAAAAGGAAGAGGCGCAATGAGACATGTTTATTCTACAAGACCATGAAAAAAGACCAGAGTACTCTCTGAGCAGAATTACAAAATCGAGCAGCCTTTTCCTTTCTTTGTTTTTGGCCTAAAGTGGGTTTTACTGTTATGTTTCCTCTAGAGTGTTTCTGTTGTGTGGTGCTGAGTGCAGTGCTCGGTGAGGTCTGGGATGTGTAATTGAAATGGTTCCCAGTCTCGCAGCAGATAAACACCCTTCGGATGTGGGTGTGGAATGATGGTGATGATATTTGCAGTGGCCCTACGATAGAATATTTAATGTAAAATGAAGACGTTTGCAGAGTTTGTTAACAAGTTTGATTTTCTTGTTCTGGACCTTTTGAAAATGTATTTTTTGTCTCAAAGAAAGAAGTGAGTTTATGCCTTGCATTTCTATATCTATATTGATCAAAGTTGCATGCAAATTTGGACTGGTGGAACACAAAAGCTCTGTTTATGCTTGAACAAAAGCATGTGCCAAATGCCTTAAACTTAAATGTAAACACTACACAATACATGTGATGCACTTCTGATGTGGTCCTCCTGCATTGCATAGATAGCTGTCTCTCCAGTGTCTTGCTAAATGGAAAAAAAGTTTGGGACATTGGGCATTATCCAATCTGTATCACATCCATATGTGTTACTTAATCAAATGTGAATCGGCTAAATGTTCATGCAACTGCTTTGTAACCTAGGCTTTACAAAACACATTCATACAGATAATGTTACCCAAAAGAACAGAAGAGCAGTTTTCCTTTTTTACATTTGAATTAATTATGTCTTGGATGTTATTTTTGTTGTGGGTGCATGGTATGATCAAGTAGCCCCAGATGTTCATTTCATTACAATTCTCCCCACACTCACTGGGTCCAAGACTGGAGACATAAGCCTCTAAATACTTCTTCTCAGTCTTGTATTTGAAACAAACGCACACGGTTGAAAGGTGCTTCTGGGAAATAAAGCCATAGAACTCGGCACAGCAAACAATGGCTAATCTGAGAAAGGCCAGTGCATGCTTTGTAATGAGCCGTCAGAGAGCTGCTGCTTCATCGTCCTGTTCAATAATTCATGGCTGAATGTGAAGTGTCTACCTCCTGAAACACCTCATTTAGCGACAATGATGAGATGGAGTTTTTTGTCGCTTCTGTAGTGTGTTAATTACTGACTGAGGAGGTGACACTGGAGCCAATGCCCACACCTTTATTTTCCACCTTTGCTCTTTCTGCCAATTTATTTGGCTATAAACGTTTTCTTATTTTCTTCGTAAAGGACATTCTGTTCATCGTTTCTCCAGCTGATTCATGTGTTTTCATGCTTTTAGGATGGATGGTTGACTGCTACATAGAAACAAAGACGTTGAAAATGTATGTGTGTGTATTTAAGGGAAATTTATGGTTGTCAATACATGTATTTCAAATTTATGTAATCTGTGAGCATTGCTAATATGATTCAGCATGTGTTACACTGAGATTAAATATCGCTTTTATGAGCGTTTAAAGGGTTGCTTTGAGAATATAGAACACTTTGAGGATAATTACAATTTGGGAATGTTTGTATTTCAGTTTGGTGATATTGTGGTGTTGTGTACAATTCACTTCAAGGCCAAAGCAGGTCAACCTCAGTTGGCTTTTATGTCCCTTCCGTGTAAAAAAGATTTGTAATCCGTTTAATTCTAGTTGCTTTTAGGTTGAAAGGATGTCTAAAAACGTCTTACCATCTGCTGTCATTGATTAACCAAAAAGAAACAAATGTTTGCCTCAATATTTCATCATCTGCATCCCTGTTTGGTTTTGCATCTTATATCATTATTTTCAGCAAAAACAAATGGTTTTGTTTCTTTTAGTAATCATGAATATAATCAATGACCTTCATCCTGACACAAAGATAGATTAATAGTGCCATATGGCGTGAAAACAATGGTCATCCCTATCCATTACCTGTAAATGAAGATTTATCTGTGAGAACCAGCATGCAGCCCCATCGTGCCTTTGTTCAAGACCTACATTACACTCCACAAAAGCCCCAGACTCACAGAGGTACTCGGACTTAAAAGTTAGAAATTGAGCAGGGTTTTAGTAAAGGAAAGATCAGCAAAACAAACTCCTGAAAAAAAAATGGAATGTGCTAACTCTCACTTGTGACAGCACCTTGTTTTGCAATCTGAATATTATTTTTTTCTCAGAGGACAATGTGTTTGTTTTTCTGTATGATTTCTCTCTATTTGTTTTCAGTTTTTCTGTTTTTCCATCAGTAGAAAATAGAATACTTTTGCAAACAATATGGATTCTGTTTTCCGTGACCCCACCCCACACCACTTGTTTAAGGACCATGTAGTAGTGGCCTTAGACAAAGGCATGATTGTGGGAAACTAATTGTCAATAATTTATACCCTTTTAAACCCTTGGGTTTCCATGAAAGAACATTCTAAGTCCTGTCTGTGGTTATTGATGAGCACCGAGCCTTTTTAGACCAGGCATGCTCCACATTTTGTTATTGACTCTATGATTGATTTAAACCCTCATAATTAGCTGGCCTAATTTAATTAAAGTGCAATTTAACGATACAGCAGCCCTACCAAACCGTGCTTTGTCATTGATAGATATGCCTTGCCTGATATGAAATCATAGCTGACAGATGATGTATTCTGCACAGATGCAATTCATTGACCAAGAGGGATAAAGGACTCCTAGGCCCTGAGATGGCAACCTTTTTTTTTTACTTTGCTCTACTCCATTTCTGCAGATGTAACCCATGCATATATCTGACACATATCTAATTTACTTAATGGCACAAGCAACCTGTTTAAATGTAATTTTATTCAAGTAATATGCATTGTACTGAAACTTTTATACGTCTACATCAGCCGTGCCCTTAAGAATATCATAGTTTAAAGTTTCATGTCTGCTGAGTAAGGGAATACAATCAGATCTAGTCCACACATCAATAACAGGAAATGGTATTGCTGTTTCAGCCCTTAAACAATATACTTTTGTGTATGGGTAGCCCTTCTTGTATAGCTTTACAGTATAGCGCAACAGCATGCATATAAGTGAGGGAACTAGCAGCCTGCATCAGTAGGTTGATGTTTAAAGATTAGTCTCAATCTTATCCACACAAATATTCATATTTCAGAAAATATTTTCTCTACTCACAAATCTGACGAGTTGGGGATTATTTTGTCCAAGCAGTCCAGCCTTTTAGCTGCTAGATAACATAAAGTATTCACTTGCTATTCTGTGAGATGCAAGTGAACTGTAAGGTTTATATATAAGATTTTATTTATAACAAACTAAAAATATGAAGCAATGTCTTTGAGGGAAGGGGAATGCTGGTACGGTGGGAAATAACTCTTGAGGTTGTTGTCAGGTTGGTCATAACTCCAGGGTGGTTTGGTCTGGGCTGAGTGAGGAAGAACTGTACACTGGGAAAGATTCAATATCTCAACAATACAGTTTTGATTTTGGAGTGTATACAGGGCTAGCATTTTGTTACCTGTTTTCACAGTCAGGGCATGTGCACAGTACATTAGGGCAGGGGACAAACAGACACATGCTATACTTATTGCCGTGCAATTGTTGTTTGTTAGTGTGAGCCTGGAGCCAAACTGAGGCATGGTGACCATGAAGACTTCTAAGTCATAATGATCCCCTCAATGACACATGGCTCAGTGGCACTTGTCCACGAATTATGTGTTAATATTTCTAATAGAAATAAATTAATATTGCATTACTGTATGAAATGTGAATTGCGCACAACAGATTATGCTCTATAGCACCCCTCATTGTTTTCCATAACCAATCAAGCTGGATTGTGTTTGAGACCTTAAATTGCATTAGCTGGGCAATATTGGCCTTTGCTAATGACTTTGACTGAGTGCAGTGCCCCCTGTCTCCAAACATCCGTTCGCCAACATAAATGCAAATAACTGTCTAGGGCGAAAAGGCAAAGACCAAAATGAAACGCTGACTGAGCTGTGATACATGAACTGCTCTAAGAGGGTAGTTTTAATGGTGGATTCAAATGACCTGGCCGGGAGGGAAGGGGTTTTTAGGGAGAGACGCCACCAGTCAACTCCAATTGAATCAGCCAGTCACTTACAGGACTTAATTGGGGTAATGGCGGTTTGCTGCAAGGGACAGGAGCTCCATTATTGCTCTTTGTGGAACCTTAGTATCCTCCTCCTCAGGCCTCCACTGGCTATTCATTGGGCTGTGAGTGACCATGCCAGACCTTGCATCATCACACCAGCCACTTCCTCTTTGGAAATAGCCCTTATACTTTGGCATATTGTTGGCCTGATGCTTTGATATCAGGCCAAATTGTATGCTGTCAACTTGCAATGAAGCTATTATCTCAATGAGGTCGATTTTATTTATTTTTTCTGTTCTCAATGCACTCATTTTTTGTATGTCTCAGAATAACTTTTTGGTTTGTGTGTGTGTGTGTGTGTGTACGTGTACGTGTACATGCACATGTACGTTGCGGTATTATATGTGTTGCATGAATATCTTAGTCATAGCGGCCTTGACATTTTGCCACTTCATATATCTGTGGTCCCATCTGGCAACAGATGTCTACTTGCCAATAATTAGATTAGACACAGCCAGACATAGACCTGTAAGTCTGAGATGGATCCTTTTATGGACAAATGAGGTTTGACGTGGTGAGGTTGTCCTCTGTTGGTTTTCTGAGATCTTCTTTTAGAATGGGCTCTGAATAAGTGTAGTATATCAACAAGTATTGTGCTAGTAGTGTATTCTCTTAAGGGCTGCTGGACTAAGGGCATGTCTGTGGCATTCTGTATATTGTTGGGCATTATATATAAGAGAAAATAATATGTCCAAAGCTGTATCATATCTGTATTACATGCTCTGTGCTTTCAGCTGTTATTCATTGGTTTATCGGTTTATTGGGGGGGGTAGTTGTGACAGACATATAATGTCCTCCATTTTGTATGTATATGTTTGTATGAGTACCCTCTGACCTTTTGAGTGGCTGAATCCCTTGGACAGTCCTCCCTGAGCTGAACTGGGTGAGTGTGTGTATGTGTCATACATTTGAGGTCCATCTCATTACACTTGCATAAAGCACCCTCAAGCATGGCTGTGGCACCAGGGAAAGCGAGCTACTTTACTGTGACCGTTGCCTGGCAGTGAACCAGCGGCTGTTAAAATGGGCCGCTCTCCTTCTCTCTGTATCCAGCCCAATAATCCCTCTTCTGTGCAGCCCATAGAAGCGGTGCCTTCACTGCTCTCTTTTATAAGCCTTCCGTCCAGACTGCTGCCAACTCCTAATGCCTACCTCAATAAACTAATGCATTCGGCAACCTCAAGGGCCAGACTCATAACCTCATCATTCCTGGCAGGGCCTCGGAGGTGACTGGCCTTGACCCAGCCATCTCTGTTGGACTCTGGTGGCTAGTTCTGCCATAGCGATTCCAGCTGAAGGACATTGGACTCATCATCTGACAGGTGCATTGAGGAAGGGTGTAGCCCACCCTCAAGGGAGAACCAGCCAGTGATGCTGTCCATCATGGCACCCAGAGGTGGCTTTTCTCCGCCATCTGTGACACCCAGAGCTGATGACCGACCAACCAGGGTCGGCAGGAACAACAGGCGTCTGTGGTCTAGTGTGAGAAGCGAGACTGAAGGGACAGACAAAAGGGAGAGGGTGGAGGGGCTGAAATCAGTATGACCGACAGGAAGATAGGGAAAATCACTGACACTGATTATGTCTGAATGGTGAATTCCTTCTCTCTCTTTTTTTAACCTTTATCTATCCATTATACCTCCTGCTGAGCATCTGCACTGGGCTTTAAAGAGCATCCTTCTCTTATCCTCTCTTCCTTTCTCCACTTCTCATTCTCTCTCATAGTGTCTAATCTCTCAGAAATCATGTCCTTCTCTGACTGTCAGCTAGTGAAGACAGCTGTGCTCTGTGCTGTGTAGAGATACTCAGGAAAGCCGTAGCATTCATGTCAGACTGTATTGTCACTTAGGAAACAAAACAAGCAGGCTACTGGACTGCAGTCACTGTTAGCAACGTTCTTTGAAGTTAATTACTTGTCAGTGTCGGTAACGATAAATGTGAATCATCCTGAACTTTTTTTCCCCCCAGCATGTGTTGTCAAAGGAAGCCTTTTCCTTCTTTCATCACATTCTGGATTATGTAAATAGTGCCAAAATAGTACTAATCCATCTTTTGAAAAAGTCTAGCCTTTCAATGAGTAGTTGCTTCCCTTTGCCATTCTGCTCTGTTGGATTCCACAACATCTCCTTTTAGCTCTCTTACCTGTCGTTGTTTACCTACAGCCATGTGTTAATGCAGGAAAATGTGTCCTCTAAGCCCACAGCCTGTTCCGGTGACTTTATACATGAGTAAATAAATATGAGCGGCTCACTGGTGCATGATGTGTATTTCTAACAGATGGACCAGTGAAAGTCTGTCTTTTCTCTCTCTCTCTCTCTGTCTCTCTTTCTCTGTCTGTCTCTCTTTCTCTCTCATACTCTCACACACACACACACACACACACACACACACAGACTAGACTCACTATATAACTCATTGAGAGAGCAGCTATGTATATGATGAAATTGCCATAACTAAGTCTGATGTCTTCTCAAGATGGGAAAATAGCCATAGCCTCGCTTGCCCCCTCACATGTATGCACACACACACACACAGTGCTTTCTGCTTGGAAAAAAAGAGGAATGCATTTCCATGTGAAGGTGCAGGGAGCTTATTTAGATGTGCTTGACATTTGAATGGGAATGGGAATGGGAATGGAAATGGGAATGGTAAAAGGTGATGAAAAGCTGCATATTAATCATAGTGACTAACAAACTGTTTCAGACTTCTAGACAACCTCCTGCCATTGGAGGCGTGTTGGAGTGTTATGTTTAGAGGCACGAGAGTCACATACACATACTTAAGAGAGTTGCTAAATTAATGATTAATACTATTTGCAGTGCAATCCAAATGCCCTCAATTAACTTCACTATTTAACTGTGACCTGCCAATATTGCAAATAGCCACAGTTGCAGCTGAAAATGGGGCTGAATTTCCCAAAATTGCCCCATCTTGTACTTGGTATCTGATAGAGGAAGGACAAAGAAAAGATTACATGCAGACCCAGACCCAGGTCCCATCCACATTTCAAGTAAGAGATGTGTCAAGAGATGAGAAAAGGGGTGTCTCTGTGTCTTACCTTTTGTCCTCCCCTGTTTTTGTGCACCAGGAAGAGGAGGAAGAAGAGAGAAGAGGGGAGGAGCGGAATGGCAGAATTGAGCCAGTTGGACGAGCAGACTCCTGTGTGGAACACCCTCCTGCCTCGTTAGAGTGAGTGACACACACACACACACACACTCTCACACACACACACACACACACACACACACACACACACACACACACACACACACACACACACACACCTTAAACATTGCCTAGTAAACCTGTCAGACAAAGAATTGGACAGCCAGAGTGCAGCGTAAGTGGTGTAAGCTGAAACGTCTGTCATTAGTGTCACACCATGTCCTTCTCACATTTGCCTTAATAGCTATATGTTCTCAAAATGTTCATGGCTATTCACAGAAAATGTTAATGATGATGAGGCACCAATGCCCTATGCTTTGATGGGTTATATTGATGATATTGATAAATGATGAATAGTAAATAATCTGCATTCATCTTTTCAAAAATCAACATTTTCCGTTTCACAATTCTCCATGTACTCTAAATTATATATCTACCTACACATTCTTGTTCGTATTTCAAGCCAAGTTGGATTTCAGTATGTTTCAGTGGCACTCCAATGCAGAGATCAGAGGAGGTGTATCTGAACCAAGAATACATCCTCTACTGCCTGCCTCACCCATGTCCTTCATTTGTCTTATGTTAATGCTCCACTCATTCATAATGTTAGCACATATCAGAATCACTTCACTACTAACGGTATTGTTGGATTTGCAGTGATTTTATAGATGTGTTTCTTCCTCGTCAGGCCCATGCATGCTTTAAGTGTTATGAACAGGCAGGTGTTCTTAACCCTTCCAAAATGAGAAGGTGAAAAAACAGTACTAGGCCACTGCAACCCTGAATCTGATCCTAATCACTTAATTGAAGTGTCTATTTGGGTCTCTCATCGACCCAGGCTTTCTAATGGCAGCTTAAATTATAATGGCAGTGGATGCTGCCATGGCCACGCCAGATTCTGATTGCAGTCGCCTCTTCTCTGTTTTTAGGCCCGTGTTCCTAGCCAGTGAATGCTATAGTCTTGATAAGTGTGGCAGTTTGTGCATTCCCCCTTTTTGCCTCATTCTCACACCTACTCTTTCATCCGTCATTGTCTCACAGTGATATGCTAGAGCTGATAGAGGTGTCTAATGCCGGAGGACCGTTGGGAATCCACGTAGTGCCATTCAGTGCCAGAGACCGAAGGTAAATTAGAACAAAACAATAAAGCTGCAACCCTTAGCCCACAGAACATAGCCTTTATGTGTTCTATGTCATGCTTCCACATTGGTGTTTGGTGTGTCCTTGGCTTTCCCTCTTTGCCTGTGTGTCGGTGAAAACCTCAATGATCTGTGCTTGGATTGTGACTGGCTCTATTTCTTGTCCTTGCCATTGTGTTTGGCTTGTTCTGTTGAAATCCTGTGTTTTGGACTGCATGAGTCACTTTTTTTTTATTTCCGCTGCATTTTTACACAGCCTCAAGGACTTATCGACATAAGGTAGTAAAAAAAAATGGACAGATTTATTCCTGCACTGGTTACCTCAGTCATTTCACTGAATACCAAGCACAGGGCCAACAATGGTTATATCTGCCCCCCCCACCTCCACACACACACACACACACACACACACACACACACTTACAAGGACAAGTGGCTCGGTTGTAAGCCTCATAGTTGAATAAGAAAGATGAAACTGTCTCATATTGTTAAGGTCTATAGTCAGAATCTGTGGGAGAGGTCGTACAGTCAGATGTGGATGAGGTCCTTTGGAAGACTGTGACGGTGAATTTCTAGCGTTCGTCATTATATGCACACTTTACAAATGTGTGGCTTCCTCAGGACACGGTGCTCAAAGGTGACATGGAGGACACCACAGCATACGTCAAGCTTTATAATCCAAGAAGACATGCTGGAACGGAGGCCAACTCAATCCACACCCAATTAGAGTAAAAGCACATTTATAAGAGTGGTAGTTCGCTAGTAGAAGGACACACACACACACACACACACACACACACACACACACACACACACAGAGACAAGGTCAAAATCAGATGGTGTAAAAGACAGGCAAGACCTGAGACATCAGTAAACAAACCAAGGTCATAAAAAGCTTTTAATCGTATTTGAAGTTTATTATCATTTTTGCAGATCCTCTAGATTTGTATTGTTTATAATTGTATAGTCTACAAATATATCTGCTGCTGCATTAGATCACCATTATTGTTAGATATTCTATGCACAAGGAATTACTGCATACGTAACTGACATTGTTGACTTAATTCAGCCCAGCCAGGTATCAGATTTGGCCTTTTTGATTTGATAGTTTTCTTTTTCAAGGCTTTTTCTCTCCAAATCTGGCACATCTGCATTTTATATCGGGAAGGACAGTGCATGCAGATTTATGCATATGCAAACACGTGCTCAAACACTCAACATAATTAAATAAACAAATAAATAAATAAACACTCCTAGATGCATTACTCCAAATGATGTGATCCCATCCCATGACCGCTGCGAACTGTAAACAAGCCGTGGCTGGTAATTGCAGTGCATAAAGGGATCCTGATTGCATTATCATTCAATTACAAGCGCTGATGGGAACAGGTGGTCCCCTTCGTGGAGTGTCTTCAGGCCGATTACTCCAGACTCTGGGAGACTGTGGCAGAGGGACTTGTGCGAATCTACGCATTCAGCAAGCCACCACTATGCATATAAAGAAGGCAAACTTTTAGCTCAGATGCACAACGCCATTTTAGCAGCAGCTGCAGGACCAAGGGGAAGCAGGGGCAGGGCAGTGTGCAGCTTTCTAGGCTCTCAGAATGGGATGTGTGTCCCAGCGTGGGAATACCTGGGGATGTCACACACACACACACACACACAGATTTGTTTGGCTTCAATCCACACCAGGCAGACCACCTGTGCACCATCAAAATGCACATTGAGAGTGGATGGCTTGCCGCTTTGTGTGTCTTCCTCTGAAATTGGTGTCCTTGTTTTAACTTGAGAGCTCTTGCCCGTTAGTCTTGCACCTTGGGAGACGAAGATGACTCATGCCAGACAATTTCTGTTTCTCGATCAGTCTCTAAAATTCTTTAAAATGCGTTTGGGTTTATGCAAGTGGATTGTTGTTACGGCAGCAGAATTTATCTGCAGTTTCCCTCCAGCTCCCACTCATTGGCTTATCTCTCTCTCTCTCTCTCTCTCTCTCTCTCTCTCTCACACACACACACACACTCCCTCTCTCTCCCTCTCTCTCTCTCTATCTGTCATACATACTCTCTCCCTGTCCCTCTCTCTCTCATCTCACTCATTTCTACCTTAAGAAGCACAATGCTTAGAAATACCTGTGCAGAGTGAGCGACAGCTATAAGAAGGCATGAGGGAGTGCCCTGATTTACTTTGAAAAGCGGCCCTGCTTTGGTTCTCGTCAGATGTACTTGGCTGGGCATAAGAGCCAGACGTACAGCTCCCAAAAGCCCAGTGAGACTTCCACTGAGCTACTACTTCGCTGCATTTTAAGCGAAAGGTTAGAGGCAGTGGACTCCAGTGGCAACAAGCTTAGAGAAATCTGATTGTGTTGCCCGGCTTGTGTGTGTGTGTGTACACGCACATATGTTTATACACACTTTATTTATAACTCGCATCAACATGCTCACTTTTTAAGCCTGTCAACAGCGACAGTGCTTTTCTGATGCCTTAAGATGATCATTTCCCTGAGTCGGGATTAGGGGGTCCGTGTCCTTCATAGCATATATGCTGCGCAGGAGCTGACACAACAGCATTTCAGAGATGGAAATGTGAAGTGAAAAAAAGTTATGGCAAGTTTGGAAATCTCAGGTTTCACAACTTATTTCAAGTTTGAGTCCTGAATTGACACAAGCTTATTTCACATATCTCAGGATTGTAAATTGCACTGCTCTGTACTTTTCCTAAACCCTCCTACTTACCCTTTCCTCTCCTCACCGATCACATTTTTTTAATATGATCTTACCAAAGATCCTTAATATACAACCGTCTCTGATCTTACTAATGCACTTTGATCACTTTGTTTTCACAAAGACTAATGCAGGATGTCAAACGTTTCTGGGGTCTACAGTGTGGTTGTGCATGTATTGCCCTCAGTCAAACCCCACACACATCTGTGTCAGAAGGGCTCATGTTTTGAGTGTAAGTAACTGTCTTGTGGCGATTCTAGGACTCTGGGCCTGCTCGTCAAACGGCTGGAGAGTGGAGGGAAGGCGGAGCAGGAGGGCCTGTTCCGCGAGAATGACTGCATCGTGCGGATTAATCACGGGGATCTGCGCAACATCCGATTCGAACAGTAAGACCCATGTCTTCTCCCCCCCGCCACGAAAAGGACCTCCACAGCTCTCTTGTTCTTCAGTCAAAATCCTCCATCTCTCTGTACTCCCTTTCTTTCCAGTTCATGCTTTTCTGTGCCTCCAATCTGTTTTGATGGCTCCACACTTGTCAGTTTCCTCTCTTCTCCCATCACCATTGCTCTTTCTTACTCAAATCTTTATTCTGTTTTTCTTTTCATTTTTCCCTCCGCCCATCTGACACCTCACCGTGTGTTATCATGGCTCTGTATAGCCTCATTGCTAAGATCGTGATTCAGTTAATGTATAAACTACTTTTCATATTCTGTATAGACAGGCTGAAGCTAATGGCTTTAATGCAGTCTCAGGTGGTATTCTTATTATTTGTGATATTGACTTGGTTTAGTATATTGAAATGCATTGTCTTCTCAAAAATCAATGTTGTATCTGGAAATGTATCCGAGGCCAGCCGTAATGGAATTAAAACAATATCTCATTCCCCATCATAACCATATTGAATAAGTTACTGTAAGGGAGTGCTGAGAACTGATCTATCTCTTATATACGGCCCTGTTTGAAACACTTTCCCCCAAACACACCGAGAGAAAGAGAGAGAGAGAGGGAAGATAGAGATGGATAGATAGAGAGAGAGAGAGATAGAGAGAGAGAGAGATAGAGAGAGAGAAAGAGAGAGAGAGAGAGACATAGACATTACATCTGCCTGCTTTATTGATATATTGCTCCTCTTCATTTACTAGAGTGGAAATAAGACAGGGAAATGTAGCCTTCAGATTTTTGACCACACTTATGACCCATATGAAAGGCAATTTTATATTACGGTTTTGTGTCAACATCCTCAGCACATCCTTGACAGGTTTACATTGTTGACTGTCAGACACAGATGGCACACAGGATTAGACCGGAGTGAAGGACTCAGCTGTAGATTAGTGATGGCTTTGGCTGATGTGTCCACTTGTTTCCCTATACATCTGATTTTCCAAATTAACTTTTTAGTGCATTCAATTGGTGGATTTGCACACTAGAAGTTATATATAAACTATATATAAAGAAGTTATATATAAAACTAAACTAAATAAATTATTATTTAGTTTAGTTATTAATTGTTGTCAGGAAAAATTCTGTTATTATTTAGCAAAGATCTCATGGGCCCATGGGACCGTGATCAACAAGCATAAGATGCCATTCAAATTTTCTCCTGCTTGCTCTTAGCTGAGTGTTTGGGTACAAAACACACAAAAGAGGGATATTTAAAATCAGCCCTTTCCTGTGAATGCGGAAGTGAAATGTGGTAAAGATCTTTTAAAATCTAAACGATGAAGAGTGAGTTTCTGACTAGCTTTTTTGACTTCACCCCCATATTCCTTCTTGATTGTGCACCATGCCGAGATAATTCAAAGTGATAGTCTAATCTTATTGGATTGTTTTGCATGGATAAATATTTAGAGGTGGTTAATCTAGCTAAATGTAATGATGCATTGATGGAGTCATTTATTATTCAATCAGGAGCGGGTGCTGTATGATTAGCCAAGTGGCACAACTCGGCTCGTTAGCATGTAGTCAGCTGTTTACTTCATCTCTCGTTTTATTTCCTTGTGTGGGGTGGCAGAAATTACCATAAGAATGAGGAGAAATCCCAATGGCCTTGGCCTGTGTACTCATACAACGAGGTAAAGATACAGCAAAGCCAAGTAGTGTTTATTTCAGAGGAAGTGGCTTAGTACTTGTCAATAGCTCATTTGGATGAGTTCTGCACTGGTATCACGCAGGCGATAATGAGGAGACGAGAGAGCTCCATGGGCAGGATTGTTTATATCACGGTTTCACCTCCCAGTAGAAATCATCCTCCTAGACTTCAGCATGGGACTACATGGGCCAGGCTATCTATATGCTAAGTGGCTAAGCTGAAGTTTAAATAAGGCCTGTGACTAGCGGACTAAAAAGTATATTTATTTCGTCTTGCTTGAGTTCCTTGGACTGTTTGAGGAGCAGGATTGTGGTAACCTTAAGTGCACTTAGCAAAACAATGAGGTTGGGACTAAATTTGCATGTAAACTTACCATGCCACTTTTGTTTTGTAATGCCAGAAAGACATGGTGGACTAACAATACCTAGTAACGCTGACAGTTTTAGTGAGTATAAATTGGGTGTGGGAATTATCTCAACATTAGAAGAATATTCAAATGCTGTCAAACAAAAAAATAACAATGTCCAAACTATTGATAAATTCGGATTCTTACATGTAGGCCCAATAATTCCTCCAAGTTTTTTGTATTTCCAAAAACTTGGAGGGACCATTTGACTTAGATTTTATGCCACATTTTTGATCCTACCCTGTTGAGTCATTCCTCATATTATATATGGTGTTGTATTGACATGGTGTCATGGGACCAGAGTACCTTGTAGGCAAACAGGGATAATATTTGATTATTGATATTCTGTTCCTATCAAATTGCTTAAGTAGCTCCCACAGTGGATTTAAAATCACCATCTCTGGTACTAATGCTTACTTCTGCTTCCTCCCTAAGGCTTAGCGATTATGGAAATGGTAGATAATGTAATATGAGAATTAGCCTTCTTTCCAGCTGCTGGACCGTAATTAGCAACCGATTAACTATGCCATACTCCTGACCTCTCTATATTCCTGCCTTTTCACAAAAGCAGCAGCCACTGACTGCAACTTTAAACAGAGATGTCATGTAGCACAATGTGTTTTATCTTTTTGGCCTAATGTAATTACTGAATTACTCCTCCTCTGTGCATGCACACACACACACACACACATGCTGGCCTCTTTTTTTTTCTTCTGCAGAGCACAGAACATGTTCAGACAAGCCATGCGCACTCCTCTTATCCTGTTCCACGTGGTGCCTGCCTCAAAGAAAGCCCAGTATGAGCAGCTGTCCCAGAGTGAGCTGGGTCATCAGGACTCCGGCCACTTCAGCCCGGACCTCTCTCAGAACTCTGGGGACCGCAACAACGTTGCGGTGGGAAGAAACGGTGGTGCGGGCATTGAATTCACCCCGCAACGGATGTCGAGGAGTGGACCCCACCCCAACGTGAACCCACAGGCCAGTCTAGGCCATCCGGAGAGGGCAGATGTCTACCCTCCGGCACCTCTCAGCCCTGTGCTGAATACTCCAACTAAGACGGCCACCCTCGGGCCGAGCCAGACCCCGAGACCTGTCAGTGCCACTCCCTCCGCCAGCTACTCCAAAAAGATCGGGCGCAGACTCAACGTGCAGCTCAGAAAAGGTAAACTCCTTACAAATAAAAAAAAAAAAAGACTTGTGAGAAGACATATTTTTTTTTTTTTACTGTAGTATGTTTTCTGTCTTTTTTTGTCTCATGGATTTCCACAAGTTGGATTTTTCCCTGATCTACAAAAGCTTGTTCTCACATCCCATCTCCATTTTACTAAACGTTAATAGAAGATGGTATCTGGGCACCTCTGCTCCCTTACCCTCTCTCTCTGCTGCGGCTAGCACAGTGTAACTAATACAGTTAGGACTTCAAAGAGTCTATCTTGCATTGTCAAGGACTGTCGATCCAGCGTTCCTCCCCAATCTCACGTAGAAGGGGTCCAAATCCTATTTGTTCTGCATCGCAGCAGCATCCCAGCATTTCACGGTGTGAGAGGTAGCTGGAAACATCCATCAGAGGATGCTGTATTGGGATAGCATTAACATGTGCAGACTGACAAACTGACACACACACACACACACACACACACACACACACACACACACACACACACACACACACACACACACAAATTCAAATTCAAATGTTTGCCCTCAAAAAGTTGACAGAATAGTCCATGCATTAAATGAAATGAAGCGACTACCTGCAAACATTATTTCTCACTGCTCCTTTGTCATTTCTTTTCGCTTTACCTTGCTCCTCCCAGGAGCTATAATAACACCTAAAAAAGTAAATAAAGCACACGCACACACACGCACACACACATGCACACACACACACGCACACACACACACGCACACGCACGCACGCACGCACACACACACACACACACACACACGCACACACACGCAAACGTCAGTGCCTCAGACACAATTAACTCCCCACAGCAAACGTCAGTGCCTCACAGCTGTGTGAAATATTCAAGGGAACCAGGCCGTGCCACATGCTGTGTTTAATTGAAAAGAGAACTGCAGGCAAAAAGGAACTGTTAACCCTGGTGCAAAGTGTGAGATGTTGTGTGCTATATCTGTGGCTTCATGGTTCAAAGGTGATTGTTTAAAAGGTGTTCATGTATGTCTGCACGTGTGTAGTGTCTGAGTGTGTGTGCACATGTCTACTACTTTGTGTACTTTTGTTTACATCTGATGTAAAGTACAAATGTGTGTGTGTGTGTGTGTGTGTGATCTTGTGTACCTCTGTGTCTGGGCTTGATTTGTACATTAATGCATGTGTGTCTTTCAAATTCCTTATGGGATAAGACATTGCACAAAAGGCAATCGATTTCTCTTCTGAAGGCTGACCCCTCCTCCCCACTCACTGCCCGAAGCCCACTGCTCCTTGGCGGCAACTGCCAGAACTAAAAGAGGGCCTCGGCTCTATGCATGTTCTGCTTGCTGCCTGCTAATGCAAAGCCACACTCGCGTGCAGTAAGACTGTAGTTTTGGCAGTGCACTTTGCTTGATTATGTCAGGCTGCCTGGTTTTTCGCTGTCGGCAAGTAATATGGTAGTGTTTTGTGTGCATGCATGCTTCTCTCTGCAGCGAGCCAACTTGCTGCCTGATCAAGCAGATGTTAAATGCCTGAATACCAGCACCCGCATCATTGTAGCCATCAAAGTGAGAGAGCATGTACGAAAGAAAAGGAGAGGTAGAAAGAGGACCATGCTGAAGACTATAGAGGCTTTCTGGAAAGTTGGCACATTGCTGTCCAATCTGTCCTGACAAATCCCATAGAAAAGACTACAAGTGCTGAAGGATTGTAGGATAATGGAAAAAAGAGGGGGAACATTTTCAAGAGCTCAGAGTTGATTTTTCTTTTGAAGAGTTATATGATAATGTTGATCGTGACACTGAACCGTACACAGCAAGATGGCTTATTTAAGGGTGACCCGTGCCAGATTATCCCAGTTCTTTTCCAGGACAGATTCTTTGCCAATAGCTCAGTTTATTGGTACAATAGTGGTCAGCTTCATGCACATTTGAAAGTACTTTCATCAATTTGTTTAACTTCTACCTTACTCTGTCAAACTTTTGTTATGTTTGTTTTATAGCAGTTTCTCAGATTTTAAGGTTTAAGGTTGTGTGATTAAGCCATCAAGAGAGGTCACTGAGTCTCTTTAGAGTGTGTGCGATCCAGTTGATGGACATAAGGATAATCCAATACATAAGACATGAGTGATTCATTACCCCAAGGCTGCTAGACATGCTTTCTCCTAATTAGCTGATTGTGGTCCATTAGTGAAGAGATCTTTGCAATGTGAGGGAGTTTGATTCTGGTAATTAGCTCCACTGTTTGAGCCTAGCATCATATAGACTATTTCCAGACCTACATTTGTCTGAAAACAACAGTTTACCAACAGACAGATGTTCATTGGTGCTAGACTGTCAGTAATATTTGTTATCAAATTGCCTTGTACTGGTAAATTTTATCCCCTTGCCATCCAGCAAAGTATAGCTTCACAAAATATGACTTTGACTCACTTTCATCTATATTGCTATAGCACTAGTTGGTGACATTGGAGGCTTACTGAGATGTAAATTGTATTGAGGGGAATTATTGATTTCAAGCACCACCATGATTCCACAATTCTCTCTGATGTTCTGCATTAGCTTAATATGCCATTGCTAATTAACTGCATTTGGTTGTCTCTACTTGTACTCTGCACAATGACATTAAAGTTGAATCTATATTTGGAAACTTCTTATTTCTATAACATTTGCATAATAGTAATATATAAGATTTTAATGAGGACATTACTTCCTCTTGCTTACCATGCATTTGGCCAAATTAGCTACATCAACTGCTTTTTTATATGTTTGTAATGTTTTCAATGGATTTTTTTATATGTTTTGTAATATGTTTCAAAATGAGGCCGAGATATATGAGCTGGGTGCCAGAATAGGGTTTGTATCTGGTTACCATTAACAAATGCTTTCCAATGTCTCTGATGTCTCCAAATTGCAAGGAGACTCCGTATAATGTCATAGTTGTGAGTGAAACTGACTTGATTATCATTAATGCCCAACCAAATGAAGACGCATAGCACCATCTCTTGTCTATTGCCTCTATCTAACATTTCCGAAGCGTCACCTTTTCCTTTCAATTTTCTTCAGAGAAAAAAAAACAAAAAACAAAGCACTGTGGCGCTGGACAGACGATAAGGTCAGTCTGCCTGACGTGTCCTGTTGTTCCTGCCATCATTCTGTTCTGTCAGGCTTCTTTCTCTGTCTGCCAATTCATATCCATTTGCCACTCTGGAAAGGTCATTTTCTGGACTAACAGCAAATTGCTTTACAGACTGCCATTCCTGAATCCTTAACAGTGTTTTCTAGGATTTAAGGTCTGCGGGGATGCAGTAAACTTCAATTTGTGTGATCTATCTGTTCATCTAAACATTCACTGTCTGAATATCAGGGCTCAGAGCGACATGAGTGTGGTGTGGGCCCACCTTGTGCTCATTATGACTGGCTGAAGCATGCGCTAGTGAGATATCAAACATATTCATCATCTCATGGTAATAGAGGCCATTTTTTACATTGCAGCAATTATCTCTCCACCTTTATCAGAGACATTTGATGTTTGGAAGTAGTTCTGTTTTGTTAATTTGTAAATGTAAGATGTTTCAGATGAACGAAAAATGGTGTAACACCTACTGTGCACACAGTTTGGTTAAAGAATACGGAAGCAACACTTAATTTCAAAGAATGATCATTAACAGAAAGCGCAATTCAGAAGCAATGGTTTGACCGAACTGATGTGTGTATGCATGTGTGAATTAATGCATGTGTTTGAACACAGGTCCTGAGGGCCTGGGTTTCAGCATCACATCCCGAGATGTCCCAATTGGTGGCTCTGCCCCCATCTATGTTAAGAACATTCTTCCGCGTGGGGCTGCCATTCAAGATGGCCGCTTGAAGGCCGGAGACTGCTTACAGGAGGTGAGGCAGGCAGGATGTGCATAAACAATGAAACATAGTTGGTGTGTGTGGGAGGGGGGTGTGTATGTGCCTTTGCACTTGAGTGCATGTGATGTAATCACTTGCTTTCCCTACGGGATGCCTTACTACAGCCCTCATGCTTTACCAGGGGTGCCCAGTCAACAATGACCAGTTGATATGATTTTAAACAGTGTGCGTCCATGCCAGATGTCACTTACTACACCGGCTAAATAGAGACACAATGGCCAGGAGAGTGTCCTTGAACAAAGCTGAGCCTTCTCAGTGGACGTTAAAATGCTTCTGTTGCCTCTTTTCCCAGGAAGTCCTCAGCCTCACATTTATAAACAATGATTGGCATTTATTTGGGGCAGAGGTAGGGCAGTGGATAAGGGTCTGGACTAGCATGCAATAACCAGAAAAAATTGTGGGTTCGATCACAAGCTGCCACCACTGTGCCCTTGAGCAAGGTACTTCACCCTGAGTTACTGTAGTGGAGTCTGGCCCTTGTAATAATTGTTTACATATGTACGTTGCTTTGGATAAAAGTGCTAAATAAATAAGAAAGTACCGGTAAGTCAAATTGTACAGGATGTAAAGCTTGGTGCTGTTTCCAATCATATGTAGAAATAGGATAGATTATGTAACATTATATGTGCCTAACTAGGCATTTTAATGTGTAATTGTAGGCAAAATCGAATTTGTCTCAGAATTAGGTTCTTCAAACCTGCCTCAATATTTGTAAAAGTAAAACAGGAAACATTCTTCAACATCCCTTCTCTCTCTCTCTCTCTCTCTCTTTCTTTCTTCTCTCTCTCTTTCTTTCTTTTTTTCTTTCTTTCTTTCTTTCTTTCTTTTTCTTTCTTTCTCTCTCTCTCTCTCTCTCTCTCTCTCTCTGTGGGATGGAACAGGTGAATGGGGTGGACCTGAATGGGAAGACTCAGGAGGAAGTTGTTGCTCTGTTGCGCTCAACCCCGATGGGTGGCACAGTCAGCCTGCTCATTCACCGCCAAGAGGATGCATTTCTGCCCCGAGAAGTGGTAAGTGCAATTATTAGCATGTCCACACACACACACACACACACACACACACACACACACACACGTACCTTCGTAAAGGCTGACCTTTCATACACAGGCTGACTTCCAAATTGTTGCTTAGCCGGATAAGTAGTTCTGCTAAGTAGCACTACTACCTCCCTCCTCCTCTCCCCTTGTTCAGTACCTGGTCCTTGCCCTTTAAAGCACTCACGGCTGTTTAACGAGTGTCTGTCTCCTTCAGACAGACCTCAAATACATCCTCCTGGCTGCAGTGTTTGAGGAAGGGCTGAGAGACCTACAGTGGCCCCCTAACCTGTTAATGTAATCTAGGAGACAGGTCTGCCACCGTCTGTGTTTTATCAAGGAAAACAGTCTTATTCCAGTCCAGCCACTGACCATTTCCCATCAGGATGTGACGGAAGATATGGACCCAGATGTTTACAAAAAGCACATTAGCAATGAGGTGCTCCAAGAGGTCCTTCATGTCCACCAACACACACACAGACACAGACACACGACACACAGACACACACACAGACACACACACACAGACACAGACACACAGACACAGAATACACAACACATACAGACCACACACAGGCACATACACACAGAGTGACACTGATAGAAATACTGGTACTGGTTCAGCACAGATGTAGCGCCCATCACCACTTCTGGTTGCACAAATTTGAGAAAAAAACACACACACACTGACAGACGCACAAATGCACATAAACTCACCATCTTGGTCAAAAAAATCAGCCTGTTAAGTAGATGTGACTTGGACAAGCTCTTGCTATTATTTAGTGTTTTGCTGGTGAAAAGAGTGGTGATGTATGGCTCCTTAGTCCTTTGCAGTGACATCTTTTTCTCATGCTGCCAGACATCCCCTTAGCCCATATTCAGAGTAGATGCAGACATTTTTCATTGGCACGGGGGGATTACAAGCATGGTTTATGGTTTCAGTGTCAGTGTCAGTGTCATTCAGATTCCCACAAACATCACTAGTGTTTGTGTTTTATTGATGGATAATAAAAAAACATAAGCAGCTTCATTTTGATGCGATGGTAAATATAGTGGATGAATTTGATGTCTGATCTGACTCCATCCTTCTCTCTCTCTCTCTCTCTCTCTCTCTCTCTCTCTCTCTCTCTCTCTCACACACTCACACACACACACACACACACACACACACACACACACACACACACACACACAATCACCTTTTTTACAAGGTGTATACAAGTATAAACAAGGTACAAAGAGAGAAGAGGGAGAGGCAAGTGATTAAGCGAAGAAAGCTTCATTAGCCCCTTGTCGTTAACTCTTTTGTGTGTGTTTTTTATCTCAGGAAAATGTATATCCATAACATTCAGATTATTCTCAAATCCAAACAAAATAAAATTCAGATTACATTCTGGCTGCACTCTGGCACAGCTGCTGTAAATAAAATGAGACATTCTGATAGACAGACGTAATGCACGTAATCACACACATCCAAGCAGGATTGTTGGAGGGGGGCTTAGCTATTAGTACATTACGAGGTTCTTATTCTCAATGGGGAAGTCCTAAATCAAAACTTGATGGACAAGGAACATTACCCTAGTCGTAGAGTTGTCAGAAATGAGAGTGATAGCATTTCAGATGCTGGCTACACGGCAATAAATCAGTTGAGATCTCTCCGTATTGCTGTCTCTCTCAAACGGAGACTGTATATTCTCCTCTCTTGCCATCACTCCCTCTCTCTCTCCATTTGACGTTTGCTTTGTGATCTTTAATGTCAGCAGTGAAATTAGCTTCATATTTTCATAATGTCAGTGTGGGAGGAGGAGTATTTTATAGACCTCTACAGAGCTTATTTTCTTTGATATGCCTCACTCTTTTTGCACAGGCTAGTGGCCTGTTTAAGATTAGGCATTTGGATATAAACAGATTTGCACATAATATGTACAAAACCCTGCTCTCAATACACTGAAGATTGATAGAATAATATTCTATCGATCTTCAGTGTATTAAGAGCAGGGTTTTGATTTTTTTCTTTATCATAAATCATATTATTGCAATCTTTAGAATTCAAGCTGAAACTAAAATCAACATCAAACAGGGATGGTCTGACTGCAAATCTGCTGTTGCTGTTTAGCTGTAATTACTTTGGATTGCAGTGACTCTGGTGAGTTTGATCGCCCTGTGCGGTGGCTGGGTTGTGAGCCTGGTGCCGTGTCTGGGGAGTAGCAGACATTTCCAGAGAGCGTTGGGGGCTGATGCGCTTTAGTCTGAGGTGGAGACTTATTGACAGGGGCGTCAGTGCTAACCTTTACTCAGTGCTCTATGCAGAATCCAGTGGGGATGGGCGCTAGAAAAATGAGCTTTGAAGTCTTCAGCCTCGTCCCCACTCTTGGAGAGAGGAAGAAAGAGAATGAGAAGAAGAGCAAGTGTCCAAAGGTTCAGTGAACTCAGAAAACATTGAAGGGCTCTAATCAATGGAAGCGTGTCCTTGGAGAGGCTGAAATCTTGACTGAGAGGCTACTTGGTTTTATAGTTCAGGTGGGGGTGTGCGTTGGAAAAGCTGAAACCAGACACTAATGCTCACTCCCTCTAGTGGTATGGAGGTGATATACGACAGGAAGCTTAGTGTATTATTGTATAGTGTAATTAGCTTGGTGAGGGGAGGGACTCTCAGCCTTTTTTTTTCTGTGTAGTTTTAGCAGTCATTATCTTTTCTGTCGCGTTTCCCTTGTTATTGAATGACATTTGAAGGTAGCACTGCCATTGGTTGTGATTCTCTGAGAGATGTAAGTGTGAGCTGCCGTACTATCTGCCGAAAAGGAAAGGAGAAAATTGACAGATTGGGAGATGTTGGAGGTATGATAAAGAGAAAAGCGAGATGGACAGGTGGATAGGGAAGGATGCTAGGCCCGTCGGCATGGCGATGGAGAGCTGGAGAATGGAGATAGTGGTGAGGAAAGCACCTGGTGAGAGACATGAGAGTGTATGAGGGGAAGTGAGGCAAAGAAATGAGATAGAAATCACATGGAACTGTTGGCATGCAGTAGACTAAAAAAAAAAAAAAAAAAAAAAAAAAAACGAAAGTGATCTGTAGAAAAACGTCTTGCTTGAGCAAACTGTAAGAGGTGATTTCAGAGAGACAGACAACCTGCACTTGATGAAATCGTACCACGCTGGTCTGGTGACACACACATATACACACTGCACAGGGATGGCTCTCTGAATTATTCATGTCCACCGATGCAATTACCCACCATACTAATGCCTTGAACTGCAGGGGTACTGGAGCAGGGACATTTCAAACATACATATATGCCCAAACCTACAGGTGCAGACATAGACAAGCATACATATATTTTTTGGACTACATTTGCAAACAGTTGGAAGACTAAAAGTGAAAGGGGGCAAGATATGAAATAATGGGCATACAACTCTACTATTCCTATTTAACTATTTCATGTAGCATTTTAGCAGTAATATAGACTAAGTAGAAATACCTTACTTGTTGGTTATTAAACATTGCAGTCACCTTCCAAATGGTATATGCTCTCATGACCTGCATATAGAGTTTTTGCCAACTAAACTATCCAAATCCAATTTGTTATGGTGGGAATCATAAACCATGAAATATTACAGTTGACTTGTTTTCATGAAGCATTTGTGGCATTGAGGTCAAACCTGCTTCCCTTTTGTGTACAAATTGTCAGCCTGTGGTATATGTAAGTGAATATCCCTATATGGGCCAGTGTGAGACCAGTCACCGCTCTCCTCCCAACTCCACTCCTCCTCCAATCATTTATCATCTCATTTATATCATATCTCCCAGGGTGCCCTACTTTGAGTCACCACCATGGCTTGGATGGCTTGGTGTGAATGAAGATTGCACATCACCCTCTACCCCCTGCAAAATAAATCAGTCAATGTCACGCTTCAATGTGCACAATGTCGGGGGAGGGAGGGAGGGGGAGGGAGGGAGGGAGGGGGGGAGGGGGGGGGAGAGGGAGGGAGGGAGGAGAGGGAGGGAGGAGGGAGAGGGAGGGAGGAGAGGGAGGGGAGGGAGGGAGGGAGGGAGGAGAGAGAGAGAGAGAGAGAGAGAGAGAGAGAGAGAGAGAGAGAGAGAGAGAGAGAGAGAGAGAGAGAGAGAGAGAGAGAGAGAGAGAGAGAGAGAGAGAGAGAGAGAGAGAGAGAGAGAGAGAGAGAGAGAGAGAGAGAATTAGTACCAGCCCAGGCCACCGAAAATGAAGCAGTGGTGAAATGAACAAGTAACTTCTGATTTACTTTTTGAGTTCAGTTGCTGGAGGTACCTAGAATGTTTACCTTATATTCTGGGAGTTTGATCCAGAAGTATAGACATTGTGCCTGCAATGTTGTTTTGTTGTTATTGTTGTTGTGTAGATGTAGCTGTTTTTGCAGTTGATAATATTTTGTTGGAAAGTGTTTTTTGCTCAGGTGCATGCTACTTTTATTTTGCATGTTTGGAAATACTTGCAATTATCCCTCTATGTAAGAAAAGGGACTACTGTACACTACATTGTTAATATTGCAACCTGCATGACTTTCTTAATGGGACAACAGACATTTTAAAAGACTAAACAAATATATCAATATCATCTTGACAGTGTTTTTTTTTTTTCCTGAGCCCCAGAACTTTGCCAGGGCTGGTGTCGGCCATCACTATTGTGTAGAGCACAGAAGAGCAATTACCCACTACATTAAATTCCCCTTTACGATTATATCAAAACTTGTCACGGATCCATTAGGGGCCAGATCTGCCAAGCTTTCTGAGAATCTTAATTGTGCAATTAATTTGAGCTTCACATTACTCTGACACTCTGATTTATAGTTGGTGAGAGGCAGATAAATGAGTGACAGTGGCTATAGCAATAAGTGCAGGCAAGCAGAATCCACCCAGCCTTCAAACACATCAAAGTTGTGTGATTTTAGCAGTTTCATCTTGAATGAGATCTCATCTACTCTACATTAAGGACAAGCATTCTGCTTTTCCCCTCTGGTGTCTCCTCCAAAAAGCTGTTTCTCAAAGACATTCCATTCTGATCAAAAGGATGAACCTTATCTTGCATTCTTTTTGTATCTATTATATCTTGTTATAATCCCAAATATCCACATTCACTGGTATATCTGTATATCCTGTTCTGACTAAAAAGGCCATGTTCTCGCAAACACAGCTTTTGTTCAGCTGCCATTTTTTACCGGTTCCAGTACAGCTGTATAGGTATTTAGATAGTTCTTGCTGCATGTTTTTCGTTCCCAGAAATCCCTCAGTTGGTGATAGAAAGTTCACTGTTGCTGCAGTGCTGACATGCAGTGACTATCTGTGTTATCCATTTTGAATTTTGAAACAGTTACACTTATTTAAGCGGAGAGTTGGCAGCACGGTGAGTGCAGGTAGTCAAGGATGGCAAGCCACAACTGCAGGGAGTGTGAGTTGCATAGTAAAGATCCGTTTGACTGTTTCTATGGTAACGGTCTGCAGGGCAGTGAGGGTGTTGGCCAGGAGAGCTCATTGATTGGTTGATGTGAATTACACGCATATTTATCTGACATTATTTTAACAGCAAATATGCATATATTTGTGCCCTCTCTATACAGACACACACACACACACACAAACCCAGAGAGGCTTAGTGTGCTCATCTTTTATCTGCACTCTTATTTACACATGAACTTAACTTAGGTGAGCCTTGTCATGAAAGGGTGATTTACAAGGCTAGTTCAAGATGCAGACATTTTATTCATTAGCAGAATAGATCACAACAAGTGGAGGTTCTTTTTTTATTGGTGACAAACTGTCTAGCTAGTCCTGAGACTTTTTGGTTTTAACATAATTAGCTGTCTGCAGAGAGTTATGATCTCAAAATCTCTCCTCTCTTACTGTAAGGATGAGGTAATGTGCTGCAACCTTTTGCTAACAAAATGCAAAAAAGGAGGAAAAGAAGTAAAGGAAAGCAGGACGCCTTGTCCTTTGTCTTTGCTTAAATTAATATGAAAGGCCTTTTGCCAAGTTCAGTGGGTGAAAAATATATGTAGAGAAGTAATCAGCCAAGTTTTCTGTGCTAGGCTCTTAAATCCTTTTTGACAATGAATAAATTCACAGTCACCTGGAGCCATGTTATCACACTTTTCAAAAGAGGGTTTAACCTCACCATTTTAGGTGATATTTAACTCTTGTGAATGCTGACTTTGTCACAAATTCTTATCAAACTCTGGAAGATTATCACTGTGTTATATTAATAAAAAAGTTTGTCCGTTTGCAGCCTGTGAACAATTCTAAGTGAGAGCACTGGGGGACCAACGAATAGCATCACTTTTCATGTAACTTTTTCCCCAATAACCATTTTCTTGAATCATTGAGACTAATGCATGCTTATGACCAAACATTACTAATTAGAGAGGCCTAGAGGGCATTCAGCGGCTCCTTTGGAAGATGTATATGTGTCTGTTCATCAGGCCTGCCAGCATATGCACCCTAGTCAAAACTCAGCAGGACTCTCCAGCAGGTCCAAGTACCCATCTACCCATTTCGGGCAGAATGGCACAGTGCCTTGCACTCCCGCTGTGTAAATTACTGCCACCATTACAGCAGCCCAAGATGTTTAAGTTCAATTGCCCGTTTGAAGCCATCTCGTAATAGCTCCTTGTTTTTTATTTGGTCTCGCCTCCTTTCTCTGTAGTCTTTCAATTACTCACCCCCGCAGTCTTTTTTCTTTTGCAGATGAGCATCCTCATTGTTTCCCTCGGCTTTTATGTGCTGTTTGAAACATGCCAGGCAATATGGCAAAACATTGTGCCATCTTCACTTCTCCAAACTCAGCGCTCCCTCATAATTAAAGCCAATGTTGCCAAGTGCAGCAGAAGAACAATGACACTTCTGTTAACGACTTTCCAGCAGTTTTGTGGGGAAGCCACCTGTTTTCATTTAGTAGTTTTTCAGCAGCTGTTACAGTAATTACCCACACTCTGAGAGTGTATGTGTGTGTGTGTGTGCACTGGTCCAGTGTAGTGTGTCTGTGTGTGTGTGAGAGTGTGTGGTGCAGTTGCTGAGTGTGGTGATAAACAAGGTAGTTTGGGTAAATGGTTTGGATATTTTCTCTCACAGGATAACTTGAATAAGGAGTAGATGTTCAGTAGAAGTTCTGACAAATGGCACTGGGAAATGTTTTATTTTCTCAAACTAAACCTTATCCCTGTCATAAAGTAGTTATATTGTTTTACGTGGAATTCAATGTAGAAGTGCTATCCCCCCAATATACGCCAAGTCATAGTAGATCATTGACAAATTCTGTACTCAGTAACTCAGTAGTGTTGAGGACTAAAGGTGTTGAGGACAGAATGAATTGACATCACTGTCAACTTACTCATGGAATAATATGAAGGATATAGATAAGAAGTACAAAATCCGATTGAATGACAGCAGTCTTTTTGTATTTGCTGCTGTAATTATTCAGAAATATCTTATCTCCAAATGTTGTGATAGCCCATTACATTTTTTCAGCATTTTGAAGAGCCGTAGTAAGACACTGATAATGTCAAATCAAATTATAGACACAATGATGATGAGGATAGCACAATCATGTTGCACCTTATTTTGCAAAATATTTGCTTGGATGGGTATTTGTCCAGAAGATGAAGTTTTTGATGAGTTGAGATGAGTTTTTGAATGTCTTTGACCATGTTAGTCAAATGATGTTCACTATCTGGCGTTTTGGTTGGTCCATTTTGACCCTCCAAGGTGCATGGCCCTACTGTGACCCAGCATTGCGTTTTGCACCAGCCTTGCGTTAGCACTTTTGCACCAAGCAACAATGGAACCCATTCTCTGTATGCAGTACTTGTCCTTTTTTTCTCCTGCCTCTAATTGCGCTGAAATAAAGGCAGACTGACAAGCTTCATCTGAGCTTCATCCGAGGGGCGTTTTAATGCACAGCTTTTATCTACTGTCATTGGTAGAGAGTGGGAAAAAAGGAACAGTGCCGTGAAATCCGTGCTACAATACTTATCATGCACAAGCCCTCTTTGCAATTACATCCTTGAGTGATTTCTTTTAGGCTTTTTAAATTCATTTCCAGTAACCTTTATGTCACTGAATTTGAGCATGTGCAGAGAGACAATTTCCAGTCTTCGTAATTGTTTCAGGCGCTTATGTGCAGGAAAATCTTCAAGGTGGGGGAATAGGACTTGTGTGTATATGTGTATGGCGGGGATAGTGGATAATGATTGTTTATATGTATTGTTTATTTGTTTTTATTTAGCTTATCTTATTCTTTCCTCTGTTTTTTGTTTTTTTACCTTTTCTATTCATATCAGAGAGGTAATAATAGGAGGTAAATGCTGACGGAAAAAAAAAGATGAGCCCTTGCATTCAGGGAGAATCACATGTCTCTCCTGCTTTGATTTCCACAGACAGCCGAACCTCTTCTGTCCTGGAACAACAGGAAGCAGTGGAAGCATGCCATCATCTCTGATTATGAATTAATGAATTACTTGAGCACATAATTGGCTGTGACTGGAAGGAAGCATGGCATGTCCCCAAAGTGCTAGCCTTGTGGTGGGGAGGCAGGTAGTTGGATAGGGCTAAGACAGCTACTGATCATAGCAGGATTTGTGTAAATTACAATCACTGATTGTGGTGTACATACTGTGTGTAGAATATTCAATTTCTTAGTAGTGATTGTCTGAAAACAAGAAGACGGTTTCAGAAATAAATAAGTAGCTGCAGTGAACTCTATGGTATTTTAGAGATTAGTGTTTAGCGGACTGGTGCAGCGATTCATTAGCCATCTTCACTCCATACATCTCAACCCTTCCAGAGGAACTATTGGATGCCTAATGTTCCAAAAAGGTTGAAAAGTACCAAGTTTGATTGAATGTGGAAAGTTCATGGTCAATTATGACATGTTTGTATGTAATAACTCATGGCTCTCTAACAGCTGTGCTAAAAGCTGCCTACGGACCACTCCTTAAAATTGAGTCCCCCTCCTTTTAATAAAAAGCATTAATTAATAATAGAGACTTTCTGTGTAGAGGATGCACAGGGTCATTCATCTAAAGTGTCTACAGTGTTTTTGAGAGTCATATATCTCTGTTGCCATGGGTGCTTTTGGCAGAGAGTGCATCTGTCAAAACAGACTACACTTGACAAAAACCCCAAAATGGTGTCACTCAAAAAAAAAAAAACCTCACTCTACTCTTCCCTGTCTCCCCGACTCTCCCATTATTGCAAACATGTCTGTCAGTTTGGTGTGAGCGAGAGAATGAATAGTTGAATAGGAATTGTTTAATAATGTATAGCTTGTGTTAGCTCTTGTAAGAGTGTAGTTGGAGTTAAAAGCCAACCCCCACCTGTCCAGCTGTGGTATTTCCTGACAGCAAGCCACATGCTCCTGGGGTTGTCATGGTGACCTTGGCAATGCGTAATCATCTGAGGTAGGGCTAGAGATGGACTTTGATGAAATAGATTCCCATGGTGTTTGGGCAAATGTGTGGTTTGTACACGTGTATGTGTGTTGGGGTGAAACCTGTGTGCAGAGCCTACATAAGCCTACTGAAAATAGCACCTAGCGCCACCTTAAAAGTGCCTGACGTAGATCAGCTCAGGCCGCAGTGTGTGTGTTTGAATCATGTGAAGCTGTGTTTGTCTAAAAACTTTAATCAGCCATACCTATTTTTGTACATGTGAGAACTAATAAAGGAAGATGCAGATTAATTCAGTATCATAGCCATTTATAGATGGCATTTATATATTGCATTTTAGGTCATTTTGGCATTTTATTTGACATTTTGAATAAACTAATGTGGACTAATATGGAAAAAATACATTTTTGTTTTTAAAATGGGTTGTCTCTTTTTGTAGGTGGCCTTATTGTAGTGTGTTTTGTTAGTCAATACCATCTGCTTTCAAATATATGTTATCCATCATTTCATCTCCAACAGATACCATGAATCACACTGGGTTATAACAGCACATAACCCCCTGTCAATAAATTGGTCAAAGGGTCTACTTCTTTCTCTCATTGCAGCTACATGCTAATTGCTGTATCTATTTAAGTCATTAGTGGTTATTGCATTTGAACAGTAAGAGTGGTTTTGTGCTGTTCAAAAACAATGTATATGACCATTGTATATGTGGGCGCAGTGGCAATCACCTGCATTCATATCTGCTGGGGCTTTCCCACTGAGACATGTGCACACCCAATACACATGCTATGAAGTAGGCCTAATTAAGATGCATGGGACATTCTGGCTTACCACAGAATGATTTTATTCATATTCATATTTTATATTCAGGTCCAGCTTGCCTGTCCATCAAAGCCTCTCTTCCTTACGCTGTAGCACCCACACAAACATAATTAGCCTTTTTAGTCCCGGAGTTCATGATGTGCCCCTTCCCTTCCTATCATATTAATCTGCCTTTCTTTTCCTTGAATTACTCTGAGTGATTTTTCCACAAATTCATGTCTGTCTGAAGGTTGCCCCCCCACACACACACACACACACACACACACGCCCAGTAAACTGGAGGGACATGGACTGACTGACACTCATGTGACTGGTGGAGTTTGATACATTTAGAGCATAAACTAGTTTAAGCAATCAGTAATGTGCCTGTTGAAGGCACTGTAGCTGATGTTTCTTCTGGTCTACACAAACAAAGAGCAGAACTTTGAGGTGACTTTAGTGCCCCCTCACTGATAGTGCCTTAATGATTCCTTTTCCTTTAAGGATCCCAGCAAAATACAAAAGCATGGCCAACTTGACAGGGGGAAATTGTTACCTGCCATCATCAAAGTTGAGTCCGATCCCCTCTGTCACACTTGACAAGCTTGTGACCGTGACGAGAAATCAAACAAAATGGTGCCTGAGAGTGTGATGACTTTGGTTTCATGTGTCTCTTTCTCACTACAACTTTTTCATTTTCTCTATCTGTTGCAGAAGCCAGAGGAGGATGACCTAGTGTTGACCCCAGATGGTACACGGGAGTTCCTGACGTTTGACATTCCTCTAAATGACTCGGGATCTGCAGGGTTAGGTGTCAGTGTCAAGGGCAATCGTTCTAAAGAGAACCATGCAGACCTGGGCATCTTTGTCAAGTCTATAATCAACGGTGGAGCAGCTTGCAAGGTGAGAGTCATTTGATGTTTTGAAAGACACAAGTGATGGTCTCAAAACATAGCCTTCTTTTAAGTGCTATTGTGAATTACTTACAAATTAAGTAAAGGTTTTACCATGTATTTCTATACTCTGTTACTCTACTGCTACCATACAGTGCTTACTTTATTATTTCTTCTCATACATTTAGCTATAGTAGTGCTGTCATTTCTGTTCAGAAAAGATCAGTTTCCATGGTTACAGGAAAAATGTCAATGTTAAGAGAAGCCACTGAGAGCATGGTCTTTCTTTGTTGTCCTGGTGTTCAGAGTTAACATGGATCAGTGTTATTATACAGTGTTACTCTGATCTGTGGTCAGGGTCATAGTTATATAGATTTAGGTTCCTTCACCTAAAAAAACGTTGAGCTTTTCAAGTTATAGCCAGGTTGTAGGAAATTAAAATATTTTTGATGTGTGTGGTTGTGTATATCTTCAGGATGGACGCCTGCATGTCAATGACCAGTTGATTGCTGTCAATGGAGAGTCCTTGCTGGGCAAGACCAACCAGGAAGCCATGGAAACACTACGGACATCCATGTCCATTGAGAGTAACAAACGTGGAATGATCCAGCTCATTGTCGCCAGGAGAGTCACTGAAAGAGACGAGGTAACTAGTGAGGTTGCATCATCTCAGTCAAATGTACATAGATAGTATGTGTGAACCCATAAGAAGGACTGCCACATTTAGGAAAACAGCCCCATAACCTATGTTAATGCTAGTTTTTTCATAGCGCTTTTATTGTGTAAAGGTTTTTGAGTTGTACATCCTTGTTACAGTTTAAGTAAGCGTCACTTAAAATCAAAATCATTGTTAGTTGTGTAGAGACTATTCAAAGACTGATAGTACATGCCAACCCGCAGAGTATCAGCGCAACAAAGGCCGCCTGTAGCCATTTCTGTCTAGCCTTCTGATCTTCAAAAGAATCATATTGGATTTCCTAGCTAGCTCTCTTCCACTGACTGTCACCAGTGCGATTAATGGACACTGGGCCACCAATGACTGCAGACAGATGAAGGGATGGGGGTGTCTGTGTGGAGATTAAAAAAAAAAAAAAATGGAAGAAAAATGAAAAAGAGAAAGTGAATTAAAGTGAGTTGTTATCAGCCGAATGGCAAGGGAGGTGAGGGAGATCGAAAGCAATTCTGCGTCTAAAAACGTCTCTCACAGATTAAAGTGTGATAAGGAGCCCGGCTTTATGAAATATCAACTGTGTTTATTCCTCCGACCCCCCCCCCCTCTTTCTTCTAACTTATTTCCATGTGCATGTTTGTTTTTATTTCCGCCTCAGGCAGAGTTCACATATTCACAGAGATGAAAAAAAAAACAAAATCTAATATATATTCATAATGATGTATATGTTTATGTGAAATGCCAGTTTGCTTTGAAGAGAGTGAGAGCAACTGGTTTGTTGAGAGTGATGAAATGGGGAATGATGGCTGATTATGGAAATGAGGGCCAGTTTATTCAGCAATCACGCACTTCTGTTTGAAGTGGATCAGTGTGTGTGTGTGTGTGTGTGTGTGTGTGTGTGTGTGGGTGTGTGTGTGCAATAGCAAAATGTTGTCAGGGAAGGTGACAGTCACATACACAGTACCTCTGCTCCCTCCAACATACATACCTTTCATGTATCTCTGTAACACTCTCAACTCTCTGACACAGACACACACACACACACACACACACACACACACACACACACACACACACACACACACATTCTCTCCCTGTTATCTGGTGAGTGGATGCCTGTAGCTGCCAGGAGATCAGCTCTGATTAGTGGCTGTGTGAGGTTGATTGGTGCTTCACCTCCGGTATGTCCCTCAGACTGGACCTCATGCTGAGCCTCTGTCCCCTGACTCCCCCAAACAAACACTAAACCCCTTCCCCTCAACACACACACACACACACACACACACACACACACACACACACACACACACACACACACACACACACACACACACTACTCACTCTTCACTCAAGGTCTCCAGTCTCCAAAGTCCTCCAGTCTATTCCCAAGGTTAACCCTATCTGCCTGTCAAACTAAGAAATTTGAAAGGTTCTTTGGCTCCCCTAGTATTTCCCCCTGCGCTCTCTGTCTGGTAGCTTACCTCTCCGATAGGGGAAACGTGTTTGTATGATTGTGTAGTGAGGGTATGTAAGGTAAAGGTGAGTGGGATTTAGCAGAAACTTGCTGCCAATTGCCCACTGCTTACCAGGCAGTAACACTGCCTGTGCTTCAACACACCCCGAGTAATGGATATTAATGAATAAGTCCTCGTAGAAATAATGGAACAACAAGAAAGAAATATAAATAGCAGGGAGAATTTCATTGAGAACAAAGGAAACAGTCATCACATACACCACAACGTGTGACGAAACTGGCTGCAACTCTAAAGGAAGACTCAAGGAAGGGTCATCATCACAGAGGGCAAATGCAGGGCACAGGGCAACATTAAAAACGATAAGATTCGTCAGTGTCACCACAGATGGGCCACAGTCATATTCTTATGAGAGAACAAGCGTGTTCTACACAGCTGACCTCTGCAAGGCTCGGGAGATTATTTTTAGGGGTGGGATTGTCAGGGATCAAATTGGGAGTCATGTTTTCATGTCCAGGACTCATAATATGAGAACTGAATACACATGCATGCACACACACACACACACACACACACACACACACACACACACACACACACACACAAATACACACACCCTGCCCTGCCCCCACTCTATTTACCCCACTTTCCCTTTGGAGCCCTATTGTTATGCCTCCAAACATATACACTTGAATCCTGGGCCTTGTCATGCCAGTATGTCTCTGAGCAGATTCTGAACAAGTCCAAGGTCAGTCCCCTCTTCCTTTCTCCTAGTGTTTTTCCCCGACTCAAACAGCACTGATTGACAGACACTTTTGGTCGTGAAGGACACCTCAGAATTAATCCATGAGAGGCTTAGTTCCCTCTCTCTTGTATTACCCTGAGGAGAGTGTGGGGGTCTCTCTGTCTGCTTAATGCACTGCAGACCCATGTCCTTGAGCACATATGACCCTTACCCCCAAAGAGAGAATAGCTAGTCCCCATTGGGTTTGGTGGAGAGCCAAAAAAGGGATATGTGTGCTATGTGACAGATATTAATAGTCATGGTGAATTGAGGAGCTGAGACTAGCTTGATTTGCATGCTAAAGCATAATGATAAGAGTTAATACATGTGTGCCATCTGATAAGATCAGCGCCTCTCACAAGTACACATACCTTGTTGTAATGCTCTGAAATACATCTATCTTTTTGTTCCTTTTCCTGTGGTGGAAGTTGCCACGGCTAATTGGAGCAGACTGACAGATCGGTGCTTTTTTCAGAGGACAGTCTTGACCCAGTTAGTGTAGTAATATATGATTGGTCGGTACAATTTATTTCATTGAGCATTATAATTTAACTATGCTTCAGAGGCTTTGTAATATCCATCAGTTCTATTAATGCAGTTTTATATGTGTTCAAGCAATTAAACTCTCGGAAAGTCATTTTCAATTCAATTAATTTTTTATCAGTACTTTAAAACATACTCATCATCTTCATGTTATTCAGATGATTTCACCGTAAAGTTACTGGAAGGGATGAGGAAAGTTGAACGCATCCACCTCATTTACTTTTGCTAAAGAGACATGACACAATAAAACACTAACTCAGTTCATGAAACCTGCAAAGGAAATTGGTGGGAAGTGGAGGACTTATAATAAAACACAGCTACTGGCAGTTTCTAAGGGGGAGGACCTTATACAAATTTGAAACTATGTTTTTTCTTGATACAGTGTGACTATGACTTACACTTGTCAATACACAAACTAATGAATTCACAAAAAAATCTAATACCACACACATGGCTAGAGTCACAGTACATGTAATTCATTATTTACTCATGTTGGTGTCTATAATCGGATGTTTCATGAAGCATTAACTCTCAAATATGTTGTGTGCTGACTCATTTGGGTTTCTTTACCTCTGATGAACTAAGTTAAGCTAAGTTTAAACTGAGCATAGACACAAAGAATTCTGGAAATGCTTTCCATCTGCACATAGCAACTTCCAAAGCATTGATGTAAAATTCATCACCCCTATACAGGTGTGTGTGCGGCATATTTCTTTGTGCGTAATATGCTAGCTCCTACAATAAGACATTCCTGCTGCTTATTTGGGGTTTATGTTGCTTATGTGACCATATTGCATTTGCCAGCTCCATTTTCTATGCCCTTTTGTCTTTTGGGTATTGTTGTGCATCTGGGAGACGATGGTGCTCTCCTCTCCTGTCTTCTCTCGATATTTTGTTTTTCTCCCATGGAGCCTCGGCCTTTCATTTCTGTTGTTGTGGCACAGCAGTTGCACACCAAAGCACTGCCAGGATCTGAACGCCCAACAGCACGCTAAGGCTCTTTTTAAGGAAAAAAACTTTACCTCAAAACAATGTGCTTCCACTTTTACCAATCATCTCTACAACTTTCCTCTTTTTCCTCTTTTCCAATGTATTGCACCTGTCCTTGGTGCTGAATTCCTCTGAAAATGCGCTTACTGAGTTAACCTAAACTTCAACCCACATTTACATGTTATTATACATTCATGTAAATTCTTAAGGTGGAATTGAATAGTCCCGGGGTGGTGGGGGGGGGGGGACTGGTGTTATTCACTCTCTGGTCCATCTTCAGTTTTATTTTGTCTGATTTATGTTGTTGAATATTTTTATGTGAGTTTTGTGCACTACTCAGCAGAGATTTAGAGATCCCCTCTGGGGAAGGAACAAAAGAAGCCACTTTGATGTCAGGTACCCTCTCTTCCTGACTGCATGAAGAAAGGGCTGAGAGGAATGGTTTTTGGATTGTAGTAGGGTGGTAGGGGAAAAGCGGATGCTTTTCAGATGGTGCACATCATCATGGTTCAGCAGGACCTCTTGTTCTTGTAAGAACTTCATTTTTATGCATCTGTACTTTTTGCCACATCAACTTGGCCAGCTCAGTAAGACCTGGTTACACAATGGTTGTGTTCCCAAATAGCTTTTTTCAGCAGCACTTTATTATTACAGTTCTTTTTTTCCAATGCTTGTATAGTCTTATGTATAGTCTTGTTGCAATTTGAATTGCAATCATCCATACCATGGTTTTTATTTTGATACTTTTAGTGAATAATAACTGACTGCCAATGACTGCCTTGTGAGTTTTTCACCTTCTGTCATTGGCTTTATAAACCTTGTCCTTGTGACAAAGGATTGCATCCTCAAAGTAATATATTGCACATGTATTGCAAATGCTTCCATCCACTGAGCAGAGCTGAATTTTGATAATGTAGGCACATGGGCTAAAGATTGAAGCCTCGGGGCTGTCCGCTTTTGGCTATGAAGGTTGTGCCCTTATTGGTCAGGAGCAGAGCAGTCTGACCCACAACATAGCCAGCTATGATCAGCTAACAGCAGAATGAATATTTTAGTGAGCGGTTGATGCAGTGCAGTATGAGCATGTGAGTGGAAAGAATTGAAAATGCTCTCTTTGAAGAAAAGAAAGAAACACATTCAAGAAACTACACTTTGCACCTTTAAAACGAAAGTATGTAGAGTGGCAGCGTATGACTTGTCGCACAAGAGGACACACATCGACTGATCTGCATACTGTGGTGCGTTGTGTGGTCAATACAGAGACGCTGATGCAAGCTGACAGCAGGAAGGAAATGCCAAGTGTGCGACATCAGACCAGGCCTTGTGTAGAGGCTCAGAGAGGCTCATGATCGATCAGGCTGTAGGAGAGCTATCAATCAGGCAGGCCAGTAGATTATGCTTTTATTAGTATCGAGCTGTTCTCTTGGGGAAGTCGGACAGACACAGTTTTATGAAGACTGGGACCCAAGGGCCTGGGTGTCACCTCTCCGCTGGTCATGAAGCCTCACATACGTTGTGATTGTTTTAGGAGAGTGACTGCGCATTGAAAAAAACAAAATGGCAATTATAATCATCAAAAATATGTTTCTTTGAAAGGTGAACTCTACATATCATCAGTTCCCTTGTGTGAAGACTCTAGACCCCATGCCTGTCACATAATGATAGAATTACCCAGTAATCAGTTCACTGAAATGTACCATAGCTGCTTTGGCCAGGCTAGACAAGTCAATAGAGGATCTGCAGACCTGGGCATTGTCCTTTCTCTTTCCTAATCTCCTGCAAATACCTACTGGAGGATTTCTGTTTCGGGAGGAAAGTTATGCATTTCCGAGAGAGGGGATGATCCACTGAATGCTGAGGAATACACAGACAAGAAGAGACAGAGTAGGATGGAGGTTAGGCATAGAGGAAAAAAATGAAAGAAAAAAAGATGACGAGGAATAGAGAAGTTGGAGTCTGAATAGAGAGGACAGAAGGCGAAAGTGCGGTGATACTGAATCAGAGTGGATGGAATGAAAGATAATGGTAAGAGAGAGGAACTTGGCAGAAAGAAACTGATTGCAGAAGGGGATGATGAAAGGGGCAGTGGAAGGATGGCGGCCGTATGACAAGTGAAAGAAAGGGGTGAGCGCGGTGCTGGCTACCCTCTGGGCATTAGGTGGATGGGCTGGAGGCAGAGGGAGCAGGAGGGCCAACCCCCAAGCACCGCGCCGCATGCCAAGGCTTAGAGAAAAGGTAATTACTGGCATCGCCTAGAGAAGGGCTGACAGGATTAAAACACACACAAACAGGCCCTCGCCACTCGGGAGACGGTATAATGCTCCCAGCAGCCCGCGGACTGCAGTTTAGCCTCCACTCTGCCCCGTCATCACTGCTCCGAGTTGCTCCGAGGCGCCAAGGTCAGCGGACAAGTGACAGGACGGGCATCTGTGGGATGTGGGGAGGAAGCCTCATTAGTAAGTGAGGGCTGCATAGCAGTGTCTTATCACCGGCACATACTGTAATCCAGTCTCGGGATGGAGTAGATTAGGGAGAGATTAAGATGGGAATGAGACAGCACAGGGGTTCACTTTCCATCTTCCTACTTGCATGTATGCCCACATGGGCATGTGTGCTTACACACACACACACACACACACACACGATCATATTCACTCAAATATATTGCTTTGTAAAACAACTAAGATCTTAGATCCCACCAGATTTATTAGGCTGCCTTTTGAGTTCACACCCATGCCAGTGTAATATATATTCTCATTCTCTAATACGTTTTCTCACTTGATCTCTTCTTTCTCTCTCTCTCTCTCTCTCTCTCTCTCTCTCTCTCTCTCTCTCTCTCTCTCTCTCTCTCTCTCTCTCTCTCTCTCTCTCTCTCTCTCTCTCTCTCTCTCTCTCTCTCTCTCTCTCTCTCTCTTTCCTCCCTCCCTCTCTTTCGCACGCTCCCCCATGAGATTAAGTAAAAGGGAAAAGCTAATAAAGCAAACTGGTGTGCTGCAGTTGAAACCTTATTGAGCCCAATTCCGCAGTGGGGCCGATGGCAGACGTGTCTACGACCGTGATTGTAATTGTGTTGACCTCCTCTGCTCAAGCACTCCCCGCCACCCTACCCTACCCCAACGCTCAGCTCTTATCAAGCTTTACGCCTAGATAAGTCCCGCGCTCCCGACTTCATTAAGCTCCTCATTTATATGAAACAGACGAGCGGCTCCCTCTCTCTCTCTCTCCCCCTGCTGTCGGCTCGACGCCGCCCCATGCTGCCATTCGGCTCTCTCCATCAGAGCACTGAGGCGACCCACGCCTCCCTGGAACATGCACACTCCCCGCCTGGGCGCGTTACTGTCTCTTTTTCTGCCTGTTTCATGGTGGAGAAATGTTTTCTATCATTTCTCTTTCCCTCCCGTTCCTAGGTTGCACCAGTCTCCTACTCTTTCTGTCTTGGACCACTATATTTTCCCATCTTTTTTTCTCCCACGCTAGTCTTCCACAGTTGTTTATATTTCTTGTTCTGTCTCTGTCTCTAACTCCTTGCTGTTTCTGGCAGTTTGCCAGGTTTGAGTTAAGGCAGATGTAAGTTCTCTAGAAGGATACAGCTTGATGTAACATAATTCTTTGATTTCAGGCCATTTCTGTAGCAGATCTCACGGTAAACAGGAACAGAGTTTTTTTTACACTGCTGCCTCTCTAGCATATCCCAATTCTTTATGAATGCAATCATTTTCAATTAAGACAAAACACATCCAACAAGGAAAATAGTTACAATTTGAAAATTCTGGCTAAAAAGGCTGACGGTGCGTATTGAGAAGAAAGCTTATTGAGAAAAAGTTTCTCTTCCATTAGTGCAAACTAATAGCAGTGCTTAGTCTATCACGTTTCACGGCATTCCACCGAATGGGTGACAGAACAGACCATTGTCCATTCTTTCAAGACCTAAGCAATACAATACATCGACCTCCACAAGCTCCACATCACCCTCTGTGAAAAAGCCAAAAGTCACTTGCCCATTTAGCTGAGGAGGGAGCTGTCTTTACATCTATTGGAAATCCATGCTGTGTTATCATTGTGGGAGTGCTCAGCAGAGCGTTAGCGTCTTAGCCCTAGCATCTCTCAGGCAGATTGAGGATTAGCTTGATTCTGACAAGGTGCGTGGGTAATTACCAGCCTCCCGTTGTCAGGAGGGGAATTGAAGAGAGAGAGAGAGAGAGAGAGAGAGAGATAGAGAAAGAGAGCATGTGAATGAAAGAGAGAGAATGGTACAAGATATAAGATTGCGAGATGACAAGATCATAGTTGAAGGGAAGTAGTGGCATGAATACTAAACATTCTGTAGTGTGTGATCATGTAAACATGCTCAGCATGAGCCTCTGAAACAAATCTCAGACCTTGCCGCTTTATGTCTATTTTATTTGATGTTAATATATATATATATATCTTCTCTTTGGGTGTTGCCTCTGCAGGAGCTGCCATCTGGTGCCTCAGTTCCAGACCTGTCGGCATCACCACAAGACGACCACGAGAGACGGATTTCTCATTCCATGTACCCTAGCCTGGATGACCTGGACGATGACCTCTCTCCCAGGTCCAGCATGATGGGCAGGATGATGGGTAAGGCTTTATCATGCAGAAACACACACACACACACACACACACACACACACACACACACACACACACACATACACACTGCCCCTCAGGACACACCTAGTTTTGTAAAGGATCAATGTCTTCTTCAGCTGCCACCCTTGTTTGCCAAAGCCCTGCATGGTTTCATTTGGGCCAATACTCATCCTCTTCAAGCCCAAGTTCAGCTTCTGTGTCACAAAGGAATTGGGATTGGGGATTCGATCCTCGGCCAGTCATTCTCGTCGTTGTAGAATTTTGACCCCCCTCTTTACTAGCGAGAGGTTACAGGCCCTCACGACAGCACCACCACACTCTGCTTTTTATTTTCCCCTCTTCTGTTCCTCTTCGTCTCCTCTCTTCATCCGACTCATTCCCTTCATCAGCAAGAGTTGACTCTAACTTCTGTATCTTCATGCAGTATCACTGGGTGACTCTTGTCAGTGATCTCCCAGCTTGAGATCAGAGACAGTGTCAAGCCCATCAGAAGGGTAATTAAGCTGGTAGATCAATAGAAGCTGCTTGATTTTTTTCCCCTATCTCCCTCTCTCTCACTCTTTTTTTATATATCTATGGTTGCCAAGGATGCTTTTCTTTGACAGGCTACTGATGTAGCCTTTCAAAATGCTGCCCTGATCATAAACAGCGAGCTAGGAAATCGTGACTGAACTGTAAAAAAATCTCAGCACAATACTTCAAGGGAGGGAAGGGCTCTCACTCCTCTAAGCAGATGAAAAAGAAGAAGTGAAGAACTCCTCTAAAAGTTTAAAGTTGCTGAAGTTCAGCGAAAAGGGCTGGTTGGGCACATCATGCCTCAATCCGCACATTGGTCTCTGCTGTTTTCACATGACGGTAGCTTTCAGCCCTTTCCTGTGTAGTGACATACCTATGCATTTTATTAAAGTCATTGACAGGTTACATCATGTGTAGGCTGCGCTGAAATATCAGCTGGACCCTCTGTAAGCATTTGACAGTGTTTGGTAAGGCGTGGGAGAGATGTCCAGAAGGCACTTAAATGACACGTCACTTGAAAGCTGGCCTGCTGCCGACCTGGTAGGTGACCTACACTGTGTCCCTGTGGAGTCAGCAGTCATGTCCATGGTCAAGTTGTAGCAGTGTCCCTTAAACACATTTCCTGTCTTTGATGGGCTTAAGACGGATGCATAAGGCAACCCTGCAAGGTTAGCATGGTGGAATGATCCTTCCTGGGTCATATGACGGATGAGATAGAGACATGCAGTCAGACACCAGCAACCTTCATGCAGTAGCAGTGTCACAGCGCACATGTCAATATGACTGGCTTGGGAAAAAGCTCTACCCCGTAGCCTTGTTACAAAAGTCTGTATTTTACCATCACTTGTTTTTTCTCTATGAGATGAGAATATGTATGATAAAATAAATATGTGCTTTATATATGTAGTCTTTTTTTACAGATACACATACAGTATGGAGAATACATAGTGCTGCTAGTGTTATACACTATATATATAGTATATAGTGTTCCTTGGACTGGAGATTAAACTCTGATAGTCCCCCAGTCATTTGCTGCAGGCTCACAGAGGTACAGCAAGTGAACCTGGAGAACAGAACACGTTGAGAATAATACTATGGCATCAGCATGTCTATGGCATTCTTCTGTTTACTTTTAGGGATATTTGAATGAGAGCTTTTTAACTTCAGGGATTCAATAATATTTAAGATTACACTGACTGAGAAATGATATCTGTTAGTAATTACACTCAGGCTTTCTAAGATGTATTTGGTTTTGGTTATCATTTTAGAATATTTCCTTTTTTTTTTAGACACACCTTTGTGATAATATGAAGTAGACAGCTGTCTTTGACTGGGATCTGTCATACAGCGTCATGTATGAGGAGCTGCAGTTTGTTGTTTTTCTTGGCTGTGTACCATGATCTTTACTTAGATTGGCTGTGCTATAACTGTGCAGGGACTTCAGAAGGTTGTCACTCAGTCAAGCGTCTGCCAGTGGAGGCGAGCAGGGAGTGGAGCTGGGAGGACAGGCAGGAGTAATTCCCCAGCCTGTCGACTTCACTAAATCTTCCACTCCCCTGCCTGTCAGTCAGTCAGTCAGTCAGTCAGTCAGTGAGCTAGCTCCAGCAGCTCTACCTTGCTCACCTTTGGCCACTTACGATGCAGTTGCTGCAGAAACACACGCAGCAGGTGGTAGAATAGCAGATCAATTGGATTGCTTTGTCCTCTAATCTCATGCAGTGTTATTTTTGTTATTCATCTTCATTTCTTAGTGTTTTTTTTTTTGTTCCATTTTGACTTGTGACCTTGAATGTCCTTGTGGTGTTACTCGTTAAATAGGTGCAGTGGTTAAGATTGAAGAGGGTAGAAAAATACGCCTTTTGCTCCGGTGAAGGTCATTAGCTGCTGCTCCGGCTGCGCTCTCGCGCGCGCCCTAATTGAAAAGTCCAGCTAAGAGCAGGAAGTCACGCTGTGTCGCAAATTGAAGACTCGCCAACCAAAGGTAGCATGCTTAGCATGCTGCGTGCAGTGCGCACTCAGGAAGAAAAAGTCAGAAGTGTTTTGGGTTGGCCACGGGAGGCTTTAGAATGGGTGCTGCAATTTCACATCATTGTCAATCATCAATTTCACATGCGCTATTAGCAGCTACAGCTCAACACACTATTGAAGGGAAGACAACAGAAATGGATAGGAGAAAGGTGAGAAGGTAGGTGGAAGAACAACGTGACGAGTGAAAAAAAAAGAAAAGAAAAAAGAGAAGAAAAGAAGAAGAAAGATGTAGGAAGTGACCTACAAGTGAAAAGTACGAGAGACCGAGAACTGATAAAAGAAAGAAAAACAGAGGGAGAGGGAGAGAATGAGAATAATGGTGTCACACGCGTCTCGGTATGAAGGTGGCATGAGTCAGTGGTTCCTGGCAGGGCCGAGTAATTGAAGGTGGCAGAGGGCATGTCTCTGCTGCTTGACCTCTCCTTTGCTCACAGAGAGTAGGGCTTTTTATAGTTTGACCAGATCATCCTCCTTTTCTGGGTATTCATCACAGCTAGGCCCCACATCCCACCACTGTTTTCCCTTACTGAATATCCTGATAATGCTATTTCTGTCCATATTAAAGGCTGATGACTAAGAGGTGTTAGACAGTGACATTGTAGCAAATGACCCAACAATATCTACCTTCGGATCTGGAGAATATGGTGCCTGTGAAAGCAGTCACCCTCTTTACATCAGTCTTTATGGCATTGCCACTGTGTTGGAGATGCTAATTCAGAGGGCAGAGTAACGATAATATTATAAAGGCTACCTGTCAGCAAGAGAATGTGAATGCTTTGTCTGGATTTTCACTCCACATCCTCTGTTCTGGACTTTTTTATGCTTCCGTTTTAAATAAGTGAATATTAGGGATATTTTTCTCTTGCACTTCACAGACTTCTGCTCTCCCTCGTCATTTAATCTTTTGAATTGAGACTTGTGCAGGTGCGCTTGTGCTCTTTTGTCAAATTAAAACTGGGTGCGTTATAATTTTGTGTCCTTGTGAAAGCTAAATACAATGTGACCAGTTATGTATGTTAATTTTACTTGGCTTGACAGCTTTGACAGCACAAAACATTTAGACAGATTTAAGTGTGTTTCATGTATTTCATGGAGTAGACAGCTAAGGTGCAAAACAGGGCAAAGTGCATCAGTGGGATTTGCTCATTTACTAGCAAACTTAATGCAGAAACTAGTTGCTATACTATTCATTTTAGCCTGCGTCTATTTAAAGTACTGCTAGGAAACACAACAATGCAAGACCTGCTGAAGAACTTAAGACAGTACAGCAGAAAATTCCAGTTGTGAGATCCAAATGTCACAGCATGATAAAAAAGGGAAAAGTCTGGGAAATGACTTTGTTGCTGTGGGAATCACATGGCTCCTTTGCATACTACAGGCATTAGATTTCAACATACACATTTTTATATCTACCATCAGGTTTGATAAATATCATTAAGTTGCTGACCCTCTCGCTCTCCACTCAGAATGTTGTGCTGTTGGAAAGACAGACTTCTAAATAAGTCAAAGTCACAAAATGTCACCCTCATGAGCTTTGTTGCAAACCTTTGATTAATTCTGGTTACAATTACTGTAGATAAAATCAATTTTAAGGCAAAAAATGGGTTTCCATCATTGCAAAAGATTAAAAGTAAATGTCCCGATGTCTCAATGTCTACTGTCTGGACCTATGTGAGTGTGTCTGGACCTACTATGAAAGGTTTTGGCCATTATTCCAAAATACATTCCTCTGGGGTAACTGTATTCTAGATAAAAACCTAATTGCTTTGATTAGGTCAGTGTTATGTTGTTATGATTTCATGGTTTTGCATCCCAGTCCAGCAGTTTTTCAACTGAAGCCTATCCCACAGTTTTAAAAATGTTTCACAATCTTTTGAACCATTTTCTCATGGTGCTTGACTCCTTCCCTGTTGCTCTAAAAAAAAGTCTATACGGCAACATTCTCAGGTGAAATCTTCGCAATCCATTGAAGTCCTCCCAAGCCTGCCTCTAATCAGAATGTGAATGTACTTTCCTCTTTGTCACATGGGACTTTCATGACAACGCCCTGCTATCCAAAACAGTCACAGCGGCTGGGAAACGTCTGACGGATTGTTGAGAGCTTTGTTCACTGGTCCATGGGAACTTGTGATTAATTCCACATGTTGGCCTAATTTTCTCTCCTCAATGAGTTTAAGGTTCACATAGTTTCATTGCATAGAACCGTTCCACAAATGATGTTGTATAACTGAGTTTGAGAGAGAATACGGCACATGTAGGACATGCACAACAAGGTCTTAGCCAGTCAATCCAATCAAGGAAATGGTTCAGGTTGTTGCATTGACCAGCATCTGGTTGCCTCCTTAAAGGATCAGTCAAAGCAAACATATTTGGGCATCATCGGTCCCTCTCCACTTAACAGCATGTACTCTATGATTAGCAGCTAACTACATTTAGCCTGATGTCCCAGGCTATATGGATTCACTAATGATTCTTCAACTGATCAATAGTGTCAGGCTGAGCAGACAGCCGTTGAGATCCCCGCAACAGAGAGAGGCAGATAGAGTGGCAGAGCTGGATGTTGAGAAAGATTGAGAGGGGAGAGGAATACGAATAGCCTAACGGTGTGACCTCTCACCCTCCAGTGAATGATTTTGGGGCTGAACGCTGGCTCTCTCCTCGGTGATGGACGTCTCCAGGAGACCCTTATGTTCAGGCAGCTCATCTTTCTTCATCTCGGAGACCCCTGATCTTAATCCATCTCCTGTTAGTGCCGTTGAGTGGCAGGGTCCTGGAATGCTCTGTAGTGATAGGGTGGCCTGGTGCAGTGTGGGATAGTGAATGGACTGACCCAAAGTGGATCAGGTGAAGCCAGGGAAGGCCCCATCAAGTTGCTATGTTAGATTTCCCAGGAAAGTCATTCACTTCAACTGTATTTAGAGTGAATGAGCAATAAATAAAACAATGTATCATATTATATAAGAAGTATGTTACATTTATGGAGATCAAATCCAAGTATGCTAATTTCACTACATTTTTATAGTGCCTTTGAGACTACTCAAAATACTTTATCATTTTATGCTACCCATCGACTAGGCTGCCTCGCAATGCACTGCCATGACTTGGACTGTTTACTGCCATGATGTGTGGCATTGAGTATTTATTTATATGGATGCTATATTATTGCCCTTGATTTGATCTATTCTAGAAATTGTGTAAGAAGTTGCATTGTGCTCAAACTGTCTATGTTTTATCTGCCCGTTATATTATATTTGGAGAATCTGAATCTGGCCTAATTCTGCTGTGAATGATGTACCTCTCTCTCTCTCTCTCTCTTTCTCACTTTCTTGCTAGTGCTTTAAGTCCAGCCACTGACAGGGAAATAGGTCTCGACAAGTGGCAGAGGAAGTGTCAGACAGATTTGTCAGCCTCTAGCTAGCACTGGGCGGGAAGTGAGGGAGGCCTCCTGTAGCGTAATTTCTCTTCAGGAACGCAGCACGCTAAACTCAGTCCCAATCAGCCCTCGCTGTGAGCCGTTCAGGTGCATTATGGCTCCATTCTCCCCAGTTGCCACATATTAGCTCCCCTAGCACTTTAGCAGGCTGAGTGTCGACTCAGCACGGCACACCACGCACTGCAATGCCTAAAACACCTCCATAACATCTGAGTAATACTTTCTGTTGGGCTTAACTTTTTTCACTTTGTCTCCCTTGAAAATATGTCTAGACAGTAGCAGATGGTTTCACTCCTACTAAAGCACTTTCTATCATAACCATATCTAACAAGCAATAGCCAGGACTTTTAATCGCATTCATCAGCTAACTTATCGGCTACATGAAGTGAATTACTTTAAGCCTAAATTTCCCTGCCTCATTATTCCAACTCATGATGAGTGATGTGATCACATGCTAATTATATCCCTCACCTTTCTAAAGCTCCTGAGTTGTCACTGCTCTATCGGTCCTTTTTGCCATTTAGCGTGAGTGGGCAGAGAGCTGCCACACACCACTCACCTTAGTAACTCGGCTAAGCACTCATCTTCAGAGGGCCCAGGAGCAAAATCTCTTTAAATCAGTTTAAAAGTGAATCACAGGTGAGCATAGAGACAATTGGTGGCTAACTTTAGAGCATAGACAGTTGAGCCTTTGTTTTCTCTTTTTATATCCGTTTTGCCTCTTTTAAAACAACATTACTGGAAAGTACAGTAATTCAACTGAAATTAAATTCTCATGTGGGTTGGCTAGTAATTGTAAGCATTTTGAATAATAGTATTTGTGTTTAATGTGCCTTTGCATTTCAACCCACCCCCCACCACCTTTATTCTTTAGATAGGTTTTGGTAGTATGGGTTGTGTGTCTGTAGTATCAGTTGCCTGACTTTAGTGTGGGTTTCAGCACAGGATTTTGTCGGGGATCCCATATATTTCCATTCTAGTCATGTCTGCAGCCTTATTCTTTGATGGCATGATGCAACCTATTGGCAACTGCTGCAGTGGTGCTGATGAGAATGGGGATGACAGGGGGAGTTATGCCTGTAGCTAGTCTCACACACTTAGCTTTTGATAGATGGCCCTGAAAGCATAACTTGAGTGCCTTCAACACCATTGTCTGTGGAAAAAAAAATCCCCACTGATGGCGCAGCAGGGAGAAATAATAGGATAAGATGAAGGGTGACATTCATTTTGTTTTCTACATTAAAAGTTCATTGATGAAAGAGTGAGCAATGCAGATCATATTTTTCTCATGAGCAAGTTGAGTCAAATGTCTACTTAACCAAGTAACTTGGAAGGATCTTTCCAGCTGATTTTTGTCACTTTTAGATTAATTTCTCTATTTTGTTTTTGTGCATCTCCCTCTCTGACACTGATAAATCCCCAGCCGTAAACCCAAATGTCCATGTCCAATCAGTTAACGAGTCACATTGACCTAAGGGCTGTGAAATGCTGCACTGATCTGTTTGTGTGGTGGATGGGTAGTCTCAGTACCTGCTGTGCTAATTCCTTCGCCAATCTGATTAGCTGCTGCTCGCAGGACACACAGACTTCCTATCTAGTTGTGTATAACAAAGCTTATTTAATTACCGTCTTTCTCCCTCTCTGTTCTCTCTTCCTGAACCTGTTTAGAAGTGTTTGTGTGCATGTGTGTGGGAGTGGGTGGTGTGACGTGGCTCGATAGCACTGCTTACCGTTACCATAGTAACAGTTCAGGGCCTAAACAACAGTAAATATACAGTAGATGTATGGAATGGAAAAGGCATAGAAAAAAATATCCATCACTCAACTCCGTTCTAGCTCTCTATTGCCCTCTTAATCAACATAACTTTAGGCACTCATTTGTGCCCATCATTAAAACAGCAGGTATCACAAACTTGCAACCAAATATTCAACGCACTAGAGCGTTAAGTCTTAATTTATTTCTATTAAAAACATTTGTCATTCGTTGAGGTGCATTGAGATGAAATACACTTTGAGTTATTGCTGGGAGACAGCCAGGCTAAATATTGTTCCCTCTGGTAGCAATTACATGACGATTGCTCTTAAGCTGTTAAATTTGCAAAATGACTCTGTGATAATGGAAATGAATGAACTCAGCAATGTTCATTCCAAGGTGAGTTTTTCTCAAACAAATCCATTATTTTAATGGTAAGCACATGCATTTGACTTCAACTATTTTAGAAGTTGTGTTTTCTTTGGTGTGTGTGTGTGTGTGTGTGTGTGTGTATATATATGTGTCTGTCTGTGACCAATACTCCTGCCAGCTCAATTGGTATGTTCTGTTTTGGTAATGTGTTCTGTGTATGCAGTGTAATTGTGTTTTCTTTTGGTTGAGTCTCTGTCTCTTATATCCACTCAGGTAACTACCAGCTATCCCCCACTGTCAACATGCCCCAGGATGATACAGTAATCATAGAAGATGATAGGCCACCTGTCCTGCCCGCCCGCCTGTCTGACCAATCATCTTCCAGCTCCCACGATGATATGGGTTTCGCTTTGGAACCACCACCACCCTGGGTGCAAGACATCCCAATACCGAATGAAAGGTACGGTTTTTTTTTTTTTTTTTTTTTTTTTTTACACTGAGCTATTTGTACTTCACAGTCAGGGGAGTGAATCATTCCAGCAGTGAACAGAAATGACTTTGTGAAAGACAATCGCAGACAACTTTTAATCTAAATATTTGTGTGTGTGTGTGTCTGAATGTGAGAAGGCACATGTGGGATGTACCAGTCCTCTAACCTTTGCAGTTGATTTGACCTTGCTATGAAGATTTACCATGAATCCCTCCTGTGTGTAACCTGTACATAAGTATTTCAAAATAGGCTCCCAGGCCAAGGCTTCTTTCTTTCTCAGTCTGAGAACCACTTTGTCTGCATGGCAGCCACCAGTAGAATCCATAATCCAGTTTAAACACATGACCCTGCGTCCCAGTGCGAGGATTTATGTCTTGAGAACTATGTGTGCATATTTAAGTGAGTGGCTGGCTGAGTGTTTGTGTCTGTATGTGTGTGTGTGTGCGTGTGTTTTACTTTGAGTAAGACAGCTGTCAAGCAGCATGATAGAAAACATGAGCACACACCAGCTTGCATGTTTTTTTTTTCCTTTTTAAATGTCCACATTAATGTGGTTAAAAAGTGATATTTGTTCGTGTGTGTGTGTGTGTGTGTGTGTGTGTGTGTGCCTGCGTGTGTGTGTGTTTAATATTGCATGTGTACTTTGAGGTAAGTGGAAGAGAGGGAAACAGAAATGCTCCCTGGAGGTTTTGGGAGGGGGACTCTCTTCACTCCCCCTTAAGTCTTTGAAGTGAGCCCCGCTTTTAAACCACATTGTGAAACAGGAAGGCTAATGTTGTACACACAAGACCACAAGCATGCTAACGGTAAGGTTTCACGCCGAGGCATGCTCGTGGTTACGGCATGTAGATGAAGCCAGGGGAATGTTATGTAGAAAACCACAGACAACTAACTTTAAAATAACCCTTGCAATGTACGCATGGGCTTCTTGTCGTATAGCTATGGTAGGGTTTTATTTGAAACAGTGGCATGGGCCAACGTTTTGAAGAAATTACCTGATTACAGCTATAATATATGTTTTATTTTGGTTTGAAATGTGCTTACAAAAGCATATTTTACAATGGATGGATGTTATGAGCTGTACTGAATAGGCTAAGAGGTGTGAAACAGGGGGCACATGTTCAGACTGTGGGAAAATTCTGAATCAGTGGAACTCCGAAAGAAACTATTTTGGGCAAACTGCATGACACCAGAGATGCTTTGAATATACATTATGAATGCACAATGGTGCATCCTGTTTTTTTTGCTTCAAGGGTGTTACTTGTAAGTGTGTAGTATAATCAGTTTGCTAAGACTATTAGATACGTCTCCTAACAGTGTCAAACAATTGATAGCATAGTGATTTCTTTGTGGACCAATGTTGGATTTTTATGTTTTAAGTATTGTCCTCCTGAAACAGCGGCCATTTCTGTGCTGTTTTGTGTATTTTCTCTCTTCTCTATAAAGTGAATGGATAGTAGACGTTCCTTGTGTTCTATAATGAATGAGTTTTCTTTCTCCACTCATTGACGTGTGATGTCAAAGGTTTGTCATCATGGATTAAGGCCATAGTGCATGCCATCACATGCTTCTCCCCATTGGTCTTCAGTTCCTGTCAGTGTGTCTGTCTCCCTCATCCCCCCTCCCCCTTCTCTCTCTCTCTCTCTCTCTCTCTCTCTCTCTCTCTCTCTCTCTCTCTCTCTCTCTCACACACACACACACACACACACACACAGTCATTCACACATACACGCACGCACACACACACACACACACACACACACACACATACACAAATGCACACCCTGAGCAGAAGTCACACTGCCTTGGGTTATTCTGAATTATTCATGTCTAAGAAGTCTAACGTACATGCCACAGTCTGAAGGCATTTCTGTCTTTTTCTTAGATTTTTTTTCCTGCTCCCTCTGTTTCTCTCTCTACCATAGACACGAACCAGCACATGAACATGCATATGCTTTTTGTGTGTGTTATGTTTGCATCTCATTCTGGCAGCGAATGGCAAAGCGCATTCATATGATGCACACGTTCACCTTCAGGAAGGCCAACAGATCTATACAGAAAGTACTGGAGAGAGTACTGGCAACACACACACACACACACACACACACACACACATACACAAATGCACACCCTTCACACTGCCTTGGGTTATTCTGAATTATTCATGTCTAAGAGTCCAAGCGTACATGCCACAGTCTGAAGGCATTTCTGTCTTTTTCTTAGATTTTTTTCCTGCTCCCTCTGTTTCTCTCTACCATAGACCACGAACCAGCACATGAACATGCATATGCTTTTTTTGTGTGTGTTGCATCTCATTCTGGCGAATGGCAAAGCATTTATATGATGCACACGTTCACCTTCAGGAAGGCCAACAGATGTATACAGAAAATACTGGAGAGAGTACTGGCAACACACACACACACACACACACACACACACACACACACACACACACACAGAGAAAGAGAGCATAAAACAAAAACAACTACCCCGGTCACACTTACTGCTTATTTTCTAAGTCTCTCCCCATGTCACTGAAACACATGCTGACATTCTGTACGTGGACACCTAAGGTCCTGATAATGGCCTGGCCAGTACTGGACGGGGTGGGTTGTTGGGGCTTCACCGCAGTGGCATTGTTATTGGGTAATTAAGTGCAGACCTCCAGCCTGGGCATGTAATAAGTACATATGTATGGGTGGGGGAGAGGAAGCCTCTTTCCTCGCCCCTGCTCTCCCAGTATGGACGTCTGTGCAGCCGAGCGAGCCGTGCTACAGCTCACCCACTGAGTCCCATTTCGGGGTAATTGCGTGGTGTATTAGCCCCCCACCTGCATTGCATATCTTACAGCCTCCGTCTCTCTCTCTCTCTCTCTCTCTCTCTCTCTCTCTCTCTCTCTCTCTCTCTCTCTCTCTCTCTCTCTCTTTCTCTCTTTCTCTCTCTCTGCCATTCTATCTGTGTCTTTCTATCTGACTGAGAGAGTCTTTCTCATACTTACCCACTGTCTCTCTCGTGCTCCTCCTTTCTGTTTATGGTCATGATTCTACCTTTTTTCACATCATCTCTCTCTCCCTCCCCCCTCTTCCACGCTGTCCCTCCTTGTCTCCTCATCATCACTGGGATGTCTCCTGCATATTAGCACATTATCTCAGATGGCAAGATAAATGGTTGTTGTGCAGGCAGGGGCTCACAGCTCACACAAGACCCATTAATAAGTTGACCTACTTTTTTTTCTGAGGAGCAAGCCATTTACCTTTTTTGTATGTGTGCAATTGTGTACGTGTGTGTGTGTGTGTGTGTGTGTATGTGGTGGTACAGTATGTGCTGTTATGTGTTGAAAGCGCCATTCTTTTTTATTGAAGAAATGTTGTGTACAGGGTGGAAATGACACATCATCTCCTCTACTACTATGGTAGAGGTATATGCAAACTCACATTTCAAACACTCCTATAGAAACACACACACATATATATACAGTATGACTGGACTGTATATACAGTGTAAACCCTAGCTCACATCCTTTAGTCAAGAACTGAAACCTTTGGTATTCCAACTCTGCAACTCTGTCTCCTGCCTGAAACGAGCTGAACAATTTATAGTCTGCCATCAGATGGCATCCAGTAGCCATTGCTAATGGAGATTTACCGAACGGCTCCTGTCTGATTAAATATTAAACTGAACAGAGACTGACCCTCATGGTGGAATGCCTACTGTGTCAAGGAAGGAATGCACCCAGTTAATGGACTACAGATAAATTAGATTTATTTGCTTCCAAAGGAAGAAGGGAGACATGGAGAGGTGAACAGCATCTTGGAGGACTTAATAAATAATAAGTTGCATTGAGAAAGCATCTGCCATTAAGTCTACCCTGCCAGAGACACTGACGGGCCTGTTCTCACGCTGCAATGACAGCTCAAGTGAACTCTCTCTCTCCTCTTGCTACCCCCCCAACACCTCTCAACCCACCACTCTGCTTCTCAGAGGGCTGTGTCCAGAGTGATGGATGTTTGTTATTTGCCTGCAGATTATCCCCAGCGCTCCCTGATTGCGCTAACCGAAAGAGCTGTTTTGTGGTGGCCTCTGCAGAGGGTTGGTCGTGAGGGGAGGAGAGTGTGTGAGTGAGCAGAGCAGAATTGGGTGTGCATCACCTACAGCGTGCAGAAGCCTGTATTTGTGTCTTCTCCCCTTTGTTCTTTTTCTTTTTATACTATTATTTTGTACATTACTGGTATTCATATTTTGTGTTTTTCAAGACTGGTCATGTAGATATAAAGCAGACTACCGTTACAGGCTACAAGACTGGTCATGTAGATATAAAGCAGTTACAGGCTACTAGACTGGTCATGTAGATATAAAGCAGTTACAGGCTACTAGACTGGTCATGTAGATATAAAGCAGACTACCGTTACAGGCTACTAGTAATATGTTGTTGATGAGGGGGGAAAGGTTGAAGATTACATTCATTTGAAATGTAATTAATCAAATTGAAGAGAGAATGCATCGTTCTCAGAGAAGGCAGAAAGTGTTGTGGTAGACACTTAATGGTGATGACCGTGGTGGGGGGTGGGTGAGAGGAGAGGGGGAGGGTGGGGGGGGGTGGGTGAGAGGAGAGGGGCAGGGTGGGGGGAATGAGAGGCTGAGAAATGAAAGACTTTCAGCAGGTAGTGATGGCCACACAGCAGGACTGATAAATGGCAGGATGACTGGTTTGCTCTGGTGAGCATCACTCCTGCCCAGCTGTGTGTGCCCTGAGCAGATGAGTTAGGCTTTGGCAGGTGACCTCAGTGCTCGTCCAGTGCCTGAGGACGACCAGCCTGGGAACCAACCGCTCTATGAACATTCCCAGGTGGATATCCCTCAGCATAGACATCCCTTAATTTCAATAATAGTAGAGAGGTTTAGCTAAAATGAGCAGATGAGTAGATTTTCATTTGTGCTTCAATTAACTGAATTTAATACATTGTTAAACGTTTATTTAGTGTCCACTCTTGCTGTTTCAAAGTCATTGTTCAGGCAGTTAATTTATATTGATTATCAGCAGCAACATACAGGTGTACATGCATTCACCACCCCACCCTTATCCCTACTGTTAATCTTTATATGCTAGCATTGGAGCCAGTATCCTGCAGAGAAACACACTGTGGTTTCATGGAATTTGCAGAAGGCAAAGCAGCATTGATGTGCAAACATTTTCTTAAAGGGCAAAGATAAAGAGAGGGAAAGAGATAGAAGCATAGATAGAAAGAAAGAAAGAAAGAAAGAAAGAAAGAAAGAAAGAAAGAAAGAAGGAAAAAAATAAGTACAGAACAGCTATCAAAAGTCTGTCAAATAAATAAGTTTAGAATAAAAAAAGTACAGAATAGCCATCAAAATTCTGTGTGTGTAAAGTTGAAGCATTTCAAGTGTGATATGTTCTAGTGTTTCTTTGATGTGCCCCTTTCTGTCGTTGTGGTCTGTGCACAAATTTGTTTGGCAGCCGTTACGTGTCCTCTTTGCATGTCATAGGTGTTCCTTTTTCTTCATGCTTGTTTGTGTGTTGTTGTTCTCTTTCCCTTTTGCTGTTGTTTGTTTTATCTAGTCCTACTGTTTCCCCAGTCATCTTCTTCTTATCACTCTCCACGTTCATTTGTCTTTAATCTCCCTCTTCCCTTACACCAGGACGTATCACCTCCCACCACAACAAGAAAGACCTGTATCCTACCCCCACCATCTCCTCTCCATGCGCTGCTGTGTGCTAGATCACAGATATAATTTTATCTTAGAGAAAGATAGAGAGCGAGAGAGAGAGAGAGAGAGATGGAGAGAGATGAGAGAAAGACTGAAAGAGAAAGAGAGGGTGGGGGCTGCTACCCTCAGATGTGCCCCTGTGTAAATTAGTGAATTAAGGGAGGGTGAGGAAGAGAAGGGAAGAGGAGGAAGACTGCAGCCACCCTCTGTGTGTTGGAGAGCTGAGCTGGGCGCCGAGCTCAGGCCCCTTTGATCTGTCGGGTAGCGTGCTATCTTTGAAGGGCTAATCACCCCCCCCCCCCTTTGAACACTGAGCAGAAGACAAGAAGCAGAGCACCCAGCTCCACTGAGACAGGTGCAGCTATCAGACAGAAAAAGCAAGCGAGGGAGAGGCAGAGTATGTCTGTGTATGGGCGTGTGTGAAGGGAAGATGGAGGTGAAGGTTGAAGCACCAGAATGTCATCTTAATATTCTGCAGGGGGGAACATGGGTGTCTGAGGGAGGATGTCTAGTTATGAGTCTGGGGAGAGGCAAAGAGAGGAAGTGCAAAAGCGATGATTTTTTTCAAATGATGTCAGTTCATCCTCTCCACCAGTAGGGGAGCAGTAGAAGCCAGGTGGAAAGTTTCTGCTGAACTGAACCCTAAGTGACTGTAGCGTTACCTGCTGAAGAGGGGCCAGTTTGGCTCAGGTGTCACTACTTATGAATTTCATCACCATGAGACAGAATGTGTGACTAATACCTTTCAGTCCCTGATGTGTCACAACATCCATTTTTCATGGGCGGTTTTGGGCCAGTTAAAGATTGTTTGTCTAAAGGAGCTCAACACACACACAGTCCACACATTCATACACACAAGGCTGCTCAAATAAACTGCAACAAAAAAGTTCACTAAGCATCATAATATTCCTTACAGCACCATTAGCATAATCTCTGCCAATGTAAATACCCACTCCTCTGTGTGTGTGTGTGTGTGTGTGTGTGTGTGAACACATTAATTATACTGTGACTCTTCCTTTAATGCTAATAGCTCCCCATTGGATATGAATATTAAAACAACACAGTGGTGTGCCGATGTTACAGGGTGTTGAACACAGTGCTGCTTCCGCTCTGTGTGTGTCTGCATGACTGTGTGTTTGTGTATGAGAGGGTTCACTAAGCCCAGCTGTTCTCCACAAACCATCCCCATCCCCCATTGCTTCCTTCAGGTGAGTCTCAGTGAGCTTTACGCCAGCAGCCACACGCTACTCACACAATGTGACAATGTGCACTCACATGCCTAGATGCATTCATACAAAGACAGAGACACAGGATGCATGCACTCTAAACATTTACATTAATTACATTAAAATTGACATTTATGTTGACTGTAGTGAACACAAATTCAAGACGGTAAAACAATAGTTTGGAGATGTGTAATTTAGACTTCAGTCTGTACACAAAGGTGGCTCGTCTCACCAGATGCATTTCACTTTGTCAGAGAAGGTATGGCAGGGGGGGCAGAGTAGTGGCAGGAAAGAGTGAGAGATGTGAGAGTAAGTTAATTTAATAGCTTGAAGGACAAAGGTAAGAGAGAATGAAGAGAACACAAGGACAGAGATGAAGAGAGACATCTGATCAGAGGGAGATGACAGCCCAAAAATGGACAATGACAAAAGGGGGAATCAGAGAGAGACAGAGAAAGAGAGGGAGAGACTCCAAGGACACAGCCATATCCACACTCCTTAGTGAAGGGGCTCTCTCGGTGGGTATGACGCACACATAAATCACTCAGCTGTCAGGCTGGATGGTTCCACTGCCTGTGTGAATGAGCATTCAACGAGACACGGCAAAACCCAGCGTGATTCAATCACACTGCAGGCCAACCGGCCCAGTCTCCACTCCGCAACCATCAGCTTAAGCAAACAGCAATAGGAAAATCAAGCTCTCCAAAAGCCAGAGCCTGTGTTTATACCTAGTGAAATAACATAGCATTTCTATGTAGACTTTTTGTGCAGTAAGGCTGTAACAGTAGATGCCTCATTCCATATACATGCAGTTTAAAGAAAACATATTCTGTGTCTCTGTTCCAGTGCCATATCCACTAGCAAGTGTGGAAACTTGCAGAAGAGAAAGCAAGGAGATAATATGGAGTCTTCCTTAGCATCACTGCCAATCAGAATTTCACAGAAGGGGTTAATGGCTGCTGCAATCACAAAGCTGTTCAAACAAACGTACAGCTGTGATTGTGTGTTGTATTCATATGTTGAATGTGCACAGAACAATGGAAATTAATTTCACACACATGTGATGTAAGCAGAACTGTAACACATGATGTAAGGTTGTTACAGGAGAAGCCACATTCCATATACATGCAGTTTTGTCACTGCTTCTACAGTAGAATGATTTTTTTTTTTGATCCTGGCATGGAGGAGACAACCTGCCATGCGTCTTTGTTGACAGGGATCAGGCAGCTTTGTTGGCACTCAACATATCTCGTCTTCCTCTTCCTGGGAAGCTTTCAGTGGGACTGTCCCTCCCTGGAGAGACTCCCCAGAGAAGACAAAAAAACCATCAACCCCCAATACACACACAGACACAGACACACACACACACACACACACACACACACACAGACACACACACACACACACACACACACACACACAGTGAATGTCTAGGGCTCACCTTCGGTTTTCTTCCCGCTGAATATCACAAAAGTTACCATTCAAGGCATCCATCAAAACCCGGAAAGGAATAGAGAAGTTACAATAAAAAGGAGCCAAGAGCCAGTTCTTTGAACGGGGGAAAAGCCTCGTCCTTTCTTGATAACACTCATTGGTAATGGGATTGCAAGCTGGAAGGAGGGGGAGGAAGGAGAGCTGGAGTAAAAGCAGAGAGAGCGTAATGACGAGAAAAAAAGAGACGAGGCAGTTGAACCGTAAGGCGATGGAGTTGGAGCACAAGGCTTTTAGTGAGCAATGCTCAGGAGGAGCAAATGTGTGCAGTTTTACATGCTTTTAAGCACCCATGATAAATAGGGATATGGATTTGCAGAGTATAAGGAGTCTCTTCTAGCACTTGGCAGTACTGGTTAATTTTGGATAAGGAAGAAAGTAACAATGGAGTTGTAAAATCGATATAAATGAATGCACAGCTAAAACTTACTGTAGCTCCTACATTAATTCATATTTATTTATTTATTTGCAATTAACCCACTAATACATCTGTATGATTTTATTTATTAATTTGCTTACTTGCTTACTTTTGTATTGTATTTCTGTGGCTCTCATTTGGATTTAACTGTATACAGAGGCTACTCACAGCAGTACAATAGAATTCCTCTTCCTGTCATACAGTACACACACACACACACACACACACACACACACACACACACACACACACATTCTCACAACTGACATTTTTTTTAAAGAGGAAAAAAAGGGAAACAAATCATTGGTGAATAACTTCATATGTATCAAAAAGCCTCTCAATCCACCCCCTTCCCTCTGGCAAATGGCACACTGTTAAGAGGCCTTCACCAGGAGACCTATGGGGTAACATGAAAATCATATCAAATACCGCCTTTTGGTTGCCACTGATACACAGTAGCTCGTACACTAAGGAGGTTTCTTGAGTGATGTGAAATGTAGGGCAAAGCAAAGGAGAAAACCATAAAGTGTCTGCCCCACTGACAGTGTATCGGTGTGTCTGATTTGATTGAAAACATTCAGTAGACTTTGTTTGGCCTGTAGTTGGAAGATATTTTTTGTCAAACTCTTGTCAAACACTCCTTCCCTTACACAGAGTTACTTTAATGAGCTACGTTCCTCTTAGGAGTTTGTGTTGGGCTTGCAGTTCTGGCTTTTTATGGTAGTATATTATCCATCCCGTGTCAACTGTTACTTTTGGATAAGAATGATAATCAGATTGTTAAACAGATCCAGCGTATAATTGCTGGTAAAGTAAATACATAGTTTATTGTATAATATTATACTGGATTGGTATGAGAAACAAATCCTTTCTGAGTGTGTTACAGCCTGCTGCTCAACCCCTCCCGTCAGCTTCCTCTCAGCCCAGCAGCATTCCAGACTGCTCTGGGGACATGGCGAAGGACCACAGAGCATGCTGGGAAATGCATGAACAGACTGTAGTCAGGCTAAGGGAGGGCTTCCCATCAGTTAAAAAGCTTCTATGCAGTCAGAAATAAGAAAATTCTCTACTGGCCCCTCTTCTCTTCACTTGAATTTCAGACTCAATGCTGTACTGCTGGTTTGCTTACATAAAGATGTTTTGGTAACACTTTACTTGACAGTATCGACATAAGAGTGACATGACACTGTCAAGAACATATGACACTGTCATGACACATGAACCCTAACCCTAATCCTAACCTCTAAATCTAACCCTAACCCTAAACCTAACCCTAACTTGTTATGACAAAAAGTGAATGTCACAGAAGCGTTATGTCAAACGTTTATGACTTGTTTATGACACATTCATGGCAGTGTCATGTCACTCTTTATGTCGATACTGTCAAGTAAAGTGTAACCGATGGTTCTAAACCTAAATTAAATTAATAGAAAAATATAGCAATAATAATGAAAGCAATAGTATCCAACAGTATGACCTATTTTCTCCACATTTCTGTAGGTGTTCATCTGTGTGGCCAGTTATGGTGGTGTATGTCTGTCATCCATTCTGTGTATGTGACTGTGTGCATGAAGTCCATTGGTATCAAACCTAATCAATATCTCATTCATGCATCTTGACACAAATTGATATTTCCCCCTTCGCTGTCTGGTTAATTGTCATGTCCCTCTGTCTGGCATGCAAATGCTGTTGCCGTGAGGCTGTTGCCCCCCCATTTCTCCTCCCAGCTTTTCAATTAAGATGCAGACATAGATAGGGCACGGGAGAGGGGGAGAGGAGGTGGACAAAGTATTCTGCAGCGGACCGACCAAACATTTGCATGTCATTCTGTGTGGGTTGGGTTGGGCTGGGCATCCCACCTATGAGGCTGACTGAGCAGGCGGTCTACTGACTCTCTGTGTAGTTATGTGTTTAAACGTATGTCATGCAGGACATCTGCACAAGATTATCTACACTTCCTCACTCCCCTCTCTCTGTTTTTCCCCCCTAGTTCTCTCAGTCCTGACGCAGACCCTGACCTCCACTTCCAGCGGGAGGGTTTTGGCCGCCAGAGCATGTCTGAGAAGCGTACCAAACAGTTTGGGGATGCTGCTGCCCAACTAGAAATCATCAAGACTCGCAAGTCGAAGAGTATGGACCTGGGTAAGGCTGCTTTGACAAGGCAGCAGGCTCCTGAGAGAACACAAGCCCTGTTCCCCTCCATCTTGTCCCAGTCTTCCCTAACCTTGTCTCCTGACGTTGTGTGCTTACCTTGCAAAGGATAAGAACCGTGCTGTAATCTCCGTCAAACAGACTTCCAATGCCAGTGTGGAATGAGAGAGGGGGGTGTTATCTCTCTCATTCCTTGTTTCCCTTATTTTGTTTCTCTTAGTTCTGGGTTTCTACCTAAGAGAAACAGGACATAATGTTAGACTAAGGTTGAATAAGTGTAAGGACCACCTTGATCAACATACACAGACACACAGACACGTCCTACATAAATATTCAAAATGGCCCCTAGCCATGCACACATTTATTTTATCTGATGAAATTAGGATTCTATTAAAACAAAATACTGTGATCCCTTTGAACATGAAGTTAGGATTCAAAAGTAGAACAGACATTGAATACTGGTTCCACTTCTCCGACATGTCTTAACTGTGTGCTGAACTCATACTGTGGCTTTTAAAATAATAGCTTATGATTACCCTCATATTTAAGGAGTATTATGACTAGAAACACACCATGAGACAGTCCATCATTAAGAGAAATGCTTGATAGTAGTCACTGTCAAGGAGTTTTAGGAGTGCACCCAGGCATGACTGCATGTCAAAACTCCACAACATACTTACACTGGTACACCAACGCACACCTTAATACCTTCACCTGGACTCTTCCTGTAATTCAACAGGTGTTTCACTGGTTCTCCTGATTTCCCTCTCAGTCTTGTCTCAGTCTTTGTCTACTCATGAAGTTGCAAAGATAACAATAACAATATAAGCACAACAACATTTTTATCACTTTTAAATCATTGTTTCAGATTTGATGTTTTAAAATGTCAGATAAGACTGAAAGGGAAAGGGAAATGGTGAAGATTTGCACTGTGGATGACTTTCATAACACTTCACAGCGCCTTAATTCAGGACTGCAACAACTGAGAGATGCATGTTGTTTCAAATCTCTGAAACTCTCTTGGCAAGCTCTTCCATACCCTCTCACTATATCTGCATGTTGTTTGATTGTTTAAGACAAGTGCTCAGTAATGAATGCAGTTCCTGAATTAATTGTCCTTCCTGGAATGCTTATGGATGGGGAACTGATTGGTGGAATGATGGAATGCGGGCACTAACCAATCACAATTGTTTGCCTCTTTAACAGTAGCTGACGAGATTAACCCCAATTCCTGCACTGAGAGACTGGAAGGTAAGCAATCGGTCAGGGACACACACTTCACAGCACAACACGACTGGACCACCGCTATGGAACTTTCTTCAAGTGGCCTTTCCACTGAAACACAGTTGAAGAATCTTAAATCAAAACTGAGTGAGAGAGAGAGATGAAAGCTATTTGGTCAAAAGGTCATGTTTCATGCAACATCAGGCTGTGACAGAACTGTGCAGGACTTCAGCCTTCCGAATGTTATTTCAATTCCCCTTTCACAGAAGTCATTGAGATGGAGTGGATGGATGTATTAAACTCTTTAGAAGCACTCAGTGAAATGCCATCACTGGAGCATTTTTAAAACCTTTCCACTCGTCTGTTTGAATATCACCTCTTATTTCTACACAGAGATGGGTGCCATTTCAAACCCTGGCCAAGTGTGTCATCAGTATGTGTAATGTGTAAAAGGCCAGATTTCTGCTATTTAATCCAGCAAAGTTCACAGTCATGGGTTGTGGCTGATGTAATTTAAGGTCCTCTCGTAGATTACCCTGCTTGTGTTGACCGCTGTTGATCTTTGAACTCTTAACTTCAAGACTTCTCCGAATTGAAGCCTTACCACAATTGTTCAGAGGCCTTAGAGATTTTTACCTCATTAGCTGTATCTGAAGGGCATTCGTAGAGAGAATATTTAGGAAGCAATTTGTGGTAATTGCTGTTGTATGAATGATTTCATTTTCTACCACATTTTTCCCTCATCTGTCAGACTGAGTGGCATGGTGTTTAATAGGGGTTTTGGGAGAACATGGCACATGACTTGTTCTTTTGAAAATATGACTGAAGAAAGCAGTAATTACGCTCAGTAGGCAGACAGATTGTGTGTGAATGTTTGTATAATAGGGGTGCGAACGGATAGTCGAATAAACCAGTTAACCGTTCGACATATGCTACATGAATGTTAACATCCCTATTCCCAACACCCTGCCTATTTCCGGTCTGGGACAACTCTGTTAAAACAAATGCAAGGACAACTGAAGACAGAAGATGGACAGATCAGCCGCTCACATGTACAGTACCACTAATCTTAATTTGGAAGTGACTGGCAGTGGGCAGGCCTTGCTGTTGGCGGAGATGTAGGCCAGTGCGTTTATGCCCTATGGGCACAGCCTCTGGCAGACATATATAAAAGACTCACACCCTTGTAAACCCAGTAAGTGTCCTCAGCTCAGGGTGAGCGAGATGATTAGAACGAAAGATAAAATGACGAGAGGGGAATACGCATGGAAGGGAGCTGCAGAAAAGCCACAGTGGAGCTGACAGCCTCTCAGAGATGAGGAGCAGTCTGAAGGGGCCAAGCCTCAAAGCAAAGCCTCATGGGTAGACGAGTGTGTGAAGCTGGGAGAGGGACTCTTCGTGTTTGAGGGGAAAACAGAGAAGATTGCAGACCCCTGCTGAAAGTGTAAGCCCTAGGGCTAATGGTGTAGAAAAAAGGTTTCATTCTGCACTTTATTGAATTGGACTCCTGAGAGCTGTACTTAGGAGCTGTGGAAAACATTCCATTCCATTAGTTAGAACCTGAAATTAGCTCAGTATACATGCAGTGGTGTAAAAGTGGCCAATGCAAACCACAAACAAGCTTGGCTATTAACCGCCGCTAAAATAATGAAACAAATATCTCTCTGCTGCACAGCCACTAAAAGAGTGTTGGTGTGATATACCAAATAGAAAGCGCTGGTTAGAGGTGATGAGAAGTTAGGTGCAGACATCCCTCTTGCCAGTAATGATACATCTTGGACAGCTGTGGACTCTCAGTCAACTCTCAGGCTCCTGCACTTATCACTGGAGGCCTAAAAAGAGCAGGCTCCCCTTGGTCACTGTGGAGCTATTTATAGCCTAATCACCCTTTTAACGCCATGCTGAAACCTTGTGCGCACTGAATAAATGATGTGTAATTGGGCCTCTGTCCAGGAGCACAAATACCCTTGCATACACTCCCATGAAGCACAGTTGTGAGCGATGTTGGTGAACGCAGTGCCGTAGCTCTGCTAATTGCAGTATAGTGGCAGTTTCCATAATATCCACTCCCTTTGATTTATTCATGAGATTTGTTTTACACCTACCTTTACAGTCTAATGAGAATCACTCTTTTCCATTATAATTGTTTGCTTGCCTTTGGTTTCTTGCTGATTAAAGAGATAGAGCACATTCATCTTGGCTCAAGTAGCAGGTGTATGGCAACCTAAGGACTTCATGCCCTCCTAGATGAATGTCTGGGTTTAGTAACTGTGCTGTGCAAAACTGGTGTATGTGTGGGGTGCCCCTGTAGCTCTTCTTTTGTCTTTTTCTTTTTCTTGTCTTTAAATAAGGACACAGCCATAAACAGGCGTTCAGCTCACATGCTATAATAGTAGCAGCATAGGTAGTGACTGGAATTCCAAATCAGCCCAGACTGGTGATACAAATTCAGAAAATTCCAACCACAGCAGATGTCATCTTTTCTTCAAACTGTTGTGCATCAGTCTTGGATTTTTCTCAGAATTCCACTGTGTTTGACATCCATAGCATCCCTGGTGCATGTTTGTGTTTTCCAGATTTCAAGCTTCAGAAAACGTCACATGTACACGCTACTTGAAGTACTTTGATTGAGTCAGCTCTGCAGGCTTTAGGGAGTTATATATTTTCTGAATCGGTTGGTCTTGAATTGCCATTGAAATTATATTTTAAGGCCGGTCATAGCATGTCTTTCATGGAGCACAAGGTCTCCTCATGGTTAATTGAATTAGACGTTTTCTTTTCTTCAAATGTCCTTAGGTAGCCCAATTACAGTGTAGATGAAAAAATATTTGAGAGTTACACAAATGAATCTACTGTAGCAATCAAAGATGTTCAGCTCCACATTTCGGTCAGAAAATTACAGGCCTATTTATAGCTCATTCAATGGATGTTGCAATGGAAAATGGTCCAAGTGAAGTGTGTTGCTTGTGGAGACCTTCATAGGAGTGGCAACATATAAGTGGATGTCCTACTCCACAAACAAACCCCTCTCTTGTACTCAATGGTCCTGTGCTCACTGGTTCAGACTGTTAACATTGTCAGCTGTGCTACAGCTCACTAACCCAGGAAACGACTGATAAACGTCTGCATAAAGAAACTATGTGGAATTCTGTAGGCTTCTGTAGGCCCTTGCATTGACTTGCGTTGTGTTTAATTCTGCAGCCACAAGTGAAACAGTGGGATATGACAAGAGAGCCGGCATGGCACTAGGAGTTGTTGACACTGCTTCAAAACAGTTGTTTCTTTACATTTGCTGCTATTTCTAGGTTGTTTTTGGGATGTTATAAGCTTAAAAAATGAATCCCTGGATCCCTCTGTAACCTTCCAAGACACCTAGAGCAGTAGATTAGTGATCAGTATACAACTCTACTGCCCTTCGTTATGGACAATTATTATTGGGTTATTATTGAGAAAAACAGTCATGAAGACACAGAGGGATCCAGTTATGCACTTCCTTAAATGTGTTCTAGCTGGAATTCCAAGCTAATGAACCACCCAAAGAACTGCCATAGCCCACTGCAGCTTTGATACAGAAGCGTTTTGTTTTGGCGTCATCTGGGCTAATCACACTCATACATGTTGCAGGATTGCTTAGTTAAAGGATCAAGAGGAGATTAAAGGGGTGCAGTTGGCAAAGACAGCTGTCAGAAACCACTACTGCTTGTGAAGCAATGATAACAGCAGCAGCACAAGTTTGGATTACACCGGGAAATACTGGCAACTTGCCTCTTCATAATCACCCCAGTTCCAACCGTTCCTGTTCTTCAGAAATCACCTGTAATCACATCAGCCACACTTCTGTTGTTTCTTTCTCTCTAGCTTGGCCTGTTTCTCTCTCTCCTCCTCCTCCTCTGTATTTCCTAACTTCATCATACATAGGCTGGCTGTCAGAATGGGGCTATTCAGTAATAGAAGGAGGTAATAGATTTCTAATAGTTTTCTCTTGGTGATGGGGGTTTATTTTTTCAGGCTAATCTGTGTTTGGTTTTAAGTCTTTCCATCCAGAGTTCCGCTGTGTGCCTCACCGCTATGGCCCACGGTCCATTTAGTCCTCTGAAAACAAGTCAAGGCCGCCATAGATGGATGAGCATGAGCTCCACATGGTCAGGTCCACCTCATAAGAAGAACAGATGGAGAGAGAGAGAACAGAATAAGACAAATGAAAGACATGGACTAACAAAGAGAAATGAAAAATAGAATTGGGGAGAATGAGTGACATGTTGGGAGAAGGTGCTGGAGTTAAAGAGTAACAGTGCAGGAACAAGCTAAAAGAAGTGGGGGAGTTGTGTTTAGACAGGGCATAGCCATATGGGAAAATGGTGGAACCATGACAGAATGTCCCTATGGTGCTAAACTGCTAACTCTACCAGACATAAATATTTAATTTCAGAGGAGAAGTAGAGGATTTTCACAAGTAATTTTCAATTAACATCAATGGCTTATGATCAGAAGAGACAACTGACATGGGACTATTATTAATATACCGTTTCATGGTTGCATAATGGGGAAAATTTGAACTGATCTTTTTTGAAGTGAAACAGAAGATATATGATTTAAGAGAACCACATCAAAACAAATACTGACATCATACCACCTGTGCACTTTGAACAGAACATGGCATCCACAGGGGACAAAGTGAAATAAATTAAATGTGGGGCAAAGCCTGGTATCTACACTGCACCAGCCCGATTAGAGTCTGTTTACTACTAGCGCTGGTGTTAGCATTAGCTTTCCTGCTATGAAGGGTAATGACACAATCACTCTCTGACAAACAAACACAGTCGGCAGCCCTGTCTGTCCTCATGCCGAGGCCTCTGAATGGTGGCATTCTGTCAGTCCTACAATGTTTATTTATGTATAATTTGCATGTTAATTACATTAGCCTGCATAAGGGGGATCCATTATGTCAAAAAGAAAAAAGGTAGAAATGACTTGAACCAAGGACTACCTGTACATGCAGTATTGTTTAGTAGATACTGTAAAGATATTATTTCTTACTAACTTCCTTCATTGTTTGCTGTTGTCCTTCACTTACATACTCATACTAACATAATATGACAGCTGGCAGGGATACCTTTTTTTAAGATTTTGGTTTGTCATTACAGATCTTATTAGGATTATTTAGCAAGTTAAATGTCTTTGTCACACAGGTTTTTCTTTGTCTTTGCCATAAACACATGTTTTAAAGACATCACTCGCTGAGACGGTCGGTTGTTATGTGCAGTTGTGCTGATAATTTTCTTTTCTTTTTCACCTGGCTTTCCATCAGCATGTGGGTAATCCCTGATCATTAATAACGTAACCAAGCTTAAAGGAACCGTATGTAAGAAATGTATTTCAATTAATCATAAAATGGCCCTGATATGTCACAAGACATTAAGAAATCATTTTCACTTCAAATACTTATATCACTGACAACAGTAGTCCGGCCAGGATATTGTCTTTTAAAAAGTGAAGTTGCAGCCCTCAACTGATGTTGATGTTGTGTTTTGTCATGTCATGTTGTGTTTTGGCCTGATGCGCCACCCTCTACCTATCTACTAATCACAAAGTCAGTCGTGTTTCGGCATCCGGGTTGGCAACCTCGAGTCAGGGGGGGGGTGATACACCACTCTGCAGTATTTTGAAAGTGATTGCAGTACCAGTTTTGGCCACAATCTTACATATGGTTCCTTTAAATACTTCCTCATTTCACTGTCAGTGTACCATGCATTTATTTTTATTGTTCCCCATCAGGTTTTCCTCCCATGTCTCTGTCAAAGACACACCTCAAACACATACCTCCAACTCTGTTGCTCGATTTTCTGTACTTATGTGCATTTGCCTTTCCTGGCATTTGGCTCTCATTTGGTTTGGCCAAACCAGGTTTTGGTGTAGGCCCCAATATATAAGGCACACTCCACAGTTTGAATATGCCTATGATGTAGCGGTAAATATAGAATGCAGTATTCAGTAGGTCTTCCAATATTCAGTGTTACCAGTTGAATAGAAGGTATTGACATATATCCCTAATGTCATCTCTTATGGACCCTTTCAAGAGAGTTCCATTATCAGCATCATAGTTGGCCACACAAGGCTTCCTTTTTAACATTCCATATGTTATCTTAATGCAGAGGAAGTAGATTGGGGCCCAAATAGAACGTTCAAGCATTGTTTTTGTTTTTATTGTTGAAAGGGTCTGATGATATGATATTCTTTTTTAACTCTTTAGGATCCCCAACTCGAGATGTTGGCCCATCTCTTGGTCTGAAGAAGTCCAGCTCCCTTGAAAGCCTCCAGACTGCAGTTGCTGAGGTCACCCTCAATGGAGACATCCCCTTTCACAGGCCACGCCCACGGATAATAAGGGGGAGGGGCTGTAATGAGAGCTTCCGTGCCGCCATTGACAAATCATATGATCGTCCAGGCATGACCACCACTGCTTCAGAGGAATATGACGAAGGCATGGAAACCTGTGAGTGCACAGATAACTATTCCAAAGCAGTCACACAGCACAAAAGTGTTACATGCGCTTAAATTGAATTAGTGTGATTTATAAGACATCTATTGGAAGCCTGATGCGCTTGGTCACTGTGCTTGCGCTGTGTTGCTACATAAATACATTACATTATATTATAGTTTGGAGCAGTTTTTTATGTCTCATTATGCTGCGGTACAAACTCTTTATTTATAAGTGAGAAAGAAAAAAAACATTATGTTCCAGTTCTTGCAATATCAAGCCTAGTCTACCCTACAGTTTTTCTATTTACTTTGAGATTGAGCTTGGTTGTTGGATGGGGTGATAGTTCCCCAGAGGAATTTGCAGTTCCATGAGCCGCCTGATCATCTGTATTTGGGTCAGGATTTCCTTTAAATAGAAAAAAAAGGAAGTGACATGAGGGAATAAATGCTCAATCAGTCTTAACATTACTGCTATGCATAACAGAATCATTTCCAGCCTGAATTTCTGGAGAGTTCTGGTAATGTTGATATTTGCTTTGTGGATTTCTTTGCTTCCCTCTTGCCATACAAATTGGTTTTGGTTATTAATACTAAGAGACTGTAAGCATTTTGTAATTACTTATAGTCCCCCGCCAGATCTGTGTGTCCTTGAAATCCGGTGAGCTATTAGTAAAAGAATAATGCATCTCTTCAGAGCTATAGCAATAATTTGTAAGATGTGAGGTTTTGTTTTTGCACAAATGCAGTTTAGGTGATGGTCAGAGCAATTGTCTAGTATTTGCCTGTATTGAATTGCCATGGTTGTCATCTTAGATACCCTAACATAGCAATAAAATGGTATCTCACAAAATGCAGCGCAAAACGTTTTTATATAAAGCAAAGCACATTTGAAAGTAGTGAGGGTCTCATTTGGATTGAGCATGACTCCACTTCAAGGCTCTGAGAGTACACAGAGGTTGGCATTCTATTACACGGCTCCAAAGATGACATTCCCTTTGCAGGTAATAACACTGCCACGCCACACACAATAATCACCCTTTTTCCCCTATTCTGAATAGATTCTGTTTAAAGAGATTTTAAAAATTACCCAAATCATTTTGTTTTCACAACCTCTGTCAGGGAAGCACTAAATATCGTGTTATCTATGGATGAGAAATGGAAATAGCAGATGATTTCTCGGTAGAGGTATATTGCATCCTCTCCTCTCTGATATTCAAATAACTCTGTTTTTCAATTTAGATAAAAGAGCCAGAACGGGGCTGTCACTGAGGTTAATAGTCAAAGTTGACAGATAAGCTACAGTCTCTTTTTTTCCAAATCCAACCCGAGACTTTTATTTACATAAAATGCGAATTTGGAATCACCCAGGGAAAATGTGTTGCGGCAAGATATCCCACTGAGTGAATGAATTCATCTGGTGTTTTCCCAGTGTTCTATATTTTAAATGGCTCACATCCGTATTATGGTCTCCTTTTCTTCTGTCCTTCTCACCACCATTCCCAGACCCTTTAAATGAGCTTGCAGTTTTACCAATCTGGCACTAGTCAGGCTCATACACAGAGAGATGAATACCCCTGTCTATCAAACTAGAGAGATGTAAATGGCTTGATTGTGGTGTCAAAACATTGATTTCTTTCCTGGGGGGAAAGCTGTGATCATTTTAATTAGCCTGATTCACCTAATTTTCAGGAAATACCCCAGTAACTCACGGTATATTCTGAAAAAAGCCTTACCTGATCCGTGCTGGCTTTTTGAATGATCTTTCACTTTGTATCTGTGCTATTCATGTGATTTCCAGTTGTGTTTTGTCATTTGTTTAGTGTTGTTTGTTTGTTTGTTTGTTTGTTTGTTTGTTTGTTTTTTTGTTGTCCTGCTGACCCCACTCTTCCATACTGTATGGCTAATGAGTGGTGAGTCTTCAGTCAAACGTTTTACCTTCATGTTGTCTCTTCTTTGGGCTTGTAGCACTTTGTTTCCAGATTCATGTGTTTGTGTGTCTCTATTTGTGAGTGTACGATCAAAGTGAATGTATGAGGAAGCAGTACAGTCAGATACACACATGTGCATTGTGCACGGGTACACACGCACGCACACACACACACACACACACACACACACACACACACACATAGTCAAATTCTCCCCAGGAGGATTCACGAGTCCCATCTCTGGCGAGTTATCTGAGACGACATCATTAGGAGCTGCAGAAATTAGTGCTGTTGTCTAATCTTTGAGAAGAGGCTTTAATTGCCAGCTGCAGCTTTGTTGCGCTGATGGTCCGCCTTTGCACTTAGCGTGACGATAAGATGTCCAAACAAAAAAAACAGATGAAAGTAGGTGGGATGCAGTACCAGAAGGTGAGAAAGAAGAGAGAGAGAGGGGACAATTGAATAGATTTAGGCCATAAATAAATGTGCATACAATTCCTGTCATATATGGTTCCACTGTGAGATTTAATTTCAGTAATTTCCCCTCTGAGATAGCCACCGAAAAGAATGTGCTGATAACTTGAAAGACAAGGCAGTGGAAGAAAACAAATCCCTTACTCATCTCTGAAATGAGAACCTTCTTCCCTCTCCCTTCCCACAGTATCATTCTCCATTCCACGGTGAAAAAAATCCAACATGGCCTCCTTTTTTCATAAGTGCCTTTCTTCGTCTCATCAAAAAGCCTTCAGTGAGGAAGTAACATGGATGACATTAATAAACGCTAATCTCAGAGACATCTACTGTACCTCCAATATCCATTAAGACCCACCATTACTGGAGGGGTTCTGCTTTCCAGGGCCTCTCCAATGTCTTCCACTCACTATTCTCTCCCCCCTAATTGTTCTCTAAGAATTGTAGATTAGTATTAAGTATTATTTCTACTTTTTTAGAGGCCTTCATTTATGCAATTTTATAAAATATATTTATAATATATGTTTCTATATTTATATCATAAAGTGCCATGCATCATATCATTTCAATAATAGTTTATTACACAACATGCTTGATAAAGACCTTTTGAATAATGAACATGACAACACATTAATTCTGCATGTTAAAGTAAAACCTATACTTGGATCACTGGGGGAACTGTGTGATGCAATTAATGATCAGGCTCAGATGAAACTGTCAGGAGACCCAGAACTCTTTCTTCAAAGCAAACATCCTCACAGCACAATGAATAAATCAAACAAGGATATTAACTCAGGACTCTTGTGTCCTCTTGCTCTCTCTCTCTCTCTCTCTCTCTCTCTCTCTCTCTCTCTCTCTCTCTCTCTCTCTCTCTCTCTCTCTCTATCTCTATCTCTCTCATTCTCCCAGGCTCTCTCTCTGTTCTGCCTCTGTGACTCAAAATAGTTCAAAGAAATCTTCAAAGTCTTAAGGGAAAAGCTTAAAATATTTTCTGATCATGAATTGCATCACATGCAGCCAAAAACACTGCATAATAATTGAGTGTATAAGTAAATCATTCATCATCGCCAGAACCTCAACTATGCTGTTTTAATAGACATGAAAGAAAGCATTCATTTAGAGTTTTTCAGTTTTTCACCCTATGTGGTTGGGGATGTGACTGTTCTCAGCCATAGCCTGTGTTGCTGACACAGTGGCCTTGGGGCCTCAGAAGCATTCTGGATCCTGGATGGAGCTTGCCATTATCTCCTGCTTGGAGCAGGTGATGACTAGGCAGGAGGAGTGATAGGCTCCTCTCTTTCCATCCCCACTCTCTTGTCTCTGGACCCAGCCTTCTCTCTCATGAATCATAAGTGACAGAGCTGTAAGCAAGGGCATTTTTTTTTCTCTGTCACATTATACCCACTCTTTCAGGATGTCTGTACTGTCTGCTCCCTTGTCTAGCATGAGATACCACGCAGGCTCCAGAAAGAGCCCTGTGTAAAAACTCGGAGGCCATGATTATCATGAGAAAGGTGTCTTTGGAAGACTGGTCAGAATGACTGATCAGTACATCTTTTCTGTATTCATACCACTCCTAGTAGGCTGATTAATTCACTGTGAAAATGCTCTACTTGTAAACTAAGCTTTTACACAGTGACTGTTTATTTGTTTTTTCCCTCTCTCTCTCTCTCTCTCTCTCTCTCTCTCTCTCTCTCTCTCTCTCTCTCTCTCTCTCTCTCTCTCTCACTTTCAGTGGAGGAAGACACAGAAGAGAGTTCCCGCTCTGGCCGTGACTCTGTCTCCACGGCAACTGACCTCACCATTGCACCTGGCTTTGGCACAGTTAACCCAGACTCTCGGCAGGTCAATGGAAGCCGTCCGAAAGAAGACAAGAAGAAAGACAAAAGTGTTAAAGAGAAGAAGAAGCCAGACCGAGACAAGGAGAAGGACAAGAACAAAGCCAAGAAAGGGATGCTGAAGGGCTTGGGAGATATGTTCAGGTATGCATTCTCTCTCTCTCTTTCTCTCTCTCTCACTCTCTCACTCTCTCACTGTCACTTTCTGTATGAATTCAGGAAGCATAAGACTCATTTAGGAGCTAATATCTGACCTTCACCTTGAACCTCCTCTCTCTCTCTCTCTCTCTCTTCTCTTGAACCTCTCTCTCTCTCTCTCTTTCTCTTTCTCTTGAACCTCTCTCTCTGTATTGCTGTCTCTCTCTCTCTTTCTCTGTGTCACTCTCTCACTGTTGCTTTCTGTATATATGAATTCAGGAAGCATAAGACTCATTTAGGAGCTAATGGCTGACCTTCACCTTGAACCTCTTTAATCTCTTGAACCTCTCTGTCTTTAATCTCTGTGCTCTCTGTACTGTTGCTTTCTCTCTCTCTTTAAGAGCTTTCTCTTTAACCTCTCTCTCTCTCTTTAATCTCTCTCTCTCTCTCTTTCTCTTTCTCTCTCTCTCTCTCTCTCTCTCTCTCTCTCTCTCTCTCTCTCTCTCTCTCTCTCTCTCTCTCTCTCTCTCTCTCTCTCTCTCTCTCTCTCTCTCTCTCTCTCTCTCTCTTCACTGACTATTTTAATAAGGTAACATGTTTTATTCATATGATGTGGCTGGCCCCTTTCCACTTCTATCCTACCCCTAAAGCATATACAACTGCACAAAACTTGGGTGTCTCTTTTTTCTTACAGGTAAGTTTGTTTTATTGCTTTTTTCCTGCTCAGGGTCAGTGCACTACCAGTCTTACTGTACATACAACATGAGGTCTGTGTATAACAAACAACAAGACCACTCAACCTGTACCATTGAAGACACAGCAGAGCCTCAAGTGTTGGTCAAAATGTGCACTCTGTACAAGTGCAGGATGCCCTTTTGTATGAAAAGAGACTGCAACATCATGAGCATGTGTCCTAATGGAAGCCGATATTGAATCTGTATTTCTCTGTTGGCCATCATTTCTCTCACTAACTAAAAGCTATCTATGGGAGCATGCAGCTAGGCAACTGTCATGTGGAATGGCGCAGCTTGTCATACGTGCTTTGTTCTTCTCCGCTCTGTGGGGTTGAAGGAGGGCAGGGGAGTTCAGGTCTTTTCTTCCCAGGGGTCCGCACTAGCAGGGGGTCCAGCTGCGATTTTAAGGGCTTAGCTAGAGTTGGTGCCGTCAGGCTAATTAAACAGAAACCCCCATTAATTATTTTGATTTGGTGTTCATTTTGAATCCTGCATAAATTAGGCCACGTTTGTGTGACTCTTATCACATGCTAAGTTGTTTTGCTTTGGATTAGTGTAATGGGATTAGTAAGCGTATCGTGGCGCATGGCGCCATAATAAACAATAAAGATGACAAGTGTTTCCAGGTCATGTTGCAGAGACTCAGAGGCCGCTTATCTCTCTGCCATTTGGGTTTTGATGGTGCTGCACACCCTACTGAGCGAAGGCAGCCTTAATAACATAACAACAACATACCACGTACGTACACACAAATTGAGTGTTCACCTCTAATCAAGTCCACTGCCAGACTTACATACATACTTGCCAACAGGTGCTAACAGACATAGTACAGGATACATACTCTACACACATGCAGCTATCCCATGTATATACACATATGCAGTCATCCATTTGCATTCAAGCAGTTTTTTGGTTGTTGTATGCCAGTGTGGTATCTGCCAGTGGTTGTGAGTGTTGTCCAGGAGTCCACACTGCCAAGCGGCACCTCTAGGGGTGTTGAACCCACACCCTCATCCTAGCAGCTCATCTGTCTTCATTACCAGACTCACTTGGAAAGCTAGAAAGCGCACTGTTGACATCTTCTATCTACCTGCTAGTATTGTTTAGCTCCATGTGCTCACATACATCATTCATTCTGCAGCATCCTATGTTTCCCTGACATTTTTTTTTTTCTCTTTCAACCAATTTTCAAAAGTTTTGCATGATGAATGAGTGGGCAAAGGTAGGGAAGGTGGTGAAAAAGTGGCCATCTTATGATTGTGTGTGTGTGTGTGTGTGTGTGGGGGGGGTGTGTTCATTAAGCTGTAAAGTGGAAGCAGTCTCCCACTGGAGGTGTGTGGAGCTGCTGTCGTCGTGATGTTCCCTTTCACACTCATTACACAGCAAGGCCCCCTGAGAACTCCCATCAGCCGGCAGCCCAACCAATGCCACACATTGCCACGACGATCACACACTCTACCCCACATATATCTGACAGGCCACGGGGGCCCTGCCAGCCCCTAACATAAGCCGAGAGCCACACTCTCAATCCTAATCACATAAACACACACTCACGGACACACACACACACACACACACACACACACACACACACACACACACACACACACACACACAAACCTACACGTAAACATGCAAACAAGCCCTGTGCTGCCTGTTTGGTCTCATTTGTGCAGTTTGCACCATCCTCATCAGTATGGACCTACTGTAGCACCCTCACCCCTCTCTTCCCCACTCCCTCTCTCTCGCTCTGCTTCTGTACCTCATACATGCAACCACACACACCTATACGCAAGGGCAGAAAGTGTGAGGGACGGACCTTGTTTCCCTGTGGAGGCTCGGGAGTGTGAGTTTGGCATACGCCATTTCAAGCTCATCTGCATTCTGGGCTTAACACATTCTAAAGAACAGGCTAGCGGGATATCTAATTCAAAGCGTTGACTGGGGCTGAATTCACATTCAAGCATGAATTATTGCTGAATTATCTCTGTCCGTTTCAACAATGCCGCCCAAATAAATAGCAATGGAAAGAGGAAAATGTACAATTTGATTTGAAATGAACGTTTCTTCGTCCTCGTCTTTTAGTGTGAGATAACATTCTAATTTATATTGTCCTATAGTGTCACTAATTAAGTGTTCTAGATATGCTCTGTTTGGCCTACTCTGAATAGCACTGACAGTCTGATATTCATGAGTGTTGTCTAGACCAGGGGTTCCCAAACTTTTCCACGACAAGGCCCCCCAAATACTACTAGTTTCTGGCCAAGGACCCCTTGATGTGTTATTAAACCCATCGACAATACTACGGCACAAGCCACAATACCACAAGCCCTTTGCGATTGAGCATACAGTGTGTAAAAAATGCATTTGGAGCTTTCTGCTATATGAGAGCTATCACTCTACTATTATTCCCAGTCATTATCATGGATAATGCATTGTATAACAACCCTCATAGTAATAGGTATATTTAAAATTTTTCAAATGTATTTATTTGTTGCTTTTATTTTTCCTTCCAAATTGCTGAGGCCCCCCTGGCACCCCCCCGCGGCCCCCAGTTTGAAAACCACTGGTCTAGACCATATGACTAGGGCTTGATCTAGGCTGAACTCCAGAGATCATTGTGCATTGGTATGTCTGAGGATAGCATTTTAAAAACATGAAATACATAGAACTGATGGGAAAGAAGTAATGATTGGAAAACAAGTTAAAAAATATGATGATGAAGGGGTGTAATAAGAATAAATGGAGAAAAGGCTATAGAAAAGAAAGGGGAAAAGATAAAGGCAACCCCTCACAGGCTCTCTTCTGAGAGGTGCAAATGAAACTGGTTCATAGTATCAGTGACCTCCTTCACAAAGGCATGATGCCCTAATGCAATAGGCTGTCAATGTGAATGGATAGCAATAAAGAGAGTGAAATATGAAGAAAAAAACACCCACTGCCAAAAATGTGTGAAATGTCACAAATACTCATGCTTGTGTCTGTATGTGTGTGTGTGTGTCTGTGTCTGTGTGTGTCTCTGTCTGTGATTCTGTTTTGTCTATTTGTCTGTGTGAGCTGAAGCGTCTAGATATGTAATGTGAGAGGCATGCAATCATTTGTTGGGGCTGATCAGGTTTGTTTGACATGAAGAGTCCTCACACACACAGGGGATGTCTGAGCACGATAGACAGACAGGAACGTCAGACAGGTACCTGGTTCCTTTATGGTCTTTGTTTTTTCTTCTCATTTTATTATGTGTGTGTGTGTGTGTGTGTGTGTGTGTGTGTGTGTGCATGCATGCATATGTGTGTGGATGTATGTGTGTTTATCTGTGTGTGTGTGTGTGTGTGTGTGCATGCATGCATATGTGTGTGGATGTATGTGTGTTTATCTGTGTGTGTGTGTGTGTGTGTGTGTGTGTGTGTGTGTGAAAAATGGATGCTCAATGGAATGGAATGGACATTGCATTTTGCCTTTGTAGGACTTTTTGTCTCTGTCTGTCTGTCTGTCTGTGTTTTGTGTGTGTTTGTGTGTTTATAAACATATGCACATTCCTTACCTTTTTCAGAGGGTGGCGGTAGTAGTGTGATCCATCCTGCTGCTCAGCAGTGGACTGCACTGCAAGGGGGTGTGGGGTGAGGTCTGACTGGCTCATTGAGCTAGTGATGGAATAACTGAGTGCAACGGAGTGAACTGGGCCACATTAAAGAAGAGAGGAAGGGGTGTTTGTGCGTGTTCATTTTTCGCTCTCTCTCTATCTCTCTATCTCTCTATCTCTCTCTCTCTCTGTGTGTGTGTGTGTGTGTGTGCATTAGAGCAGGGGGCTTTTTTCCTCAACATTGACCACATTTCGTCGAATAGGCCACACAGGCCTTGCAGGGACAAATCCATCCCCACATATCCCCCCTCCCCACCCACACATTCCGGCCCACTACTCAGGAGAGGCCTCTTTAGGCCAAATGCTACCCTTGTCCTTGCCAAAGTCTGCCCTTCAAGTCATGTCCCACTCATCCCCTAACATGAATCCCCTGCGCCCCACTACCAGCCTGATGGCTGGCACACGCCACGCTGTCATCTGACTGCCAGACTTGGAAAGACAGATCCTCTCCCCCAGGGCCGCTGATGTGCCTGAGGGGGATGAAGACACAATGGAGAGTGTGAGATGGGAAGAGGCTATGGGTGAAAGAGGATGATCACGAATGCCTCTCATCTCTCACACACCGTATTTTTAGCAGCGGAGCGAGTGCGTGTAGGACTTGACTGTGGTCGACAGCGGCAACTGGTTAGCGTGCATATGCTCATAAGTTCATGTGTGTGTAGCGTGTGTTTATTTATATCGTTCCACTGCCAGCATTCCATGTGAAGAAGTGCTTCCGAGTGAATGGAAGAGCCCTGCAGCACATGTGGTGGAAGCTCTCGCGACCCTGTTCATTACCACGTAATGTCACATGCTAAGGCTTAGCATTTTATTTTACACACACACACACACACACACACACACACACACACACGGATAAATAAACACACACGATCAAAGACTTCAGTTAAGCATAACATTTGTGCTGAAAGACAACAATGGCTTTAGGAAAAACATGCAAGCGCTAGCAATGAACTTACTATTCATAACCACTTTTCGAAGATCAAAGCAACAGCTAGTCTAGTTCTAAGTCATGTTTTTTTGCAGTTAGTTAGTTAGCATTCTCAAATAAATGCATGGAGCACACATCATTTAGAGATGATTGCTCTCTCTTTGGCATGCTGATGGATGTGCCAAATGTAATCAAATCAATCAAATGTCATACCAAACATAAAGCTTGCAATATTTGAGCAGGTCTGTGAATATACAAAGCCCCATGATGAAATAATAACTTTATTACAGCAACCAGCAGTGTTTAGCAGTGTACAAACATATTCGTTCTCTTGGTCTCCCTTTGAATACAGCCCTCCTCCCAGGGGTTTCTGAGCCATTGAACAGTGGGCATCAGGGAGAGGGCAGTTGAGGGGGTGAGCAGTCTGAGCAGAGTGTCCACCATGTGAGCCATCCCATTATCCCCCTGCCAATCACCCCAGCCCCAGTGCACCATGGGGCCATGCTGCCCACAAGCCCCCACACAGAGTGATAATGGAGGTGGACCAAGGCACAAGCCAACCAGGACTGTATGTGTGTATATATATATATATGTATGTGTGTGTGTGTATGTGTGTGTGTGTGTGTGTGTATGTATTTATGTACGTATGTAGAGATTGTGGATGCTTACATTAATTGTTGATATGTGGGGGCGGCAAAGAGGTGTTAAGGTCATTTTGAGTTTGGTTGGGCTGAGTGCTTGAGATTAGATTATGTGCTGAGGCTGCGTGACTTGGGGTAAGTTAAACATGGCTCAGAACCGATAGTGGGGTGGGGGAGCGAGGGCTCTGTCCAGCCTCCCTCTTTGGCCACTCGATGCAAATATGATGGGGCACCTCTGGATAGCCGTCACACCAGACAGTGGTAATTGCATTTAGGGAAGATTGCATCGTGCCGAGCCGCGGAGCCCCCTGGGCCTTCGAGGACGACGAAGAGAGGGAATGGGGAAGTTCAGAGCTTAATTGAATCTGAAATCTTGTTGAAAATGAAACGCGATCCACCGTCACGATCAGTGCAGCCTAGACACATCGAACAGGCCCGGAATGTGGCTTAAATCCCTGAGGTGCCCTGACATGGTGCAGCAGATTCGTAAGCTTATTGTGCCCCTTTGTAGTCTGTATTGAAGTGTGCATGTGTGTAACAGATGTGTTTCTGAGCAGGTCTAATAGGATTCGATCACTACCAAACTGGGCCACATTAAGTGGCTGAACTTCACTGTTGTTGGGTTTGATCTAGATTGTACTTCGTTAAGGGCAGGACTCTCATGCATGGGTGTTTTGCTCGCAGTTAGTGGATAATTACCTCTTCACATCTTGCCATACAGACTCATACACACATCACACATCACACACACACACACACACACACACACACACACACACACACACACAGGCCTGTACAATATTGCATTTCTTAGCTTGCAAGGGCTTTTCTTTTCCAAAGTAGATGAATAGTCCCGTAGCATTGATGCACCTGTAATGCTCTGAAGCTTGTGTGTAAAATGTCAGGGCCATTTTGCACTGCTGCATTTTGCTTTGTGTGAGCCCACTGCCAGACGTCCCAAAAGCCCACTGTGGTAATTATGTTTCTGATCAGCAGACGTTTCCCCCTGACTTCAGCTCTGCTTTGTAGTCAGGCTTTTGAGGATGTCAAGTTCTTTTGATCAGCTGTAGCACAAAGTCTGTTCATTTTCATCATCCTCAGGAGAGAGAAATTGAACTAATGAAAGACATGAATCAATTCTCTCTCTCTCTCTCTGTCTCACATAAGAGTATGGCAAACCAAGTTGTGTTTGAAAAGTAAGTATAAACACTGAAATGGTCACCCAGGTGACAGGCCAGTATTTCCTTCATAAGCAGCTGAAACACAATTCTCAAAATGATACCAAATGATAGCCTACTGTAGGAGGGTATTATTACACCCCATTCTCATTTTGATCGGCAGACTGAATGAACATGAATACAGACAGGAGCAATTGAATGACTTGACCTGCCACAAAGGCATGCCATTAAAACAACCTCAAAGGGGAATGTTCTCTTTTACATGCGAATGATCTGTGTGGTAAAAGTCATTATTTTTTATCAATCATTGTTGGTTTGTGTATCATACTTTCATAAGTGCACACCTCACCTGCCCCCTTCCCTTATCTTTGGGCTGATTTGTGGAGAGATCTCTTGGACTCATGTATCTGATCTGTCTGACCAAGTCCACAGAATGGAATGAAGGGCCTTCTACTCGTTTCTCATAAGCTAGGTGTAATTCTCTCTTTTATAGCATTTGATAATGAAAATATTTATTTCTCCGTCTCCCTCTCTCCCTCTCTCTCTCTCTCTTACTGCAAGTCTGTCTGTCTGTTGGCCTGACTATCAGGGATGAGCAGAATGTCTGAGATGTCAGAGTGTAAATAGCAGACAGAGCATCGCCACTAATATCCCCTCTATACACACACACACACACAGACACACACACACACACACACCATCATGATCTTGAACAACTGATCCATATTGGCAGTATCAGTGGGCTGGACTAACTGACTAACAAGCTCAGGAGCGAGGCAGAGAGAGTGTTAATATCAGCGCTCGTTCTGCCGTCTCATCTCCATGTCCTTCCACCTATCCTTCAGTCTCACCCCCCTCCTCCTACCCCACCCCGCCCCACCACTCCCCCCCCAGTGCTGCCCTTGAGATTCACTCTGGCAGACAGGAGGAGCTCTCTTGTCTCCCTCTGCATTCTGTGAGTTTGTATGTCACGGATCAAGGGTTCAGGTATCTTTTCCCTTGATGCCTAAAATGGGATTGTGTGTGTGTGTGTGTGTGTGTGTATTTGTGTTTGTGTGTGTGTGTGTGTTTGTTGTGTATGAACTGCTGTCTGTTTGTGTACATGTATGTGTGTTTGTTTGTGTGTGTCTGTTTGTCTGTCTGTCTGTGTCTGTCAGAGTGTGTCTGGAGTATGGGTTTGCATGCATGTGTTTGTATATGATTGCACAGTAGTAATTCTGGTCTTTCCTCCCCAGAATGTTTCCCAGATTATCTGTCTGTAATGTGGGTGACCAATGATCTTGTACCTCACTGATCTGGTGTATATCCATGTTTTTACGTTTGAAAGGTCCTTTTTACTTTTGGTGGTCACTTGGGATGTGTACTTTATGTGTGTGTGTGTGTGTGTGTGTGTGTGTCGGTGAAAAAGCACTAGTGATCAAACCCACGCCATTAAGTATGCAGGGTGTGCTGGCATATCTAGGTCACATCCTGTGGCACCTTCATCCCCCAAGAGCTCCTCCTCTGTCCTTTATCTTTGTCTGGTGTGACAGGAATGACTGCAGCCTGCTCTTGCAGAGAGGTCGGGGAGGGTCAGGATTAGTCTATGTCCTGTCACTGTTTGTGTTAATGTACATTTTTTTAGTATAAACATTATTAGAGCAAAGCATCATAGACTATTCCATTTAAATATCATATGTGCCTTCTGTTTCACAATGTTTTTCCTCTCTTAGCTCCTTTTCCCTCCATAACTCCCCACTGGTTTCAAAAAGCAGTAGGGATCTATCTTTTTAGTGCTGACTGACGGAGCATGTGTGTGTTTGTGTGTGTTTGTGTCCTACTGAACGCGGCAGTGCTGTTATTGTACTGTATACAGGAGACCCACATTGCTTACGTTTGAGAGCTATGAAACGCATTTCTAAATATATCCAGCAATATTTAAATTGGAATGAGCCAATTCAATCACCCGCGTTGAAAAGCCTGACTTCAAAGTTTCCTCTCCAGCAAGTCCAGCCAGATGATTTATTAGAAACATTAAATGCAATCATGTTCTGCTCTTTTTCTCCATCATAGGTGCAGATGTATGGCTTTGTGAAATATGGCGAGCCAGGCTCTAGCCGCTATTGTGACACCTTGCTTGTTAGCTTTCAGACATGGCAGCCTGTAAACAGCTGCTATATTTCACAGCCTAATTGGGCTGATGGTGATTTAGCAGTGAGGGGCCTCCCGTACGTCCCCTGGGGGAGGTGGGGAGGTGGGGAGTTGGGCGTCTCCTGGGTCGTGTGTCAGCCCGTGGCCCCAGTCCTATGGTCCTTTAGTCATGGTGCTATGGCTTCGGCTTAAAGGGGAGTACCCCATTGTCTAGTAGGTTCATTCTTTTTTTTGTTGTTGTTCAATAAATCCAGACTCATGTGCAATTTGATACTAGTTGTCATTGTGGAAGCATTTGTTGTGATGACAGCCTGTTATTTAACACTTTAAAGGTTTTTCTAGGCTACCATCTAGCTTCTGCCCCAGGCTCTTCACGTGTAGCCGATCAAACAAAGTATTTCCTTATTTGTTTTTTATTGCACTACAGAGTAAGCATATATCCCAAATAAATCACTATTTATAATGAGAACACATACATAGATTTAAAAATGTTCGGTGTCTGTGAGCATGTCAGTATGCATCCCTTTGTTTTGCTTGAACTGATCAGACTACCAGTGTATGGATAAAATGTTCCACCATGGAGGCATTGGCAAAAATGGAAGTTGCCATCAGCAATCCGGACAAAGAAGGCTAGGGAAAAAGGTTTATCTTTCTCAGAATTGCAACAGTTTCCCTGGAAACCTGCTGGGTTCTTCAATCCAATAGAACATTTCGGCAAATTGCATAATTACAGTACTAAGGAGGAAACATTAATGGTCATTTCAGTTTCTGACTACGTAAAACAAATCCACTTTGCAGTGTTCTTTTTAGGGTAATGTCCAAATGCACTGAAATGTAGTGATCCCAGACCCAGGTGGTGCATAGTAAATGCATAAAAACATTTAGAAGAAACACTGGCAATTTGCAGAATAGTCATACACATTTTTTAGTCATCGTGTGCTTTTCACATCTATACTATAAGTAGCAATTAGTGTGTGTTCATTTTAATGAAACCTAGAAAGAGGCAGTTAAGGATTATCTAAACAAATGTGACGCAGCCTTAGTGAATACTGGGCAGATCACTTATTCTACAGAAACCCAGGAATTAACCAATTAACATGCTTATATGCTTATATATTTTTTTTGTTTCCATTTGGCACACATTCTTGTCCAAAGAAATGTTTTGCATGCAATGAATGTCTGTCTCTTTGGGAAGAGTTTCAACAACTAGGTTGTCACTGTTCCATAAATGATCTGCGTATGTAGCATCGGCTTGGATCTGGCAGAGGTGAGAGGAAAGGTGTTCTTGGAAGGCAGCAAAGGCAAACAAAAATAACTCATTGTTTTCTCTCATGCCAGGTGAAATGTTGTGACAAACTGCTGTCAAAGTGTCATTTAGCGAGATGTACTTTAGATGGAGCAAAAAGAAACTGTGGGTGTGTGTCAGGGTGACTGGAGGGAGAGAGAGAAGGGGAGAAAGAGAGAGAGGGAGAGAGATTGATTCTCTACAGGACAACCGATTTTGCTGAAAGCCCTTCAGAGTAATCCCATGAATATATTCATTCAGGCGAGATCCCCTCTGGTTGCCAGCACTGACTCACCGTGGCAACCAGCAGGTTTCATTCACTGTTCATTCCTCTTATTATTGTCGCAAACCATGAAAAAAAGTGAGCACGGGTGTTCATCTGTCTGAGGCCTCTCTTCTTCTCCTCTACCTCCCCTGCTCCTCCACACACACACACATGTACAGTGTACACACACACACACACACACACGCACACACACACACACACACACCTTCCTGTCCTGTCGGGAGCAATATAGTGGGAATAGGGTTGAGCGTAAAAGGCCGACACCAACCGCCACTTGCTCTCCTGAGGTGATGCTGCGCTGTGTGTGTGAGGTTGCTACGGAGACGCTTGGCGTGCGCACACGTTTCTCTTTTTTTTTTTTAAAAGGTTTGACATTGAAAATGCTGACTGACGCTAGAAGCCCAGGATAATGAGATCCGCAGGGACAGAGAGAGGGGGAGAAGTAATCGCCGGGTGGTTGTATATAGCATAAGCATGAGCCTGACACTACTGTGCACACACTATTCTGACCCAGAGCCCTGTTGAGGTAGTCAGGGAAACTAGTGGCTGTAGCGACGGCAACCAAATCAGAGATCAGATCACTATGACGATGATGATGATGATCCTTCTAACAAAGGGTTAATTCATAGGTGCCACCTACGTCACTATCAAATAGAACGCTTTTACAGAGGAAACCCATGCTAAAATAAAACTCTGTAGTCACAAATTTGATCGTGTTGGTATGAATATATGTTGTAGTATGCAATTTCTACAGTGTAAAAAAAATATACTAACGTCTTAGAAACGTTGTAAAATTAATTAAATAGATTAAGAAAGCCACCGCTATAGTGATATACTATTGTTAGATTGATTTGTTTAGATCCAGTGAAATTGCTGCCTTGACAACGCTACGTATGGCTTCAGTACTACATACGTACTAACGGTAGGCTGGCATCACTCTCTCTGTCATACTCTATCCTACTGTGTCACCTATGAACTCCCTATCTCTCTCCCTCGCTCTGTGCCTCTTCAATGACTCTCGTTCTTTCTCTTAGTCTGCCAGTCTCTCTCTATCCTTCTTTCTCGTCTCTTCTCTTTACCTTGCCCTCATTATGTTTTTGCTCAATATGTCTCTCTGTAGCTATGCTCTGAATCTCTCACCGCCCTGAGGTACTCAGCCCTGGTATTCAGCACCACGAGAGGCACAGAGGACGGATCCAACTATCTCTCTCTCCTACTAACAAGATGTTATTAAAATTACATGCTGCTTCCTGGGCTGGCTGGCTTTAGGAAAGGAGGAGGAGAGAGAAAATGAGAGAGGGCTAGAACTGAAAGAAACAGATTTAATCCAACTCCCTGTTCTGTGTCTAAGCATAGAGAAGGGGAGTGTCTGTTGTCTAGATAGCAGTTTATACATAGTATATTTAAGTTTATCTCAAAGTATTTTTACATACAGATATAACATAATGTGCTTCATATTGTATCCATATAATATTCATATTCATGTTTAAAACTATTGTTGGAAAGTTAACATCTTATATTTCAACTATGCTTGATTGGAATTCTGGTCCCTATCAGACCAGATCAAATGACTTCCTTATATTCATTCTGTGCAGGGAAAGTCAGTCTTTTGCTATAATGCATAGATTTGTTTTTTGTCTTACCTTAGTGTTCATTTAGCAAAAGATCAAAACAACCCTGTCCCATCACTAAGAAGGGCCACTCACACACACACACACACACACACACACACACACACACACACACACACACACACACACACACACACACACACACTGTATCAAAACACAGGATCTCCCATCAAAGCACTCTCCCATTTTAACAATTGTAAAACCTAATTGCTTTAATTGGCTGTTTGGATAATGGACCCATTCTTTAGTCCAGTCGAAGCTTGACTTTGCTTTTTTTGGTCTATTTTTTGGCAACCGCACTGGTTGATGATGTTCCCTGGCTAGCTCATGTTTGTAGCTGTGCACTAATGTTAAGCATCCTGGAGCCATTCAGTGTATTACTAGGCTGTAAATCAATAAGGAAAATATATGGTGGCATCAGACAGTACACTGGCCTGTGTCTACTGTATACATTGATATATGGTGATGCAAAATATTGAGTAGAGCATGTACACCGGAGTGCTGCTTGTTAAATAAAGGAGGAAATATAGAGTAGTGCCTGAGTTCAATAACAGCTCTTTTATGAAGATGATGTCTGTCTGTTGAGCCAGTGATTTAGATGAAAGAACGAGCTGCATGATGAACAGCAGAGGACAGAATCGAAATGGGAGTCTGTGTACATTCTTTGGAGTGACTGGATTTTTCATCAAAATCCAACTGTAAGGGCATCAGTAATTAATTAATACCTGTGTGTGGGTGTGCTTTTGCTGAAAGCCACCTTCATAATGTTGCTTTGGTTTATGGTGTTTGTGTGTGTGTAAACTGGGCCATTACTCCGTAATGCCTTGCGCTATGCTGTAAAATGTTGGCGTTTGACAGCTACAGTGTCACCTGCAATGAAAGTGATTGAGGAGATGGCCTTGCGTGACAGCAGAAACAGGCACACGCTGTAATGCCTTGATGACAGGGCTCGGTGAAACACGTTGTGGTGCATTAAAGTACGATCGGTTCCTTTTGAACAGCCACATCATTCACACTCAGGGGTGCTGCTGCACTCTCCTCCTGCAATTCTGTAGTGTGTGTGTGTGTGTGTGTGTGTGTGTGTGTTGGTGTGTGTGTGTGTGTGCATGTGCATGCGAGTGTCCCTGTTGTACCTTGATTTGTGTGTCTTGAGGCCTTTAATGGAGTACATATATTTTTGAAAGTTGGTTCTTTGTTAAGTGTAACTGGTCCTTGAGGTGCACATGCACCAGTCCATGGTGGGGTCTTCTCTTTTGTACTTACATTGAGACACATCATGTCTTTTTTTTTCAATTGTTAACTCTACTCTACTCCCTTCCTCACTTCCTCTCTCTCTCTGTCTATCATGTGAGTTCTCAGTCTCTCTCAGGTGGTTTTGTTTTGCTGCCAGCAGGAGTTTATGTATTCATTAGTCATAGCTGTCATTTTAGAGGCAGGGGGAGAGGTGCTTAGCAATGGGCCATTACGCTGGGCTTCATCCCTCTCTCCTCTCTCTTTCTCTTTCCCTCCACTGGAACAGAGTGTTCTGAAGGGGAATGTTGTTATTGGTGAGAGAGGAGCAACCATCAGAAATACAGATGCCCTCATTAGCACATCAGCTAGCTCCCATCTCAAAAACACCATTCGAAAAAAGACATTAGACCAAGATTCGCGCTTACTTGATGTCTGCTAAGGGTCTCGAGAAAAGTCTTTTTATATTCTCACAATGGACTAATAGCATACAACTGGTGGTCAAAAAGATTAATTATGTGCTATGTATAAAGATTTTTCCTTCATTTTAAAGAGCCTGACTTGAATGCATCTCTGCTGGAATGGCTAGAACTACTGGCACAAATGAATGAATTTGATGAATTTAAACTGTCCATCACCGTTGCCTTTCTTCGCCCACAGTGAAGCCTTCTTTGTTACCGTAATTGAGTATTCAAGTCCAGTGGGGAGCCGTGGCCTGGCTTGTTAGTTTAGATCAGCGAATTGTTTGGGACGGGAGTTCACAGGCTCTTTCTCAAATAGGATAATCACCCAGGGAAAAGTCTGCTCACTCATGGGTGAGAAGTTGCCCTCTAGAGTACTGGCCGCAGTCAATGTCTCAGTGTCCGAGACATCGTTTGCTCTTAGAACACATGCATGTCCACTAAGGCATAAATTCAGACATGCGCAGACCACCACATGCATTAAGTCTCAGGTTGTGTCCAGATGATGTATAATATATAACTGTCACCATGACAGATGACGACTTGGAGTGGAATGGAATGATTTGAATGGATTAACTGGGCATGGCATTGCAGATTGGAGTATGCTAAGATCCAAGATCAATGAGACTTGGTGGCAATCTTTGAGAGTTGTGATGCCTCATATGCTGGGGTCACAGTTCACCATACAGTGCAAATAAAACTCAGTCCAACAGGTTGTCCAGGCCCATGTCTGTATCGGCTGTTTTCATTTTGTTAATGACAATTATCCTTAGTGTCTCAAGTGACACTGAGGTGAAAGTTAGACATGAAGTCAATGTCCTACAATTTAACAGGTTCAGGTTCAACAATCTGCAAACTCCCTATAAGATAAGAATATACTTTTCTGTTTTATCACCAATCTGCATTCTGCATTTCTTTATAATTTCTTGTGATGGCTTTCAGAGAGAAGTATTTATTTTCTGTTTGCTTGCGTTCTCCTTGTGCCTTTGTGGTTGGCAAGCAAAGAAGATGTGGATATATTAGAAAAGAGGCAGAGGAGGTGAACGGGTATATTTTAATGGAAGTCCTTGAAGTGTGTTGGAGAAGGTGGTAGGCTGGACACTGTGATAGATTTAGTGTTGATATTATTAGCCTCAGTGTGTCTGAGAGTTGTGCCTGGGCTGTGGCTGGGCTGTGGCTGGGCTGTGGCTGGGCTGTGCCTGGGCTGTGCCTGGGCTGTGGCTGGGCTGTGGCTGGGCTGGGCTGTGGCTGGGCTGTGGCTGGGCTGTGGCTGGGCTGTGGCTGGGCTGGGCTGTGGCTGGGCTGTGGCTGGGCTGTGGCTGGGCTGTGGCTGGGCTGGGCTGTGGCTGGGCTGTGGCTGGGCTGGGCTGTGGCTGGGCTGTGGCTGGGCTGTGGCTGGGCTGGGCTGTGGCTGGGCTGTGGCTGGGCTGTGGCTGGGCTGGGCTGTGGCTGGGCTGTGGCCATTTGTTGATTAATTAATCAGGTAATGTACAGTATCTGTGGCACGGAACCCTCAGGTTAGAAACAGCACTTTATGATGTTTATCATTTGCTATGGGTGAAGATTACTTTCTCTTTCCCTGTCTCTCTCAGCAAAATAAGGACAATTTTGAAAAAACAACCTTCAATTTCATGATTATATTTACCATGGGCACTTGTCTGAGGTAATGCAGGTTGTAAAGGAGGAAGCGAGATAAGTTTGTATTCTCAAGGCAACAAAGGACGAGGGGGAAATTAGAACAAATAAAATAACAGAGAGGAGAAGAGTGCAATTTGGATAAAAGGCTGGTCGTTCAAACTCAAATACTGCTGCCATTCCATATGCCTACAACAGAAACAAGAAAGGCATTCTTATCCATCTTATTTATGTAGTACTACTTTGATCAATGAAGATTTTCATAATGATTATGAAGGTGTGTGGCCATAGAATGGGGCATCATGTAAAACACAAACAATCGATAACAGTCGGGCAGAATCTATGATTACATTTATTGAATTCCCTCACTCCTGCACCTCCATATGTAGATCCATACACATTCAGCAATTGCCTTATCTTGACAAAGAGTTTCACTGCAGGCAACAATAATTCACTCCTGTATTATTGTATATTCACTGACTCTCAAATTAACAGAGACAGACAGACATATTTAGCCTTTCCAGGGTTTTTATAATTGGATTGGCGCTTGGTCCCACATCCTTGAGTAACCCACAAACCACAGGAGTTGTCACCCGTTACAATTCCTTCTTTCCCTCTGTGCACCAAGCTGTCCCTATGCATCAGCAGGATATGACATCAGGAGGAAGTATTTAGCATTACCATGTTACCCCCCACCATGCACTGCAGTCTACCCTCTTAGCCCTCCAGGCCTGCACTGAAAGCAGCTTGGTTCCTGAGAAGGCATTCTCCCAGCACAGCATCTGCTGTCCAAGACCACATCCTGGACCACAGCAGACCAGTGATTAACTATGGATTTCCACTTGTATCTATGAAGAGGTAGGGGGCTAGGGGGTAGGGAGCTAGGGGGTGGGGGCCAGGGGTGGGGGTGGGAGCTAGGGGTAGGGAGCTAGGGGGTAGGGAGCTAGGGGGGGGGGGGGTAGGGGCTAGGGGGCTAGGGGGCTAGGGGGGGCTAGGGGGGGGGCCTAGGGGCCAGGGGGGGGCTAGGGGGTAGGGGCTAGGGGGTAGGGGCTAGGGGGCTAGGGGGGTGGGGGGCAGGGGGTAGGGGGTGGGAGCTAGGGGGTAGGGGGCTAGGGGGCTAGGGGGCTAGGGGGTGGGGAGGGGTCTGGGGTAGGGGTGGGGGGCTGGGGGGGGGTCTAGGGGTAGGGGGGGGGGGTAGGGGGTGGGGGGGGGGGGGTAGGGGGTAGGGGTCTAGGGGGTAGCCATCACCCATTAACCGTTCTCCCTTTTTCTCCCCGCCCGCTCAGATGTACAGTACACGCTGTTTATTTATTTTGTGATATTGTGTACGTAAACACACACACACACACACACACACACACACACACACACACACACACACACACACACACACAGACACACACACGCACACACACACACACACACACACACACACACACACACACACACACACACACACACACACACACACACACACACACACACACACACACACACACACACACACACACCCTACAGTATGTATACACATCCTTCCTTCCGTGGTGCGTATGTCAGTAGCTGTGGGTCAGCAAAACATTTGCAGTGACTGAAAAATATAAAGATTCTGCACTGATCTTTGAAGCCATGTTGATATGTTCCTCTCTTTGTCACTGACGCTTAACATTAAGTAAAGTTGCTCTTCTCTGTGCACATACTACATTGAAACTATAACCCTTGTCAGCTCTTCTCTTTGCCCACAAATCAAACAGACTAGAGCGTCTGGTTATAAAACTATAACAAGCCACCTTATTCTCTCCCTATCTGGCAGAGCTCGATTACTAAGACGCAAAGCTGACTCTTGCTCTTGCAGTCCGTGTAAATAAGGTGATTTGACAGAGTGTGGAAAAAGTTCATATTGGAGATGCAGCATTAAATATATATATTTAGTCTGTGCATTGCACAAAAAGTTTCCAATGCATTTTTATTTTGGTGAGTTTACTTAGAGGTGGATACATTTCAAAGTATCTGAAGTCATCACACCTGCTCAGACGAGCAGGGGAAAATGCGACAGGAGCTGACAGTTTAATTTCCTGCTGGGATTTCCAGCGAGTCACATGAAGAGGAAGAACTTGGTGATAATAACAGCTCAGTAATAACAGAGAGCTTTTTTCGGTGCCAGGCTCCTGTGTCTGCCAGCCTGCACCTCAGCTCAGACTGGTCCCATATTTATGTCCCCTCGTCCTTTATCTTCACAGGTTTGGCAAGCACAGAAAAGATGAGAAGCCTGGAGACAAGATGGAACGCAAGGGGTCTAGTAAGTCCAAGATGGAGGACACACAGGTCTCGGAGGAGGAGACTCTGCGAATGCGGCTAGAGCAGGAGAGGTGAGCTTGCACCCCACAGAGCCACTTCAAAGTTCATTCCATTCCTCTCCTCTCCTCTCTTCTGTTCTCCTGTTTTGCTTTGCTCAGAGCTCCGTAAAAAAAAAAAATATATATATATATAAAAAGCCTCTCAATTAAGTAGAATGCCAGTGCCTGGAAAATGAGCTAACTGCTTAATTAACTAAATGGTACTGAGGGAGGCGAAATTCTGGGAAAGCATTTTGAATGTCAGGAGTAAACCACCAGGCTTGTTTTAATATATACAACAATGCATTAAATTGGTCATTTATGGATTGTTACTTTTTGGGGGCTATTGGATACAAATCACTAATGGCCCTGATTCTGCTGTGTGCGTGTGTGCGCGCGTGTGTGTGAAACACATTGCCGTGTGCAGTATTTCTTCTCTCTACTTTTCTTTAACGCACTGTTGCCTTTTGACCGATCAGTTGGCTTTGACTTAAATGGTAGCTTTTCTCACTTCCAAAACTCTCCTCTTCAAATGTGTACAGTCCCATTTTGATTTGTCTATTCCTGTGAGGCTTCCAGATAGATACAGAGAGGGGCCGGTCATGGCCATTGTTCTACATAGAGGCAAATTAACTTGGTTACAGAGCCTCTGTTTGGTAATTGAGAGCAATTGAAAAGCCACAATAGCAGTAATGGCGACTCATAGCAGAGAGTGACACGCGGACAATAGTGTCAGTGCCAGCCCAATGGAACAGCTGCACCTCCGTTTCCAATCCGAGCAGCATGTCTTGACCGCAGCTCAGGCTAGTCTAACATGCATAGTGAGCCTCTTTCTGGCCTGCAGCCCAGCAAATTATCATGGTCCCCTCGCTCCACTCCCCTCCACCCCAGCCAACCCTAGCACCCCCTACCTCCTCGGGGGAGCCTCCAGCCGCTGCCACTCCAGCTGTCCATTGTGTCGCTTCCTAGACCTCATCCTAAATGTTGCAACGGAAAAACAACAGAGCGTGTGTCACATAAACTTCTCACACATACACACAGGCCTTGCATGGAGCCTCCCCTGTATCTAAGCCGTATTTGTCTGGGCCCAGTCTTGCATAGAAATCTCATTCTCCGTTTCACTTCCTCCTTCTCTCTCTTTTTCTATCCAGTGAAACCTTGCTTTTTTTGCATTTCAAATGAAAACAATCCCTTTATTTATTTATTCTTTTCCTTTCTCCAAGACTGCCGTCATTCAACCATGCCCAAATATTCCTGTAGTTAATGGAAAGGAATCCCAGGGGGCTTGCTCCTTCAGTGATAATAAACCAGGCTGCCCACGGGTGATAATGACACAGTAAACTGCCAACAGGAACAAACTCACAACACGCCACACCCACAAGCTAGACAAGATAGCACATATCCCTGAGCATCCCCTAAACCTACAGTATGGCACATTATCTTCTCATTCGGTGCAATGGTTTATCTTGGCTCTCTCTCTAGCTATTGCTTTGTTCCCATGGCAATTTCAGCATGCAAGCATGTATTTCACTCAGTGTGTATGTGTGTGTGTGTGTGTGAACCCACTAGTTCACTTACATTGTGCACAAATTTCAGCTTAAGGCATGCTACACTGTGATCAACGACAATCGGCCAGAGTGGCTTGACCGTCTCTGAGGGGTTATCAGATTTATGAATGAGAGTTTCCACCAGCACACATCTCTCAGCCAAATGTCCATTCCCCTTGCAAAGGACATTCTGAGGTAAAGATGGGCTATGACCAAACTCCCTGGCCCCTGCAAGTCAGAGAGTCGTTAATTCACACGGACATCCTGACAGGTGCTTTTAGCATTTAGTAAGAGGAGTCACACAAAAGGTTAGCAACGAATTAATTCCTTTAACCTCACCATCATTACCCTGTTCTATTTCTGGACTCTCTCTCTCTCTATCTCTCTCTCTCTCTCTCTCTCTCTCTCTCTCTCTCTCCAAAGCAAGGTTGTATTGTCGCTCTAGACTTTCTTAAAATGTTTACGGAACCCATGACGGACACCTGGCTTCTTTATAAACTTTGATTTTGCATTAACCAATAGAGCCACTAAATTCCATCTGGTCAACATACTCCAGATAATGGAGTCTCCAAATAATGGAAAGAATGAATATTGTAAGTCATAAAAGGCAAGTGCCTAATCCTTGGGTGAGGATGATGAAGCAGCTTCATCAGGGGCATTTGTTTTGCCATAATCTGGCAAATTGTAAGCAGCTGCTAGCCTGCTGACTGTGTCCTGGGCTTTTTCCTGCCCTCATCAAAGTCTTCATTCAGAGCTGAAACACCCACATGTGCACACACACACACACACACACACACACACACACACACACACACACACACACACACACACACACACACACACACACACACACACACACACACACACACACACACACACACACACACACACACACACACACACACACACACATGTCCATTCCACATAGGCACATTGTCTTACACAAGCCTTGTTTACTCCACCAGTGGATGGGCACAGCCCCTCTCTGGGCCTGATTGGGCTTGACTGAAGGGGACCACCATGGGAAACCTCCATTTGGTGACTCATGTTGAGCCACACTGGATGTGGGAGGGAGAGACACAAAGCAGAGCCTAATGCTCCACATCAATCATCCTAAGAGCAGAGCAGGCAAAACCAGGTCATTCGCCATTTATGTCCTGATGTTGTTGAGAATCGCTGTGTTCTCACTTTGATGAAAAATATTAATTCTTAAAAGCCAGAGGCCAAAGCATTTCTTACAAATGACTAGATGTGAAATAGCATGGCCATTTCTAGTCTGAGAAGATCCCACAGACATTTTTTTTGGATTGCTGCTAAAGCGCTAAACATACACTTCTCAATTGCAGTGTCTCACACAGTGGGCAGTGATGCCATTTGTCTTTATCATGTCTAGTAGGCCTGTGTCTGAAATCGTTGCCTTCCATCACCACAGACTCTTCCTAGTGCTGCCTTCCTGCCTATCTAGGTCTCGCCCACTTAGTGCTGAAGTCCCCACTGTCCGTGTGCTAGCCCAATCAGCAGGAGCTTGTCAAGAGTGTTTCATCTTTAAAGTGGGGCTGCCCATACCAGCAGAACAAAGAGAATAGTGGATATAAAAAATTGTACACCGGACATTGAGAGGAGCGAGAGAGTAATGTGCGGACATGGTAGCAGTAATGTCACCACCTGACAACCAGTCAGTCCGGGTTAGATTCCCAGTCCCACCGTTGCAAGTTCATGTCGCGTTGGATAAATGTGTCTGCTAAATGCCAGTCAACTCTGTGCCAGGCACTGTGTTTTAGAATTCACAGTCCATATCTCTCCACTCGGCCATTATTCTCCGGCCACCCCTTTGTCACGTTTTTTTCTACTGTCAGGAGGGAGCAATTAGCATTGGGAGTTCAAAAGGAGATCTGACAAACTGATTGCTGGCTTGATTATATTTGTAATTATATTGATTGTCGTCTAGAAGCTAAATGTGATTATCAGGACCCTCCGATTTAGCCAATTATTTGCCTGATGAAATTACACTGTGCTGGAACAAAGTGTCAACACAGGGGCCATTGTCTCAGTGCGCTGAGTGTGGCTGGAACCGCCCCCTCACACACTGCTATTCAATAACTTTTTGGTCTCTTTCACCTCACCGAGTTTGGCTCAAGGAGATGGTGCATAGCTACATATAGTGTTCGACGAGTCGGCAAGGCCATACACTCTGATGAAATCTGATGAGAAATATGGGATGAATGTTTTGAATCTGTTGGTCATTTGCAATTAAAGCTGCACTTAAATTAAGCTATGTTTGAATTATTTTACACACACCCTCCCCTAATTTGGACCTTTTTACCTTCATAAGCCAAGTAAATTCAGGGTGCCATTTCTGATATGATGTGCTGGTCTGGAGACATGAGGGGAACAGATTATCAGTTCATAATGCGCCGTTCATTCTGGCTGAGCTCTATGGCAGTAAACACAGCTATGCTTGAAGACAAATAATAAGTTGTTGTTTTTTTCCCCCCTCATTTTAATCCTCATCTTGATATTCCTTAATTGTTGTTTTATGTTATTACACTTTAAGCAGCCATTCAGATGGTAATTGCTTCACATAATTCTTCCCTCCCGCACCAGTAGTTTATGCTAAGGCCATAAGTTAGAGTAGAGATGTGTGGACTTGAAGTGCATCACCACGCAGCCAGACTGTTTATCTCAGTTCAGTCAGCAGATAGAGGTCTGGACCTCTGTGAAACTGCTTGCCTCTTCGATTTTGTCTCATCCTGCTCTGAGTGAATTAAACATCATCAACCATATGGAGAGGGGAGTGCTTTGGCGTCATCTGTCCGCAATTAAAGCACGCCAGCCTGATAAGAAGGCAGATTTATGTAGTGTGGAGAGGAAGGACCGGAGGCTAGGCAGCAGAGGGGTGAGAGGGTGAGATCAACACGTTCTTCCTGCTCACGCCTTTTCAACTGAATTTTAAAGATGTTGCAGAGAAAAGGGGATGGAAAACTACTGAACTGTTTACCATTTTTTTTAGTAATGTTTAACTTTTTCCATCATTGGAGTCTTGGTGAGACTGGTATCTGTGTGTGTGTGTGTGTGTGTGTGTGAGAGAGAGAGAGAGAGAGAGAGAGCGAGAGAGCTTGTGTCTGTGTGCGTGTACTGCATGTGTGCGTGACTTCAATGAACTTAACAGGGCCAGTCCTTATCTTCATCAAAAATGTGTTATGACTACTATCTGACCACACTGTGCCATATGCACTTGTCCAGAAAGGGAGTAAAATGTCTGGCCTGCGATTCACCTCAGTCCTCCAGGAGTCTGTAGATAAGAAATGATAATCAGAAGTATTCAGACTAAACTAAGGGAGTTTCTGAAGTGATATGTTTTAAGAGGGATTTGCAAGCTGTTGATGTGGTTGTGTTGAAGGAGAACAGGAGGAGGCAGATGCCGAGGCCTACCACAAAAAAAGGCCCTTGTGGTTCTTTGTTGTCCTGTTACCTAGAAACAGCTGACCAACCCTGTTCTCAACACAGTGCAAGGTTGCCATAGTGCCCCTCTGGCCCCAAACTCAGGGAAGATGAGAAGAGAGCAGATCATCAGTATATTGCTCTCTCTATCTTCTCTTTCTTTCTTTCTTTCTTTCTTTCTTTTTTTTTTTTTTTTTTCCTCGTTTGTTCTTTTACTAATTATAATTGTGCTGCTGCTGCTTAATTGGAATAAAAGGATTTACCCTTTGGTGCTCTCCTCTTTCCCTGTCTTTGTTCCTCCCATTTCCTTCGAAATGACACACATGTATCTCTCATATAAGTGTTTGGCCATCTATATTTTAATTAGCTTGAAATAAAGTCACTGAAAGGGATTTTTCCTTTTTTTTTTGTGATATCAAAGCTTTGCAAAACCCGTTAATTGTTCTTTGTCTGTAACACTATTGACACGTTCTCACTTTCTCTCTTATTTCTTTCTCTGCTGCTTGTAAGCCTGGTTTGATTCTAAATGTAGTCCCTAAACGTCAGTCCCTTTTGCTGTGATCTTAATGTGATTCTAATTAAGTGCCATTGCAGATGGTGCAGTGATGGACTTTTCCGGTTTGCTTTGTTAAGGGTTATGTGTTCGGTCAATGTGTTTCCTTTCTGCCTCTCTTTTGTCTAAATTGCGCACTGGGTCATTAATTTTGTGGTAAAGGCAAGTCAGGAGGAATGTGGTCATAATGACCATATGGTTTCATGAGGCCTGACTGCCTAGCTGTGAGACACACACACACACACACACACACACACACACACACACACACACACACACACACACACACACACGCACGCTGTGTGTAGCTGTGCATGTATGTGTGTATGAGAGAGAGAAGCACTTCTTTTGTGTCCACTGGCACTAAGCTGCATGATGATTGTTGTCTCTTAGCCATCGAGGTTTGAGACTGAGCTTGTTATATCCTGATTCTTGGCCTCCTTGACCCTAAGAGCAGCATATTTGCTGTGTTCAGCAGCAGCATGTGACATAAGTATAGTGTGTGTGTGTGTGTGTGTGTGTGTGTGTGTGTGTGTGTGTGTGTGTGTGTGTGTGTGTGTGTGTGTGTGTATTGGTGTGTATCGGTGTGTGTGTTTCGCTTTGCATTGCTTGTGTGACAGGCGATGATATCTTTGTCCACTAGAGGCTACTTATCATCCGCTGGTGAAAGACATAAATTAGTTTTGCCGGAGGCTATCGGGCCCTGGTCAGATGTAGCCTACACTCTCCTTTATGCTATTATCATCCATGTGGACACACAGACACCGGTCCCATGGATCTGATTTGGGCTTTTAACTAAGTGCTGCAGGCATGCTCCTCCCCAAAGAGTTTCCGTAAACCTGTCATAACACTGGTGGGGCCTTACTGGCAAAGGGACATCAGTTTGGATGGATGGTAGGTAAAGAAAGGTTATGAGATGATATTGAACTACAGCCTCTGGGGAGTTCAAAGAGCAGTCCAAGCCTGCATTAACATCTGTCATGATTTTAGGCAGGAGCTGTCACAGGGCATTCTGAGTTTCCCTGATAGCCTCCAGGTGTGGCCATTTGTTTTCATTTTGCCAAGGCAAAATACTGTATGTTCCATGTTGGTAAGTAAACAATGTTAAGTGCCGGTGTTAATTATTTAACAGCTTAATCACAGTCATTGTATTTGCCGTTAAGTCCATCACTTTTTTTTTTGGCCTTTTTATGCCTTTAATGACAGGACAGTGGAGAATGACAGGAAGCGAGTGGGAGAGAGAGAGTCGGGGTGGGATCTGGAAAGGACCACGGGGCAGGAATTGAACCCGGGTCGCCGGCGTACAGTGCAGGTGCCCCAGCCAGTTGCGCCACGGCTGGGGCCTAAGTCTATCACTTAAACATCCCAGAGAGGACTAGGTCGAGGCAAATCAGAGCTGTTAAACTGAGGTTCAAAGCAGCTTTGTTTTCTCTTTGTGTAATTATTGATAAGAGACTATCATTAGGCCCTGCCACAGACTTCCACACTAGTGCTGCACACAGTCCCAGCACAATCCAGTGCAAAATTGGATTTCCGTGGACCCCACACACACACACACACACACACACACACACACACACACACACACACACACACACTTTATAATCATATTACACTGTCACAGAAAAATGGTTATTGTTTTAAAATGAGATCGCCATTATTGAAAAAATGTCAGGAATGGTGCATGTACCAGGCACACCCATCTCACCCACAGCGTAGCTGTCAATCATCTCGGAGGGGGCCACATCTGTGGGTCATGGGTCATCTTTGGCCAGGAGAAAGGGGTGGAATTAGAGGAAGCCAGGAAGCTCCAGAGGGGCTGAGGGAGGACGTCTTACTCGCCCCTAGCACGGGGGGCTCTCGGCAGGGGCGTGTAGGGGGCCCATCTGGATCCACTAAATACAGGGTCACTCAGCAGGGGAGCATCCCCTCACTCCACACCAGCATTCCCACTGGCACCTACACCTCTCGCTCCCGGCCCACAGGGGTCCCCTCCTCTTTCCTCCTCATCCACACCCTCCTCTTGTCTCTTGTTGTCCCCTGGAAAACATAGGAGAAGCTCCCCCCCATGTAGTCCCCCCACCCGAGCGCTGAAAGGCTCTGTTGTGATGTGTAATGGAAGTGAGTCTAGTGAGAGCGAATGTGATCGAGGGAAAGAGAAACAGAGAGAGAGAGAGAGTGAAAGAAGAGAGCGGAGAAGGAGGAAGGGACTTGGAGAGAGATCAGAGGAACCCTCTGGCTTGAAATGCCCCAGGGAGGTGCCCCTCGCCCCCACCTCAGGAAGATCTCCCGCTACCGAGGGGACGCACAGTGAAGTGAAGCTGCTTGCCTTCACAGCTTCAAGTCTCCTCGACTGTTTTTTAGGCCATGTTTTGCTTTCTCAAATAAAAACAAGAACCCTCTCCATATTTTCAGTAATTAAAACTTGAAACGCAGATGCAGAGAGTATGTGGCGCCTTTGGCGAGGGATCCCCTCCCTCCGGTCAGAGAAAACAGTGTCAGCACCCTCGAGGTTAATGTAAATATGAAGAGTCTCTGTTGTGTCTGCGGAGTCTCTAACTTAGCAGGGGGGTCTTGACCTCACCGGCCTGCAAACTCAGCAGGATGTCCTGTATGCCCTCCCAAAACGATTTCTAACGAAACTACCAGCCATAATGACCCCGTGCTTATTTATTTAATCTGCTGGACAATGGTGACATGGTTTTATGTAAGAGGTGGAAGGACATGTCGTATATGCTGCAGTTGTATGTCTGCTGGTTTTCTTTATGTACAGACGCGTTTCGGCTTAGCGCCTTCCTCAGTGTGGCCTTCCTCAGTGTACTCCTGAGGAAGGCGCTAAGCCGAAACGCGTCTGTGCAATAAAAAGGTTTGTATGCAAAGTGCAGCCTTTTCGTCTTTGGTATTACCAAATTGGCCAAGCACTCTCAAACATATTAAGAACATTTTCTTTATGTACAATCATCATTAATCGTCATCATCTGAAACGTGATTCCGTTGATTCTAGTAAGGATTCTAGTGGCATGTTTAGCAATCCAGTTCAGTCACAGTGATCCTTATTGTAGTTGACTCAAATCAAGGTCTCTCACAAGTCTTTTATCGTGTTTGTGTTGCACAGGATCCAAGCGAAAACCAGGGAGCTACGTGAGCGTCAGGCCAGAGAAAGGGACTACGCTGAGATCCAGGACATCAACCGAACCCTAAGTTCTGATGAGGAGCATCCCTATGCAGGCATTGGCTCCTTTGACTCCTCCATGGACAGCGGCCACTATCAGCGTCCCCAGAGCCCGCATCAGGACGACTCGCAGCCAGTCGAAGCAGTCTACGCCCAAATCAACAAGCCCCGCAATGGCCGGCCTCAGTCTGTCAACAGGTAAGGAGCTACAAAGCTGTATTATCACTTAATTCCTCTCAGCAAAAGCATTGACCTTTATACTGTTCTTTCCCCAAAGGGGGTTAGAGTATTGGTTTTCAGTTTTATCTCTTCACATTGGCTTTCAACAGTGGAGTGCTTGATATTGTTCTTGTTCTTGGCCTTCATATCTTTTACTTTGAAAACTGTACAAACAGGTTGAAAAGACTCTTATCAAAATGCTGCTTCTTTGCTACCTGCAAAAGCCTGTTCATTTCTTGTTCTGTTTGAAGTGCCCCATTGAAAACAAGAAGTCAGTCTCACTCTGTGACTTGTTTTCTGCAATTGCTGAGTAAAAACACACACACACACACACACACACACACCTACAATCATACACACATGCTCAGGCAAACAAACACACATACTCACAGAGAGGCACAATAATCAAGTTTCATCCCCAGCGTCCTACTGCTAGATCGTGTGGTGAGGTGAAGCACCAATAATTCTCAGGGTGTGAAAATTTAATAACAGCCAGCATCTTTTATTAGCCTGGATCTTGTCAATCCCCCCCCTCCCCCCCCCTCCCCTTTCCACACACACTGTCACACTCGCACACCTTGTCAGGAGAGCATAAGATGTGTGTAAACTCATTTGTGTCACACACAGAGTAAACCACATATACTCAAGCCAGTGATATTTTTGTGTGTAAAGGTAAACATGGTCTGCCTACTGTTTTCAGTTTACCCTCAGGTTTCGGGTTGGGTAGAAAATCTGTTTGAGTACCTAGAGTGTAGTTTTGTACAAGGGTTTTGTCAAGCATGGCTCAGAAATGCCATTTTTATGTCTGGAATTAGTTTTCTTTTATTTATTTTTTTTCATGAAAAGTTTCAAGGAACAGCTTGTATTCCAAACACCCTCTCTGTGACATGGTAGAGATCTCATAAACAATAGTCTGTATGTTCCGTATTCCCACTCAGTCTTTGTGAAGTCTGTCAGGGTGCTGCATTTTTTGGAAGGCTCCTGGGCTCCTAACGCCTCTGCAGTCTTCAGAAGTGCCTCTGATCCCTCCAGCTCCACAGTGAAGGAGGGAAGAAAGGAAGACGTAAACGTCACTTTCCTCCCAACACACAAAGGCACGCCGCCTGTCTCCTGCTGCACAGCGCCATCACTTCCACAATGCAATATGAAATCTAACTTTGCACATCACCCACCCCCACGCCAACACCACTCTCTCTCTCTCTCTCTCTCTCTCTCTCTCTCTCTATATATATATATATATATATATATATATATATATATATATATCTCTCTGTCTCTCTCTCTCTCTGACTCTCTGTCTCTCTGACTCTCTGTCTCTCTCTCTCTCTCTCTCTCTCTCTCTCTATATATATATATATATATATATATATATATATATATATATATATATATCTTTCTCTGTCTCTCTCTCTCTCTGACTCTCTGTCTCTCTCTCTCTCTCTCTCTCTCTGACTCTCTCTCTCTCTCTCTTTCTTTCGCTGTTTTTGTCTCTGTCATTCGTTTTTTCTCTCTGCCTTCCTTTCCTCTGTCTATTACACACTCTTGTTCCTCATTATAAAATAATTGACTTGGCTGGGCTTGAGAATGTGCCGTGGAGTTATTAAAAAGAGCGAGTAATAATCGGCCTTGATTGGCAGGTGTCACTTTGTGTGTGACCTTTCTTTGGGCTTAGCAGGTGGCAGAATTGTAAATCATACCCTCTCCTCCGCTCAACAATTGAGCTCCAGGGCTCTTCTCTGTCTGACCTTCTCTCTCGTTCTCTCTTCCTTTTTTCCTCTTCCAATTTCTCCGTCCCTGTTTGCCCTTACCCCCCCCCCTTCCGTTCCCCATCCGAGGCACACACGACTGTGGACACACCTTTATTAATGTCCCCACCATAAGACTCTGCAGCACACTATGACAGGCTTATCTCAGTAAGTCTTCTAAATCCGTGTGCCAATATCAACTGGTGCCTTCAGGGTGGTATGATCGATTCAGCCGGTGCCTATGGTCTGGATGCCAGAAGCTCCAGGTCTGTCTTAGTCCCAGCATGACCACCATAACTGTCTGCCATAGCCTGGTTGTACAGGAACAGATTGGTAACGGTATAAACCGTTTTTGAATGAGATTTTTTTTTCTCTCAGTTTTATCTACATTTTAGATTGCTTCCCCTTCAGTACCTTTCTGTGGCACATTGTGCAGGAGCAATATGGTCGGCATTCGCCATGTAATGTGTGATAAACAACTTACATGAGTTATTTCGCGCCAGAATTGGACTGATTATCTAATTTATTCTCCACGGCGACAGTGATGTTATTTATAGCCATGTAGCATATTGCCATTCTCCAACTGAGAACAAGGAGTTTGAAATTTTTGTTGCATGAGGAGGCTAATTGCAAGCAGATGCCCCATTACTTCTCACACGGTTCTGAAATGATTATGCGTTCCTCACACAACAAGGCTCTGTTTTTTTCATGCAAAGACCCTCTTATCAACTGAAAGCACTCCAGGTTCAACATGAACATTATCTTCGACAAATTGAGATGATGGCTCTTGGACTACAGCTTGAACACATTTTTTTTAGGTATTTCAGCAAATGATTTTCCTGTTTGAGTTGTAACAGGACGGGACACAAAAAGCTGGTTGTCCTAGCAAACTAACTTTGCTGAAACCTTGGCAACGTGACAAGATGTTAGTCTCGGCAACCTCACATTTATTTTAAACTGTTCAACTTTTCAATCTTAATTATGTTGTACTGTACATGATGGTTATTGCTGAGGAGAGATGAACATAACTTCCTAAAACCACTACAGAAATCATGTAACAGCTCATGTCGAAATGTGGGCTCAATTTCTTAGTCAATATAGACACACAAGTGATTGTAGCTGCTTGTCTAAAATGGATATACAGTATATTGACCTCTTATGCAATGCATCCATGATGTAAAGCCAGCACTAGCATTGTTGAAATGTGTGTCCCCTACTTGGACAGAGTAAGTGGAACATGCCAGAGTTCACAGCAAGGCTTTTGAAAGTCTCTTTGTACAAGTCTGAAAAGCAGACTACAAGCCTTTTGTATTTCGTCTCACACTTGAGAAAGAGCGGAAAGCCTTTTTTCATTGTCTATACTTTGAATTAGCAGGAAGAACTTCCTGTTGAAAGGTCACAGCATGGGAAGTTGATATGTCCTGAGAGAGGAACTGTTTTGCATTTGTCAAGTGAATGACTAAAAGGCAAATACAGGATACGCTTTTGACCACCCTGGAGCCGTCTGAAAAGAAAGAAAATCAACATATCAGAGCTATCAGTAATCCGAATGAAAAAATTGGATGAGCGTTTGATGACCTTTTGAAGTTGTTTGATGAAAATGTAAATAGGTCCAGTTAATCAGATGAGAATCTGTGTGTTAGTGTGTTGACATCAGCATGTCTAGCTGCCTGCATGTCTGTGCATGCAGAGAGGTTAGTGCTTGCTTATCACTAAAATGTAGTTCTATTTTTGTTATGTAAGCTCCTCAGAATCACGGGCCACTGAGATGTTTGGTAATTCATTTTTTTCTGTATATTTTTCTCCATTCTCCTTTTTTTCAACTTCTCTAGTTCCACTGATCTGTCGATATTTTTGCAAGGAAGACATAAATATCTCTATCCAGTTCCTTGGTGCCTGCATGTGGACCTTCTGTCTGGGGATCTGCAAAGGTGACGCTGTGTAAAGAGTATTTCGGGCATCAGCTGAATGTGGGAAACTTGGCGAGAGATTCACACTGGTGTCTGGCTCCATACGGCACTGGCTTGCTCCCCTGATGTCCACAAACAAAGGCCTGTTGAGTCTTGTGCCTGAGGCGAGGCATTGAGCCTCACACAGCTCGCTCCTTTATTAGTGTTTCTCTCCTATGACCAGCCCTGACCAGACCTTTCTTCTGGCCTTGCTCTCCAGCCCTCCTCCTCATCCATTTGTAAAAGCTTCATAATTGGTGTTATTTAACATGGAGCAGAAGTGAGATATTGTCTTTTGCTCTGAGCCATCTGTTGACCATGGAACAGCCGTAGGGCTGTCTACAACAGGTCCTTGTTACAGAGAGGGACAGAAAGAGACAAAAAGTAAGGGTTAGAGGGATTAATAGGTTTAGTGTGGGTTCACTTTGACTTCTTTTCGGGCCATTCGGGCCATTCATTCAAGGTACCTCTTCAGCAGTTTTAGGTTGCATACCTAAATACTGAATAGTATTTACAGATTGAAGTTGCATAAAGTTACAGGTTTAGTGTGGGTTCACTTTGACTTCTTTTCAGGGCCATTCATTCGAGGAACCTCTTCTGCAGTTTTAGGTTGCATACCTATATACTGAATAGAATTTACAGATTGAAGTTACATGAATATAACCCAGTCAATTGTTTGTGATTGAGCAATTGATGTATTAATTTGCATACTACTTTTAAATGCATTTCCTCATGAAAATGAAAAAAAAGTCATGTTAAAAAACAGGGGGGGGGGACAGATGCGTCATGTGACAGCACTGCCAGAGGGATGCCAGCCTGCAGCAGTCAGACCCCTCTCAATCTAATTAACCACTTAGTGACTAATGAACCTGGTTCCTGTCATATCAGTAGCCATCTGAGCTTGTGCATGTTTGGCCGAGTGTTTTTTTTTTTAGTATGCGTGTCATACTGTATATTTTTTCTTTCCTGCCAACTCTCCTCCTCCCCCATTTCCTTGTATCCTCCTCTCTACTTTTCACCCATTTAATAAAGCCCTTGACCATAAAATATTTAATATCTCTGTTCAGACATTCTCTGTTGCATTTCCAAAATACAATAACCCCTCACCCTTACATGGCTCTCCCGTCTCTGAAGAGCAGTGGAGTGATTAAAAGTGTATTTGAAAACAATCAAATGCCTTTTGTCGAGCAGCGCGGCCCAGTCTAGGCCAGCTGTATAAATCCGCCATGCGAATCTCCTATGCCCTGCCCATTTCATGAGGCCTCTCTGTTATTGTGTTCCAATCAGAAGGTCAGCAGCACCATAAAGCTGAAACAAGACAGACGCCAAGTCTCATAAAAAAGCCAAGTGTGGGTCAGAGAGGACAACGTATACAAGCCCAGACGAGCACACTTGATCGGGAATGTTCGGCGAGCACAAAACAAATGGCAAGATGGTCTCAAGTTTTACTGGCACACCACAGGACCCCGCAACAACACCACTCGTGTTTCCTGTTTGAGAGTAAGCCCTGTGAGTCCTTCCAACAGAGCTCTTGAGTACTGGCTCTCCAGCAGCATCAGAGAGACTTTTATTTGCATCCAAATAATGCAGACAGGAAAAGACTTTCAGGTTATGCAGATGGTATCAGTTTCATGAAAACACAGACCTGACTTTAGCCAACAATAAATGTTCGGAGTTGTTTTTTTTTTTTTTTTTTTCTGTTGTTTTTTATGGATGGAATAACAGTATGACATTTAACTTTATTATTTATTGACTTATTCCAAGTGTAGCTGAACATGAGAGGACTTCTTTTTAAAAATGCGAGAATCAGGTGAGATGGAACGGAGTGATTTTTTTTGTAGACAGGTGCTTGACAGGGCAACAGCAGCCCTGTGCCAGTTCCAGAGCCCCTTGGGGATCTTTTTTTTTTCTTTTCCCTGGATTCAGGTCGGCTTCCTGTTTTGGAGCGGCACCCTGACAGGTGCCAAGCATGATGGGATTTGGGGAAGCGTGAAACAGACCATCACCTCACTGACGCACAGAAGTGATTGACTGCAGCTCCCATTAGAGTAGTAGTCTCTAAGCTGCAAAAAGAAAAAAAAAAGGCAAGGGGGTGAAGAGAGCTGTTAAACTTTGTGGTTTTAGAAAGTCCCAGAACATTCTCACCCTCCGAGACCTGTGACGGTGTGAACTTGACTGATCGCTGACAGTCATCCTCAGAAACACTGTGCCAAGGTGTTTATTTCTCCATTTCTTTTCATTCTTTCCTCTCTTTCTTGTAAATTAAAAAATACATTATATCAAATATTGGATTTATATTGCCTGGAAATGGATTATAAAACATATGCACACTTCCAGCAGTAGATAAAAGGTCAGGTCTTTTATATTTGTGGTGTGTTGGTGCGTGCGCAGGTGTGCCGTGCACGCGTGCATTTCAGGGGATTTGAGGTGGCCTTGTTAGTTTCACAGCACCAGTCTCAGGAGATACACATACACACTTACTTTACACCTTGCCCCAGCCTCCTTCACAACTCTCCTGCTGTGTTAATGTCACTCTCACTTATGGAGAACCTCCCTTGGCCACTAATAGGGCTTACGGTACATGTGAGTAGCCCTCACCACCACCACCACTACACGTCCACTGCTTCCCATCAACAAACACCAATGACCCAGCAATACACAAAAAACAACGTTATCAGTATCGTTTGGATTATTGTTGCCTTTTGCTCCCTAATAATTTCAATAATTATTATCTTCTCCCTTATGGAGAAGAAGCCATTTTCTTTGTAATTTACCTGAGATTAAATGACATTATTGTGTGGCTCTTTTTCCCCTGTAAGGTTATCAGCTACTGTTCTGTCACTTTGCTTTTGATATTGTCTCTTAGCCTTTTCAAAGGGAGATCATGTTCAGTCAGTGGGAGCTGTGTATTCCTAATGTAGTCTGAGAAGTTACCAATAACAGCATAACAAATAACCCACATTGTTGTGCCAAGTACATCAGCATGAGCTGGAGTTGCTGGGTGTCGTTATTGTGCGTGATTCGTTCAGTTAATTACCACAGGCTTATTGTGTTCTGATTTGGGTTTGTGCTGTTCACCATAATTGCATTAAAATCAACAGTCGAGGTTGACAGTCAACACAACGGATGGGTCTACATTCCTTAGTTTAATGAAAGCCTCATCAAAGGGTTTGGTATGTGGTTTCTTAAATTGTATTTGTGAATAATTAATCAACAAAGAGGAAGTAAGAGCACCTCGAGATGGCTTGCGTTGATGTTTAGTGTGTATAAGTGTTTAATCTCTTTACCCATCAGGCCTGGGGGAATACTAAAACTCATACATCTACCCTTCACTAATAGATAGGCGCTCGTAAGGCCGCTTCCACCGATTGCGTTAATTGCAACTCTGTGGTTGTAACAAATGGCTCAGATGACTAATTACAAACATGGCCACTTCTCTGGGCGTACTTATTGTTGCAGTATAACTCAAATGCCTCTCCCCTGATGTTAGCCGCCTTCTCCTGGTAGAACATAAAACAATGTCTGTTGTACTCCCTTATTTCTCTAATGTCGAATCTATTAATATTAATATTTTGCAATACTCCTTTGTGTGTATTTGTGTGTGTGTGTGTGTGTGTGTGTGTGTGAGAGAGAGAGAGAGAAAGACAACGAAAAAATGTTGCTTATTTGCTTGAGAATGACTGCTGAGTGGCTCTTGTGACACACACTCAAACACATACAAATACACACAAGCAAGCTTGGATAAAACATTCAAGCTTAAAAACACATCTAGCCCTTGTCTTCACTCTTTAGCATACTGGGTGATACTGTGAAGGCCTCTAAAGCAATGAGTGTACATCAAGCCTTATCTTGTGCATAATGCACTGATAGGAGGGTTATACTATATCACACCGGCTGAGAGCCAGTGAATTATCTTACTTGTCTGTTTTGATTTTTTCCCTCTGCTTCATAGAGGCGTCCCCTTGGGAAGGAAGGGATGAGATGTAGGGAAAGCCAATTTAGCCTGCATTCATACCATTACTTTCATTTGGAGAGCAAATAGCCTGAAAGGAGTATTTAGGCTGAAGCCCACATGTAATAGGTACACACACACACACACACACACACACACACACACACACACACACACACACACACATACAGAGAAACATGTTGGGAAACATAAAAAAAACTGCATAAAAACATGCATAAACCCAGATCGATTTAAAAAGGACTACTTCTATTTGACTTTGATGCAGAGGTCTGCACTTGCGGGACCCAACAAAAGAGTGCTTCTCAGGACTAATTTGATTGCAAAATGCGGGTGTGGGTGGGAAGAAACTGATGCATGTGCAGGAGTACTAGAAAGACATGACTCGCTTGACCCCCACCACACACATGTATAAGAACAAAAGTAGGTTTTGTGCTCTTAAACTACAGATGTTTTTTTTTTTTTTTTTTTTGGTAAGAAACCACCAAGTGTTATATTTGACGTAACAGGCACCACATTGTTGTTTTTTGTACACCATGGGATTGGACGGGAGTGGCAGTGAATAATAGACCTGAGGGATATTTTTTGGGACAAAATGTGAAAGATGCAGGCCAGGCGGGGCGAGATTTTGCGGAACCAGGACTGAAAAAAGGCCATCTGAACTCTGCTCATCAGAATGCATGTTATGTCTGTCAATGCCCTTCAGTTGAACATCTGAAAGTTGGCCTAATGAATTTCAGCAAAGACATGAAAGAGGATTGCTAGGCTCATCGTGCATGCGAGAAGGCAAAGGGCTGCACGAAAAAGAGCAACTCCACTGCTGCCCCGGTCTCACCTAGCACTGAAGGCCAGCTCATTCCCAAGCTGCACCGGGCAGCAAACAGGCACTTCTGCGATTTGCCCCTGGTGTGTGTTTTCACCATGATGAGTCCAGGTTGAAATATTACTGAATGGTCCCTTAAACCTACTTGCTATATTTTTTATAGTTCCTCACTTCTAGACATTCATCAGTGAGACAAATACATATGTGTTCAAATGCTTTATCACAATATTTGATTAAATATTTTTAATATAAATATTTGATATGTGCCATGAGAGTGGCTAAAGGTTATATGTAAACATTGTGGTAGAGGTCTTGCAAATTCCTTTTTTTAGTCTTTCCAACTTGGATTTTTTGGAGTTATTTACAACATGTTATGGAGCAAGCCATGAGAGTGGAAAGGAAAGACGAGAGGAAAAGAGAGAGTGCTGCTTTTTTTCATTTCCAGAGGCCCACGCTTTTCAGATATTGCAGCAAAGGATTTTCTGGGTCACTGAAAGGCATTCCTCTTCCTCCACCTCCATTGCGAGTGTACGTCTGTGTAATGTACTAGACAGTTCTCACATGATGGATAACCCAATTCCGTAACTTAATCTCGGATCCCACAGCAAACATAACATCTCCTGGGTTCATTTCAGATATCCCCAAAATAGTCGCAGTAATAAATGCGATTTAAGGCAGGGGATTGAAGAGTGGAGCTACTATACATTATGTATTACCTCAGTAGTCTCTCTTTTTCTGCCTTTACCACGCTGCAGTGCTCTCCTCTAGCCCTCTAGTTTTATTTCACATTTTTGCATCTTTCACATGTTATTATTTACATATCATATTGATATGGCCTTGAGAAACATTCTTTAAGTTGTGTGTCTAACTTAAATTCATATCCTTTTTTTGGTCGGCCTCTTATACCAAAGTAGACACGAATCGGCCATTTTCTCAGAGAGGCTTGAGTGGGTCCAGAGCTCACCTGGCAGACAGTCTTAGGGCTAAGCTACACCAGGTGCGTTACTGAAGCGTTCGGGTCGCGTTGCGTTTACTGCAACAATTAGCTTCCACTGTAATCAATGGAAGTAGCTACACCAGACGTGATAGCGGCGTGTACGTTCGAAAAAAAATAGACCGTTCTTCTAAAATGGATTTTTTTAGAAGGAAACGCTTCAGTTACGCTCCTGGTGTAGTTTCCCTGTTACACTTCTCTTCCCTGGTCCCGCTCTCCTCCCCTGTTCTTGCTCTCCTCCCCCTGCACAATCACTCCCTCCCTCCCTCCGTCTTCACGGGGCTGCCCTGACGTCTGCAAGACACGTCTACCTCAGGGTGTCTGGCAGCCCAGGCCGAGATTGACAGCCTGTGAACAGATTGACCAGTGGGAGGGCTCGCTGCTGCCTCTTTTTTAGCTGTAGCGGCAGGAGCGAGGCGAAGAGCCCTGCCGTGCCATCGCTCGGCCATGTGCTGTGTGTCCGCCGTGGGTGTTACACACTGTGATAGAGGGATGCTGCCATCCCCAGCCCGATAAATGGACATTCACAAATGGAGCCTGTCAGGTTGCTGGTCTTCCACCTCAGCCAACGCCACTCCTAACCCTACTGCATAATTTGAGGGCAGTTGTGATCATAAGGTATCCCACTGCATGCGAATGACCAGTGAACATCGCTGAGTCGATGAACATCGATGAACATCGCTTTGCAAAAGTGGGTGAGGTGGTTAATCCCAGATTACAAACACGTACTCTCCCTACTCTCTCTCTCTCTCTTCCGTCTGTCTTTCTCTCTTTATCTCTACTGTCTCTCTTTCTCTATCTCTCTATATCGGTTTCTATGTGTGTGTGTGTGTGTGGGTGTGTGTGTGCGTGTGTGTGTGTCTATGTGTCTGTGTATGTGTGTACACAGGAGCCTAATTTAATTTACCTCTAGCCCACTACTGTGCCAAGGAGCTGTAGCTTTATCAGAACAATGGCATTAGCTTGCTATTTTAAGAGCAGTATCTGTGTTCCTATTGTTGTTTCTACAGCTTCAGTCCCAATCCCAAGACTTGGAATCACCCTCTGGCCAGAAAATCTGATCACCCAGAGTTTCCTTTTGTAATAGTTGCTACTGAATTTAGGAATTTAAATGATAACAAGGAAAATGATACACATTTATTTTCGCTCTAAGACAGGGATTGCAGGATCTGGGAAAAGAATGGAGACTGCATGCTTTATTCAGTGAGGATAGACTTTGATTTATTCAGCCTCTTTGCTGCAAAGCACTTTTAGTTGCCCCAGAAATGTGTATGATGTACAAAATGTTGATATTTCAGTTAAAATCTTTATAAAATACTACAGATTCAATTCCCAAGACATTTTCAAATAAAAAATCACTTATTCTAAATAGCATTATCTCCAAGTACCTTCAGACTGCTAGTTAAATACCTGATTAAAATATCTATATAAGTTCTCATTTTAGAGGCATAGTCAGATTGCAGTGTGTGTGCTACACCTTTAGGTCCTTAGGAGTCAAAAGCAGACCTGTCACAGGGGTTTTTGGGAGCTCAATACCCCTTCTAATGAAATCAAATAACTAGCAGCCCTGTTTACCTTGTAATATAATCCATCTATGACTGGATTCTAAGAACAAGCATTACTGATCTTTAGCCTCTGCACAATGACCATCCTTGAGCCAGTGAGTATTGGTAATGGGCACATGATGTCATGTGGAGTCTCTCTGCAGATGCACTGACGCAACTCCGGGGAGGTCTTGAGTTTGTCTTTAATGAGATAAAAAGCTCTGGAAGAAGAGCAATGTCTGCATACCTATTTCAAAGATGAAAGGGATAGCAGAAGAGTTGAAGCTGCTTTCTATTTTTATCCTCTTCATGGACTCTGTGACATTTTGTTTGTGCCAGAGTTAAAAATGGGAAAAGTTAATAACCACCAGGCATTTTAACGAAGTCATCCTTATTGAATTGCTTGCCTGATTGGGTCAAACTCCATGCAAATCCTGAGCGATAAAAAGACTGCTTCTCCCCTCATCATTCCTCTTTTCCTCCTCATCCTTCCATCAGTCGGTCACTCCGACATCTCTCTCTTAACATGCAGCCAATCCAAATAAAATGGTGCAGCTTTGATGCGGAGTAAGTGCCCTGTGGAGTGGGCTGCGCCATTGACATGGCCCCCTTGCAGCAATGATAAACCATACAAATTGTGCAGGCTTCATCATAGTGATCATTTAAGCTCTCAAACATTGTAGTCCCCTTTGTGCTTTGCCAGGTTAATTGCTAAGGCTTTAGTAATACTAGGAGCACCAATTGAAAGTAAGATTATTGAATGGGCTCTTACTATAGGAGTGACATTTTATGTTTTTATGAGTTACTTGTTCTTAACATTTTCGTATACTAAGCCAGGAAGGAGGAAGGAAAGGCTGGCACTTGGTGTTATTCAGCCATGTTCACTGGCAAAGCCCTCAGTGGAAGAAGGAAGCAGTGTTTTGTTTTGGCATTCTCATGAAAATAGCACCATAGTGCGTGGACTAGTAAAAGTTCAGTATTGGTGATGAAACAACATGGGGATGCACCGTCTCCCAGTGAGACTCCAAGCTCCTGCTGGACAGAGCTGGGGGTGATGCGACTGAACCACGTGTGAGGGCCAGGACTTGGGCATTCTTCTCACATTTTCCATTTTGCTCATAATCTCTCACATCAACACACAATGAATAAATTCATGACAAGAGGAGGGCCTGATGGAGCTGGATTCCTGCGGAGAGAAAAGAACAGGGGGAAGAGAGGATGAGGAGAGGGAGGAGAGGAAGGTCAGAGTGTTTCTTATGATATTCATGACTTGTGGCCTGCCTTGCCTCCGTTAATCCAGACAGAGCTTTGTTTGATCTCGTCAGCCATTATGCATGCTGTTTTGTGTGTGGTGCATATCTCTATGTGTGTGGATTCACATAGCCAGTATGCTCAGTCATCGTATCCATATCTGGTGTTGACTCCATTTTTACATTCAGGAAATCAATGTTCTGGAATCAAGGTTCCACCCTTTTTTGAACAGCATGGGAAATGTTCTTAATCCAATGTAACGCACCTCTTAACTAGCAACATTTGAGCCTTTGGTCAGAGCAAATAGTCATTTCAGGGCACTCTCCTATCTTTGTCTCCCCCTGTCTGCCCTCCCGTCTTCTGTTCTCTTGTGCTTTTCTTTGTGTGTCTCTCATATACACACAAATAAACAACTCTATACTCTCTCTCTCTCTCTCTCTCTCTCTCTCTCTCTCTCTCTCTCTCTCTCTCTCTCCTCTCTCTCCTCGACACACAAACACACAGACACACACACTGTATTATTGAACCCACTCAGTAGAAATGCTCATTTCAGGTGCATCCATGAGTGGCCTGTGGACTGCACAGCCGTCCGCCCTGGCTAGTGCATTTTAATAGCCTGGGGCTCTGTTTTTGGGCTTCTTTCTTCCTGGAGGTTTTTAGCCCTAAGGCTGATGGCAGGGAGAGAGGAGGGGGATGTTGATTTGGCACTTGAGGCCCCATAGGGGGTCAGACCTCAACAACACTGATGGAAATGAGAAAGAGAGCGAGGGAGAGAGAGAGAAAGAGAGAAATGAGAGGAGTAGAGAAAATGAAAGGGGGGAGGGGGAGCGGAGCTGGAGAGACTGGTGGGCTACAGTACACACGCATTCTCCTTCCATTGCACCCAGGCAGGCTCGTCTGAATGGGGTGGGGGATCCCAAAGCTGATTAGTCAAACTTGTGATTTCCAATTTCAAACCCAAGACACAAATCCGCCTGCTTTTTTAATATTCATGCTGGAGTGGCCCGGGCCTCTTTGCCTTACACATGGAGGGCCGCTGAGAAAAAGGCTCTCCTTTAATCAGCTTATATGGAGAGAAATGACAGAGAGAGAGAGAGAGAGAGCAGAGGAGAAAGAAGAAGGTGGAGACAAGGTGGCAATGTTTTGTTTGTGTTTTGACGCCGTGTCTGAAAATAACAGCCCCACCTGTGGTGTGTATGCAAAATCCATGCAGATAATGGTAGGGTTGCCAGTCCAACCTGCAGCAGTGGATGTTTATTCAGGACGTGTTTTTGTTTTTGGAGGATTGTATGCAGTACACGCACACAAATTGTAACGGGGTCATGCTGTTTCTGTCTTTTTCTTTCTCTCTTGCTCTATCTATCTATCTCTATCTATCTATCTATCTATCTATCTATCGCTTTGCATTTCATTTACAAAACAAAAGTTAATCATGTTTGAGTCTATTATGACTTTTAAAAAATATGAAAACAACATAATCAAAATGTAACGATTATTTTGCTGCATACATGATCATTTTTGCTTTTTGTTTTTGATTAAAGCTTTGGAAATGGATGTTTCTAAAAGCACTGCACTGAGCAATCATGATAATAATCGTGATCTCAATATTTACCTAAATAATCTTGATCATGATTTTACTCGAACACCCAACTATCTATCAATCTATCTCTATCTCTCACTCTGTCATGCTCTCTCTCTCTCACTGGCTATCTCTCAGTATGTATTTTTTTTATTTAGAAAAGCACTTACTGCATGAGTACCTGTGCTTCATCTGTGTCTGTGTAGTGGTCTGAGCGAACAGGGGAGCAGCTAAATGCACTGGGTCTGGTCTGTTTTATGTTCTGATAAAGGGAATATGTATTGTTGCTGCTTCTTAATATGGCTCCCTCATACTGCTCGCAATGACTCATGGTCCTCCTTAAGATGTCCCTGGAGCAGTGCAGAAGCAGATGGAGCAGTGAGTTTAGTGAGCTCTGCATCGGGGGTCACGGCGTCTCCAGTCGATAGTGGCTCTCTGGTCCCTCCCCACTAAGGAGACAACTGTAAAACCCTCCTCCGTAATTCACTTCTCTGTGGTGCAAGTCATACCAAAGCCATGGCACATAACTTAGCTCTGTCAGTGAGGCTCAAGGTTTTCAGTGGGAGTCTAGTCACAGCACCACAGCATCCACCTCATGGAGAGGACACAGGGCAGTGTCCGGTGTTCACAAACCACCACTTTGCCATAACTTGCATATAACATACGCGATCACGCAATATACAGCAGAAGAGACAAACACTCTCTCTTCCTTCCATTGGACACCATTTTAAAACTGGTATTATTAGCAGTAAGATGGTCAGGCAATCAGCAAAGTGCATCTTAAAGTTCATGATGAAAGTTCAAAAACTGCAATAGCAGACCCAAATCCATCAACATGACTCAGCCTTCCATCAGACCTCTATCAAAGAGTCTGTGCTGAATGAAATAAAAATCAGCTTGATTGACCTAAACTCAATTACATGTATCTAAAGTACTTGATAGCAAAATTGAAATCAGCTGAATAATGCGATTTAGGAGCATATATTGATGAATAATGCATGAGCTTTGGTTTTGGCATGCCTTTTTATGGGTTTGAGAAGGAGAGGCAGAAAATGGTTCTCCTCAGTTTTTAACATTATGTTACCCCCCCCCTGCAACACACACATACACATATGCACGACAGGATTTTAAAGGCCTAAAAGGGCAACAACTTTTCTGTGTCACACGGCAACAGCTTGGTTGTGAATTGATATTATAATTGTCCTCTTTCTCAGTTCACATTTGGGTTTTTCAGGCTTTTTGCTCTCCTCCTCTCACCTCTGGGCTCTTTCAGAAGGTAGAAGAGGTTGCCTAGAGAGCCCCAAGGAGCTGTCAGTCACTGCCCGGTCTCTTAGGTCAATTTGCCAGGCTGTCCAAATGTGTCATGTCAGTGTTCCTTTAGTGTCAGGGGTCCTCATTATGGGCCAAAGGGTAAACCCAGGAAGTTCGGTCCTGCTGTCTTTGTCTCTCCTCCACTCCAGTGACCTCCTCCGCTCGACTTAATACCTGCTTTAACAACCTCTTTATTCGCTACTCTCCTCATTATGCCCGTGCCAGTGGTCCATTAGACCTGTCTGCCTCTCATAACTATTTTCTATCATGGTGATCTTCCCCGATAAGGGAAATGTTCTGCCCAACCAGAGGTACAGTGCAGAGAGAAGAATCTGATACCTCCACCTCCCATAGTTCCATGTTACTGTTAGGTCCACTCTTATCTTTACTTTGCCTGTCTTGTCTTTATTTTCTCTATATCACATTAAAAATGTTTCTGTCAGACGAGAAGTGGCCAGTCGCTGTCTTCAGATGGATCAGCTGAAGGAAACAGACAGGAGCAGAGGTCGGTGTTACGAGAACAGGCTGATATCTCCCAGCACGGGGCCTGTTTTTCCTTTTGTCTGCTAATTTTACACTCCCCTCCCTCTCGTCTGCTGATAAAAGAGCGAAGAGTTGAGGATGAGGCACTTGCAAGTCTCTCACTATTGCATTAGTCTGACACGGGAGTTTCTATGATTGATGAAAACAACCGCAGCGCATAACCCTTTTAGAATGTTGGGCCAATCATGGTGCACATTACTTTATATAGTAAGAAGTTCAATGTGTCTCCATGGATAAATGTTTTTGTCATTTAATCCCATCTGTGTCTGTCTGTGTTCTGGGAGGAATGTTTCCCATTAAATCTCAATTTTGAATGCGAGACTTTCTTTTTTCCACTTTAAGGCACCAGCAGCAACAATTCACAGAGGCAGTGCCACTCTAACTTCAGACACCAGCCGTTGTCATGTTAAATTCATCATACTGGCCATATTAATCCTAATGTATTATAAATCAAAGACGGCGTACTGTGAAAATGCAGTGTGCTGTGGGCATATGAAATGTTTTGGCATGTGTGTAGAAGAAAGCAGTAATCTTTATTCCCCAAGGATCTCAGAATCCAGGTCATCATCAGTAATGATTTGAGTGCCAGCATCCAACTCCAAACAACCCCCCGAATCTGATTGTCTCCTCTCACCTCCCTCCTTCATTCTTTCCTCCACTAGCAGTAAAAGAGCCCCACCTGAGATGGCCTTTCTTTACACCTAAAGCCTCCCACGGAGGTGCTGTACCCAAAGCATTGTGGGAATGGCAGGGCATGTTCTTTGATTCGAAATCTGTGGAAATGTTTTTTCCTCCTTGAGGGGGGCTTTGCTTTCCTCGCTGTTAATTTGATGATGACAGAGGAGAGCTGAAGATTTTGTGAATACATTTACATTTCTCACCATTCTCACATTTAATTCCATCGTTGAGAGCATTTGATAGAAGAAGCAAGTTAATATACAATGGTGGGGTGGGGTCTCCCATCCCATGCCTGCAGACACGTAACGCATGCAGCTTCTGGAAGAAGAGCTTAAGTGAGTTTCTGTTGATATGTCCGTGGTTTATGATAATCACGTTAGGCAATTAGCATATTTAAAAAGAGTGAGTGTTCAATCGCCATGGGTAGCATGTCAGATGCCGCAACGACATTATCATCTGAAGCCAAATATTAATTCAGGAATCAATTAGCCAGCATGGGAACCCAGTGACTGATGAATCATGGGTAATTAGCCTGTAGGTGTGTGCTGCGTTATCTCTCTGTGCTTAGCTGATGTGCGTTTAGATGCCCCCGAATCAGTTAATACGGTTAACTAATTACTGACTCCCAATTACATGTAAAGACCATATCAGTTAGGCACCATGTATTTTAAGTAACAAATGGCACCATCACTAATGGTTTAGTGGTAGTATTTAGGTGAACATGAATGTCTGTGCTGCCTCTTCATTTTATTGTCATGAGAATGGAAAATGTGCAGAACAGGGGAAAAACTACAAGAAAGAAAGAAAAAATGATCCCAAAAATAATCACTACCGGTAGCAACCCTCCTCTTTGAAGCAACCACGGACATTGTTTCGCAGACCAAAATAATGGATTTCTATCTGTTTTTATTTTATTCAATTTACCACTGTAGGTTTTCCCATCTTAATGTGGCATCGCTCATCTAAAAACATCTGTTTGGTTCTTAATGTGTTGTCAGTGCTATCTCACCAGGTTGATAATGGGATGTGTGTGCGGTGAGTGTATAAATGGCTCGTAGCCCTCCATAGGGCCATGTAATACGAGCATGTTGTATGAGACCTTGCCTGCTACTGTGTGTAGTAAGTCGACCTTGGTGTATATTTACCCATAACACAAATCCTATCCTCTCTTATCAAAGGACCTGTCAATCAAAGAGCTGTCCCACTCCGGAATGTGTCAGGTTCTCAACTAGGCTTTGGTTCTGTGATGCAAAGCAGAAGCCGCTGCCTGATTTGTTGGTGTCAAGGGCAGCAGTTGGGGGCTGAGCAGCTCCCCTCACCAGTTTCACCTCCAGAAGGTTCAAGTTTTCTGTGTCAAAATACTCACTGATCCTGATGATGGTGTTACAGTAATAAATATATACGCAGTCTAAACTGAATGCAAAGCTTAAGGCTTGAGTATGCAGCTGAAAGAGCACCTGCAAAAACACACACACACACTTTCATACAAACACACACACACACACACACACGCAAGCAAGCTTTAATCTCTCACCTCTAAGGTGACCAGTACACAGAGGAGTAAAATAGTTGTGTGATGACGAAGGGTGGGCCTGGAGGCCTAATCCTCCTGGGTCTCCAGGTGCAGAGAGAAGAGACACGGAGCAGAACTTGGCCCCACACATGAGCCTTCTGAGTGGGGATAGCCTGGTGGTGGTGGTGGGTGGGACAGTGAGTAGACGTGCAGACAGATGTCTTTGCTTTGCTTTTCTTACCATTCATGTTTTACTGAATTCCTAAAAAAACGTCACTTTGAAACATGGGAGTATATGTGTCGAAAATAAGCTTTGGCTTGAAGAGGAAGTTTGTCTCTAAGGTCTGTTGAATTGATGCGCCTGTAACACCGCTTGTTTCAGGGAAGCAGAGGGCGGAGAGTATCAGCCCACCAACACTCTGCTATATAGGTAAACGTGTGTGTGTGTGTGTGTGTGTGTGTGTGTGTGTGTGTGTGTGTGACTGTATTGTTTACCAGGGCCTAAGTAGGAATTAGGAGCTTGCTGATGTTTTCTGTCAGCCTCCCTGTGTGTGCACGAGTGGGAAGCACTCCAGGCTCAATGAAAGTGGCAGTGGCAGGGCTGACCCCAGATCAGGGTCTTGCTGAGTGATCTGTGTCTGTGGAAGCAAGAGGTTAACCCTTGCCCTCATCTGCAGGAACACACACACACACACACACACACACACACAAAAAACACACACACACACACACACACACAAAATAAACACACACACACACACACACACACACACACACACACACACACACACAATAAACACACACACACACACACACACACACACACACAGCACAGAGGCTTACTGGCTTACATCTGTTTCACATATGTTTATGAGCAGATTTCACACTCAGTCTTACAGACAAATGTTCTCGTTGTTTCCCTTTTTCTCACTTTATCTTTCGAATTCTTTCTTTCTCTCACCCCTCACACCCATCCCACACCCCACCACTCCTACCACCACTCACAGAAAGTTGTGAATTCGTCGGTCTGTTTTGAGTGTATTTCTGTGCAGCGTTATGTTCATTCCCCTCTGTTTCAGTTTGGCATATGGGGGCCTTCTACGCCCAGAAGACTGAACTTTGAAAATGTCAGGAATCCCTTTGAAAATATATACACATTATTGACTGGTGTAGTGTTGTGCTTTTCCTGAGTCCCTGCTGCACCCTTTACTGTTGTGACAACAGTGATGGATATGTCAGCCCACCGCCAGAACAGACATAAATTTGTTTTTTTTTCCTACTGAGGTGTGCATTGTTGTTATTTGGCATATGGTCCGGTTATATACCTCTTGGATCTGCCTATGCTTTGCTCTTCTCAGTGTTGTTCAGTTTCACATGCCTGATCACTTGGTAGGATTTCTAGGATCTTTGTGCACCTTGTGGCAATGTCCGAATACACAAATGTGGAAGAGTATTAAGAGATTAAGGATCTACCAGAAATCACAGTGCCTATCGGATCCCTGTCTTTCTTTCAAGAGCAGGTTTGGAAGAAGTTGCTCTTTTGAGTTTTGGCCAGTGACAGCACCGACTTTCTTAATGTGTGATTTTTTTATGAGGTGTGTGAGGAGAAGATAAATTGATGAAGACAAAAAAAACTCATGCAACCATGTTTTGACAGGAACCTGTGTGTAGCTCTGAGCTATTCATTCATGGTGGCAAATATGAGCATGCCTCATTAGTCACTAACAGCCACCTCCTGCCCAACACACACACACACACACACTCCTCAATGAGATACCCTTCCTCAACTCCCGCTTCCTTTTTTAATAGAAATGATCTAATGTGTCAGGAAACGGAGAGGAGTAAAAGGGCCTGTCTCCAGACGGCAGGGAAAAGGCCAGATGAGAAACAGGCTGTTATCTGTTGCCTCGGTGGAGGGCTCCCTGTCTCTGTCTGTGTCTGTCTCAGACCTGCCCCACACATCCTCTGTCCTGTGTCATGGCTGGCCTCCCAGACTGTTGTTTTTTTCCAAGGTAAGACCTCTATCTGTGTCTCTCACCCTCGCAGTCTATTTCTGTCTGTCTGCTTCCTCTTCACTCTTTCACGCACTCGCTCGCTCTGTCGGTTTGTCTCTGGCTGTCTCTGTCTGTGTTTCCCAATTGTGTGTGTGTGTGTGTGTGTGTGTGTGTGTGTGTGTGTGTTTTTATCTCATCCTTCCTCGTCCCTTGTTTTCAAACATCGATCTCTACCTTTCACTCCACTCCACAGACCAACACCTCAGTGTCAATATGTCTTCTGTTTCCTGTGATGTATGCCATCAGTGTCTTCCAGCCAATGGGCACCCAGCGAAGTATGTCTGCGTTTATGACCTCATCACTAGCCTGCCATTGTGGGGCCTAAAGGAAGTTCTTTTTGTTGTTGAGATGATGCCAGAGTTTGGAGGGGCCGCTTTGATGACTGACTGACACCATGGAACAGTGGTGGTGTGTGTTAAGTGTGCTGTGGGACGAGACCACCGTGTCATTGAGGAACTGAAGTGGTCAGTCTATAGGGCTTATTTACATCTGTGAAAGACAATGAGACCAAGGCTGCTTAAGGCTTGTATAAACTGTAATGGAATATTAATGTGTTTCTGTAAGCAGTAATTACCATTCGATTGGGAGAGATGGAGCCTGCAAGAGAGGGAGACAATTTACTCATCAGTATTTTTTTCTTTCTGTGTGACTGGAGCTGTGCATGTGTGAATGCCCAATTATCAGGTGAGCTGTGTGAAAATGAATATCTGCTCTCAGAACAGATACTGTATAAAGCACATATTTGGAAAGGATGTCACACTATTGTGTTAAAAGCTCTTGTCATTCATGCAGCTGTATACGACTTTACATGCACATTATATATTCATATACTGTACGTAGCAGTGTTTTTATCCAAACACTGCAGATTTTCATCATAATTTGTTTCCCCTTGGTATGGAACTCATGACCTTGGTGTACCTCTCTTTATCAGTTGAGCTACAGGAGCTCCAGTTTCTGGTTATTTTTTTATCTTACAAAATGTTAATAGTTTAATTACAATACCTTAATTACAATCTTAATTACTTTCCTAATAAGTGCAAACTAAGTATTTTTGTGGTATTTCTAAATTAGGAGCAAAACTAGTTTTTCTTTACTCAGAATTTCTTTCCACTGCAAACTCACAGACTCTTACACTAACAAGCAGCACTACAGCACTGCCTGATCATCTTGGTGCAACTCATAAATATGTATCCAAGTGTGTTATTTATGTCTGTATACAGTTTTACACATCTAAGTTCCAACCTGCCGGTTCTCTTCAAATTAAATCCAGAATGTAGTTGTTGATTTCTGGTTTCTCACTGCAGAGTACATGACATACTTCCCCTTTAGATCTCTAAAGCCATGTCTCACCCCCTGCCTCTAAATATACCTCCGCTTTTTCTCCCCCTCTCGCTCCGAGTCTCTCTCTCTCTCTCTCTCTCTTCTCCATTTCTCTGCATGTCCCATCACTTTCTCAGGCTTCCTCCTTTTCTCTCTTCACCGCCTCTCTCTCTCTCTCAGTCTCCCAGTGCCGCTCTCGCAAAGCAGCTCCTTTTGATCTTGCGTGACAGGCTGAGTTCTGGGTGTCAGGCAGGCAGGCAGCTAGCTGCTGCATGCAGACGAGACGCGGCGGCTTCTGTTTGAGTTCTCATTAGCCTCCGCACCCCCACAAGTAGGAACTCAGGGGGGGGTAGGCACATGCACACGCACCCCCACCTCGCCTCTCATCTTCTCTGCCTCTTAACAACATTAACTGGAGTTGGCCTGATTTAGCTCTGCCTTGCCTGGGGTTAGATAATGCACTCAGCCTGCCAGAGTGGGAGCACAGCGAGAGCTGGGCCACTAGAAACGCATGGCTGATGCCTCTCACCTTGTTCTCGTTCTGCGAGACTTGGCTCTCACTCCTCCTCTTCCTCTCCCTCTCTCTATCACTCAGTAGTTTTCTTTTTTGAGCCTAAATGTAGAGGCAAAGGTGACAGATGGAAGTGGAGGAGGTGTGTGTGGGTGTGTGGGTGTGTGTGTGTGTGTGTGTGTGTGTGTGTGTGTGTGTGTGAGAGAGAGAGAGAGAAGGAGGGAGCGAAAGAGAGAGGGTGTTTGTCTGCCCACAGCTGTGTTGAGGTGGTCATTAGCTAATGTATTTTAAGTCTGCTCTGAAAAGGAGGTGCTCTAGGTGTGAAGTAAAGGCTGTGGTTGGATAAACAGATGCTTTAGGGAGGGAGGGAGTGAGAGGCAAAAGAAAGAGGGGCCAGAGTTTGGGTATTCCCCTTGTGATAGAGACATCTGTCCTGCCTCTTTATCTCTGGCTTCCAACTCCCCCTCACGTCTCTCCACTGGCACCAGGAGCTGGAGACAGGGTGCTGCTTCCAGCAGATACCGGCCCAGGCCCAGTGAAGCAGTGCCAGACTTCTTACTCCCTGTGCTGCCCTGTTTAACCAGGCCCTCAGTAGCTCGTCCAGGTGTGTGTGTGGCTTGTCGTATTTGTGGGAGGTGGGCCGGCACCTTCTTGACATGCTGTTTTCTCCTCTCACTTCTTCTCTGCCTTTTCTTTCTGTTTTCTTTTTTTTTTTTTTATATCCCCTCTCCACTTTTTGATGGGTTTCATAATTAAAGTTTTCAGCGCAGGTTTCCACCTCACCCTCCTCAACAGAGCCTTTCATTTCATCCCATCGTTCCTATCCAGTATGGTGGAAAAAAAAAAAAAATTCATTTTTGTTACTTTCATGTCTGCAATATACACAGAAGGCGGTGTGACCTACCGGGGCTCAGCTCCTCTTTCCTCCATCTCACACTGCCTTTGTTAGGACACCGCGATATTGATTGAGGTGGCGCACTGAGGAATATCAGGCGTTCCTGGAGCCCATCCCTCGTTCCAACACTCGTCCATCTTCCCTCGCTCCCCCTGTGTAAGCAGCTGTGACACATGGCTGCAGGACGTTGTAGCTGCTGGGCGGCCGGCCCTGGGTGGGTGTGTGGAGGTGGGCAGTGTCAGCCGAGCGGCTCAATACATCACACCCCTGCTCATGGAGACACACACACATTTGGACAGCTGCTGTAGGCCCTGAAGGGAAGAGGTGGACTATACAGTGCACAAAACACACACACACACACACACACACACACTTATTCTCTCTCTCTCTCTCTCTCTCTCTCTCTCTCTCTCTCTACCTCTCACACACACACACACACACAATAGCACAATAGTGTCCAGGAACTTCAACAACCTTACCTATTTATGAAAAGCACAATCCACATACTAACAGACACCCACACACACCCACACACACACACACACACACACACAAGCGCCCACATGTCAGGTAGGCATGGCAGAGTGATCAGTAGCTGTAAACTGAAAAGGTTGGTGTTGCCTTACAGGATATGGGGTGGTGGTCCTGACCCCTTTCAACAAAACATAGTGTCTCTTTTTCAGCAGGCTCAGATTTCAACAGACTCATGTTAAATGTTTATATCGGGACCCCAGACCTGACTCTGCTCCAACCCTATCGTGTTCTCCCTCTCTCTCTCTCTCTCTCTCTCTCTCTCTCTCTCTCTCTCTCTCTCTGTCCATCACTCTGCTTAGTAAAAAGGAATGAATAGGTACATATTGTTATTTTTCTGTCTTTTTCATAGGCTTCGTGTTTTCTTAGGTCTGTTCAAATGTTTGAGTGCAGGTCCCGCCACAGTGCTGGGGCTGTTTGCATTTCCCCAGTGTACACAGACGCTCATTTTCTTTTTCTAATAGCCGTGAGGAAACAGTGGCGCCGCGGTGATACGATCTTCTCATTTATTAGAACTCTGAAGTCAAAGATTATTCTTTCCTCTCCTTTCATTCTGTTCTCATAATGAAAACTCACTCAAACTGTGGCAATTTTCAATTTGACAGAATTAATTCACAAAGACAGGACGAAGCCAAGGAAGGTAGAACATTTTAATTTCAAGCTAACACCTTTTCGGATATTGACTTTAAAAAATAATGTGGAGGGGATGCAAACAGAAAGTACTATTGAGTGAGAAAAAATTGATTGGATTTTTCTCCCCTGTTTACATTTGTGAAGGAAGTTCAGCGGTGTGAATCCAGCATTACTGAGGCTTTTGTGTTATCACTTGTTGTAAGATAATTTGAGAATTAGTCAGTGGTTATCTTTAATTATATTATAAAGAGTAAACTTTAAGTGGATTGATTAACTTTTAATGAATTAAAATGACCCAGTAGGTCTATCGTGCATAATGAGATTTAGCTTTAGAATGAAGATAAAAGATTAAAAGTCTCAGCACAGAAGACCAAAGGACATCTTTCTGATACTCTGATTTTTCCGTACTTTTTATCGACTCTCTGGGGCATCGGACATGTGCAAAGGAGAAAACGAAGCCGGTTCCTTTTTCAATATAGCCTTTGGTTTCTGTAATTCAAACATATTGACTTGGTCTATAGCTGAGCCTATACTGTATGTCTACATAGCTTTAAATTAATTTGCTGCCCTATGCGTAGATACGTTTTTGACCCAGCATCTCTCGTTGTGATTTCAAAAGTTTTGGAAGTTAAAAGTCCCTAATGGAGCTCGGTGTTGATCTTAATAAGTGTAATTTCTTCTTTAATCCCCTCATGTTTGACTTATATTTCACTTCCTCTGCCGTCACCCTTCTCTTTGTTGTGTTAAATTCTAACATGTGTCGTTTTCCTGAGAGATTCCTAAATTCCTGGCCCATTAGGCTAAATCTTTGTCAGAAAACTCCTGTCACAAGAAATTAGTGTGTCCCTTTCCTTGACGAAGTCCAGCGCCTTTCCCCTGTTTACACTTTGTCTCCTTAATGTCAGACTTGAAAGAACTGACCTTCCTCTGCTTTGCAAACTCAGCAGGCACGTCAGGGATTGAGAGAGGCTCAAATGGGCTTCAAAAATTAGAAGTGTTTTTAAACGGGCAGTATGGTGTATGAAATGTTTGAAACTGAACACCATTGAGTCAATGGACAAGGAGAGAGGTTTTATAGTCCTATTGTATAGGTTTGTGCTTGCGCGTGTGTGTGTGTGTTTGTGTGTCTGTGTGTGTGTGTGCGTGTGCACACATGCTCACAGCAAGATTGGCTGAATTAGATTAAGTCAGCTCACTGTTGACATGTCTATTGATCTGGGTTGGCTGTGGTTTCCTTTGTGTGTCGGCTGGCCAGGTTCGGCCGGATACAGTAACTGAGAGGGCAGCGTGAAGCAGCCACTGGTCCTCTGTCCCCACTACTGATTACTCCAGGAGAAAACGGTGGCAAGAGCGAGATAAGACTAAGTCTCTCTCTCTCTCTCTCTCTCTTTCTCGCTCTCTCTCTCTGTCTGTCTCTCGCTTTCTAGCTCTCTCATTCTCTCCCACTTTCTTCAGGCTTTATTGCAAACCAGGGTATATAAGCTGTGACTTTGAAGTCCCTTCATGATAAATGTGACAGTTCCATCTAACCTTTCCTGCAGATTGGTTGCAGGGGACAGTAGGCACTCTTATCTGAAATGACCATGACCAGCTTAGACTTCCTAGGAAGGTTCGAGAATGTTCTGTGTGTGTGTTTGTGTGTTTCCTGAGTCTTGGAGTCATCACAGCAATGATACATTTTGTAATCATAACATTGGTATCATTAGAAGGATTCTAAGCATTAACATGGCTATTCCATGAAATTTATTCTTGCCTAGGTTTCGTATTGTGTAACAACTTAGACACTGAAAAAAAATAATGTTCTCCACTGCAGAATTCAGTCTACGGGTGTAAGGAGACTACTGGTGTTGATTCTATAAGTGTTTATGGAAGTGTTTTTGGAAAGAAGTCATGGAAAACAAACCAGTGTTTATGAAAAATACACAGATGCATACCAGGAGATGCATTTGTTATGAAATAGGATACGATGTGTGTAAAATTCCATGTATGGTAAATGGTGCCTTATGTTAACTATCAACTTGAAGCTCAGGCTTAGCGATCACCTTGGCAATTAAATGTTATTTTGAGCTAATTTCAGCTTTGTCTGACTTAGCTCTGTCTTGTTTGAATAACATCTGCAAGCTGCTCCAGGTTGGCTTTGAAATGAACTAACAGAGGTCACCCTCAACCCCCACACTGAAGGACCAGCCCTGGCCTGTTTTTTTATCTTGGATGTTTTCCATGAGAGGACCACGGCTTTGGTCCCTTTCAAGTGCATGGACCAGGGTATAGTTTCAGGTCTAATTTGAACATATTTTTTTAAGTTTGCTTGCAATTTAACGGTCCACCCTTGTGTGGTGGTGTGGCCTGTCCAGACACCGGTCTGCATTACTAGATTTGTTCCTCTGTGCCACCAGAAGTGACTAACCCCAGGGGTGAAGTAACAAATGTGCCTCATTCACAGAGGGAGGTGTGCTCTCCTTAGTCTCCCAGCAGGCAGTTCACCCTCACAGAGGGTTTGTTAGTTCCACACACACACACACACACACACACACACACACACACACACCGACAGAGAGAGACACACACACACACACACACACACACACACACACACACACACACACAGGTTCAGCACACATCATTCTCTTCCTCTCTGTCATACTTGCATGCAGTATCGGCTATGGAGCCTCTGAAGCTGCCAGCGCCTCCCTGGCAGGATTAGTGGCCAAGGGGATTAACCTGCAGCTGCGGTAAAGGTTCTGCTGACATTTCCACCTGCGGCCACTCAGTCGGGGGGCTCAGGCTGGAGCCGTGGCCTTCCAGCAGTCAGCTCAGCAGGGGCATCGAGGATGCAGCCTCCTGGAGGGAGGCCAGAGACACCACACACACACACACACACACACATACACACACACTTACACATGGAGCACACACTCCAAAAAAAGTATTATTAATTTCTCTGTTTGAGCAAAACACTTGCACACAATGTACTTTAAGCAGAAGATGTATACAATAGGATACAATGTTATATGTATGTATAAAGTGTGCGTATTCACTCTATATGTATACATGCACCATTTATCAGAAACTTAGGCTATGTCATCAACTGCTCATATATGGATACTTATCAACTCATACAAAAGAGCTTTTACACACATCTTACCCGCATCATTTACCCATTCACACACTCACATACAAACGGTACCCTCATGAGCTGGTGGCTTGAACAGCTCTGAATGGTTCTACCCAGAATGATGTTTTTTTTTTTTTTTTTACAGTCATCTCTCTTGACTCAGGAGTGGCCAATTCCCCTGGTCTCGCTGTGAAATTACAGTGCTCCTCTCCACAAGCAGACAACACTCGGAGGACTCTACCAACTTGAATCATTGCTGCAATTTGTGCCATCAAAATCTTAATGGGCAAAGAGATTGCCTGTGCGTCCTGCTCTGCGTTTGTGCGGCTGTGGAGCTTCGAGAGTTCATTTCTTCTCTGGCCTGCAGGGGTTGCTTAATGTGTCCAGTGTGGCAGACATTTGTTTTGCCACTGTCCTCCGGGTGAATCAGGAGGGAAGCCAAAAATGAGACCGTTTAATCGTTTTGTTGTTTGTGTTCGTCACATGCAAACAATCAGTTAGAATCAGGGAAGGTGTGATTTGGAGTATTTGGTAAATGTGCTTGTTGTATAAAAGACAGGATTGATAGGCTGGTGGACTGGGGTGGTCTACACAAAGTGGTGAAATCAACACGATTGCTCAACTGGATTCAAGGGATGACAACAACAACAACAACAACACATTGCATTTATAGCCTTTTCAAGGCATCCATTGAATGGAGAACTTCACTAACCACCAATATGTTGCACCCACCCAGATGAACCACGGATCTATTATCCAATTTTAAGAAGTCCTCACAGGAACAATGTTAGGTGAAGTTCTACCACGGGACTTAAACATGTTAGACATTGCCTCCCTTCTAGTATCTATGTAGAAAAGTCCAAGGGAGGTTTAGCTCAGTTTGCAGACTGTGTAAGCTGATGTCACTGCAGACCACCCTGAAAGTGTATTTATTCTAAATGAACATAGACAGTACTTACTCTCAGCCATGTGTTTTAGAACACTGCAACCTACATGACGACATCCAGGCTCACATCACCTTTAGATGCTCAATCTTGCTTGCTTGCTGTGAGAGTGTGTGTGTGCATGTGCATGTGTGTGTATCTGTGTGTGTATGTATGTATCTGTGTGTGTGTGGGTGTGTGTGTGTGTGTGTGCTTGTGTTTATGTGTGTGTATTAGTGTGATGCGTCTTGAGAATATTTACCAGTAATCTTCTCATTTATTTCTAGAGACATCCTCTCCATGGTCTAATGCTCAGCTCTAATATTGATGCCCCTGTGACTAGGGTGTGTGTGTGTGTGTGTGTGTCTGTGTGTGTGTGTGTGTGTGTGTGTGTGTGTGTGTGTGTGTGTGTGTGTGTGTGTGTGTGTGTGTGTGTGTGTGGGTGTGGGTGGGTGTGTGCAACCTTGGGTGCATACAGCCTGTGTGCCTCCTGGGTTTCCTCACACTGATGGTGAACAGGAGGTGGAGAGGAGGCTTCTCCCCGCAGCTTCTTAAAAGCCTCCTAAGCACTCATCCTTTTTAGGGACCTTTCACAGGCCAATGGTCTGTCTCATCCCACCATGTCACCAGAGCATAGTGCCACTACAGTACCCTGGTCCCCCCACCCCTTCAACCAACACACACACACACACACACACACATACACATTCTCAGCTGGGACTTTGAGAGTGTTTCATGAGGAGCATAACATAGAAAGCCACTAGACAAACCATATCACAGCAAATAAATGGAAATATGATTGTCTTAAAACAGGCTCACAATAAATTGGACCAGTGAGATGGCATTTCCATAAAGAGGTAAAGGAGAACATTGCTGACCAAAAGGTCTTAATTGAGAATAATTTTGTTTTGTGCTAAAGGAAAGGTCATCACACTATAGCCATCAACAGCTATCAGTGCAGACCATAATTTATTTTCCTCTGCTGAGCAGTGCGAGGTCATTGGTGATGCGGCTTTGTTAAAGTCATATGGAGTCTGTGTTAGCTGGAGCCTTATTTCCCCCTCGCCCTTTTGATGACCAGTTGGTTCACTGGCAGAAGAAGGCACTGACCTGCCACTTGAACAGAACTCGAATAGTAGTCCCTAGTTCTCGCTCATATAATCTCATCCCTAATATTGTAATGGATTGTGCATCCACCACTAAATCCTTCGATATACACCAGCAAAAAGACACACAGATACTCAAAGCCACACTCACTCACAAATTCCACATGCACCAAAAATAGGCCAAACACATGCACAGCACAGACACACACACACACACACACACATTTCCCTCCACCTCCCTCAAGGTCTGTTAGTACAAATGATTAATAATCAATATGCACTCGAGTCATAGTTCAGAATATGATTGTAACATGTGATTTATTCCCTTGGCAGTCTGCTCCTTCTTAACGCCTCCAAGGTAGTCAATGAGTCCAGCCAGCTAAAGACTACTGATGATGATGGATTCATCGAAATAATGGAATTGTAATTTCCCTCTTGACTCCCCTTGTTTTTTTTTTCCATTCCCTGGTTGTGGCTGTGATGTCAGTGGGTTTGAATCATGCTAGCAGTGCCACTTCCTCCCTACCCATCGTACAGGACATTGACTTGGGTATTAAATCAGATTTTTTAATTTTTTTTTATTAAGAGTTACTAGCTATTTAATTCCTACAGTTGTTCTAATACAGCACTGTTGCACAAATGACTTGTTGTATGCAGAGTTACGCCCTGCACCAGTTTACCTGAACCAAAGGGGTCCTTACTCTGCTTGGGCAGTGTGTGGCTCCACAGATGGACAGAATCATGTGGTAAGCAGTTGGGCGAGGCCTCTGTTCTTTGGTCCTTGTGCACACCAGGAATGGAGACGTGGTTGTGTGAGGGGGTGCTACCGTTTGTGAGGCAAGGAGAGAAAAAGGCAGATGTGATGGAACAGGAGGAATGAGATGTGAGGACCAAGTCAAAAAGACGGGGCTAAAAGCAGGGAGCAGAGCAGAGAGTCACAAGTGAGACTACGGGAGAAAGTGTGCGGGGGTGAGAGCGTGACAGAGAGCAAGGTCTGCCATACTAGTCTCCCTCTGAAGACCACACAGAGTCCTGAGGGACCCCCATTGGAAGAGGTGCTGCCAGCTGGCCACAGGTCACTTTGGGCACTGGCCTGCTGTCTTGTGCCATCACCAAAGTCCCTAGAGACTAGAGACAGAAAAGTGTGTGTGTCTCTCTCTCTCTCTCTCTCTCTCTCTCTCTCTGTGTGTGTGTGCAGGGGAGTAGTCTCTGAGAGAGTGCCCAGCTCATGGATTAATGCTTTGAAGATCTCACATACACACACGTTGGCACACACCTCTATCCCAGTAGAGGGAGTTTGGAGAACACCATTGGTGTTGTGGTCAAACATTTAGTGTGTGTGTGTGTGTTTTTTGCTGTGAGTGAGTTTGTGTGTGTGTGTGTGAGAGAGAGAGAGAGAGAGAGAGAGAGAGAGAGCAGTAGAAACATGGAATGTTTGTGTGTGCCACTGTGTGTGGCAGTGAAAAAGGTTACATCAGAGAAGTAATGGCTCAATGGTGTCTTGTGTTTTCTTTGATGGCATTGTCCCTCTCACAGAGGGAGCAAATCAAGTTTGCTCAGTCCTTTACCCCCCATCCCCACTCCCCTCGCTTTGTTGTACATCTTTGGGAGCAGCAGGCTAGTGTGGGAAAGCAAGACATCAAGTGCATGTTTGAACACAAGTGTGCTGGGAGAAAACAGCAAACGTGCCTTGCCTGCTGAGACAAATGAAGTCTTCATCATAATATAAAAAATAGTGGTGGGTGTCGGGACTGATGAATTTCCTTGATCATTTAGTTTAACTATTAAGCAGATAAAGAGTTAAAATTACAAATAATATGTCATCCAAAAATAGTGTTTCTTAACTGCCATCAGCTTCTGGTACATTAACATGGTTGGTTCCTCAAAGCCTCTATGGTGTGCTGAATCTAAGTTATGAACACAATGTCTGCTTCATGTTCAAGGTCATGAGCAATAAGCATGAAAGGTAAATGGAAAGCTTCTTTAAAATATGCATTTTTTCAGCCAAAGAAGCTGCTGTATGTCATTATTTCATCACCCCACCAAACACACAGCCACCAGTGAGCCTTTGTTCCACAGTGCAATGGAAGGATGGGGGTGGGGGGGGGATTTAAATAACTCCAAAGTGGCTCACTGCTTGCTAATCCTCTGCGACACACTAATCAAATGTGTTTCTTTTTTTCTCCTGCTCTTTCACTCTCTCTATTTCTTTCTTTCCTTTTTCCCCGAAAATTGTCTTAACATTTTTCCATGTGATCCCTTTAAGCAGTGAGCTGGATGGCAAGCATTTGAAATCGACTGCAGCCTGCTTAATCTCCTGCAATCCACCTTCCACCACCATTAGTCCATTCAGGTGTGAATTGTTATTATTACGCCTCTCTCTTTCTCTCTCCATTTTTCTCTTCCGTTCTCTCTCACTCTCACACTCTCTTTTTTTCCCTCCAGTTATTGCCAAAGTATTATAAAACTAAGAACTTTTTGCTGCTTCCTGTATTATTCCCTTACTATGCGTAGAAAATGTCAGCTCCCTTTTGTGGTAATGGAATCACAACAGCTAATATATGTTCCCCATCTCTGTAATATTTCTTGTATTTTTCTTTTATTTTTTCCCTCTGCTGTAAATGTTGTTACCTAGATCTCGGGCAGATTAAAGAGATTATTTTTTGGCGGAGTGGATGTGATATTTTTATTCCCCCCCCTCGTGTCTCACTCTGAAGCCCGTGAGCGATGGAGCACAATAAAACAGAGTCGTCTAAAACTGATTTCTGCACAACACCCTGCGGCACCTCACAGCTCTGGCAGGACAGAGTCTGGGAGGGGAGACCATCTGAAATGTCCAGTGGGCTATTGTCATTCTGCACTAGGAGCAAAAGCAATCAGAGATAAAGAAAGCAATCCTTGATAGGTTGCTTTGCTAATAATAATCACGTCCCCAATGTCTTTCTCTCTCTCTGTGTGTGTGTATATGTTTTTGTGTGTGTGTGTGTTTATCTGACATACCATCATGGTCCCCACTGGCTTTACCAGTTTTCTCAGGCTGAATAAAGTCTAACGGTTTTGCCTTGGTGGGTTCGTCGTCATGTTATACATTGCATGCGGGTGTGTGTGGGGGCCTTCCTGAAATGGTATTTCTTGTCTGTGTGTTTGTGTGCGTATGGTCGGGGGTGGTCCCAAGTGGGTTGGCTTGATGACATGTTAAATGCAGGGCTAATAGCTGTCCTGCAGGCAGCTCGTATGTAGGTGGGTGGCCTTCCAGGCCGTGGAGGAAGCCCACAGCAGGCTGCTGTTCCTAGGGCAGCGCCCAGGGAGCAGGCTAGCAACCGATCCGTGCCCTGCTGGGAGTGAATCACCATGACTCACGCACATGCTAGCACACAGTCAAATACAAACACGGAGTGACACTGTGTACACACACACAACCGCACATACTGTATATGGATACACAGACAGACAGCCAGACACACACACACACACACACACACACACACACACATTCACACACACATCGTATACAATGATGGGCTACAGTGTGCCAGTATCATATGGTTTGATGTACAGTAAGAGGCTTTGTTTTGGGATTAATAGGAATAAAGTGAGAGAATTGCAGCTGTCTCAACTCCTACTCAGTACTTCATCTACCCTGTCTGCCAACTGGGCTTTAGTTTTCTCTTTTCTCACATACAGCTTATGCATGCATGCAATGTCACAGACACACACACACACACACACACCCGTGCACGCACGCACTTACATTCACACTGATGCTGACACACTGACTTGTTGGAATTCTGCTTTGCATGACACCACACGTCTCATGCCAGTGAGTTCACGCAGAGTTAAACTCAGAGCACATACATGGCTGTTTCTTTTTGAGAGACCAGTCTTTGTGCGTTTGAACATACACACTCACGCACGCACACACACACACACACACACACACACACACACACACACACACACACACACACATACTGTACATACAGACATAGAGTTTGTCCTCCCAGTGTGTCTTTCACTCTGTCTCCGCACCTGTTCTTCCCTCTGGTTTGATCTCTGCTCCGCCTCCCTCTATAAGGAAAGACTGCCAAGAACTTCAGAGCGAGGAGCATCACACGAGGTCTGCGTGTGTGGCGTGTGTGTGTGTGTGTGTGTGTGTGTGCATGTGTGCGTGCGTGCACATACGGCCCGTTTGCAGATCCAGGGAGATTTCCTGTGGATCTTGTCCTGAGCTCTTTGATGCTTGGACACTTCGGTCATGCGTCCGTCTGTCTGCCTCAGAGTCTTTGGGACAGATGCTTCCTCTGCCAGTAGAAACTCAACATCTGTGCCATGTTCTCTTCCTCTTGCTCTCTTCTCTCTCTCTCTCTCTCTCACACACACACAGACACACACACACACACTTCAGACATTTCTCTCACATTTGTAGGATGATTCATGCCCATCTTCAGAGAAATTCTTCTGTGTATTTTTCAGTGTATATTATGATAGAATTCAGTCAGGAATTTTTAATTCTTTCACTTTCTTTGTTTCATTTTCGTTTAATTTGTGTTTGAGTTTGCAATACATACTGTATACTACAAGTCAAAAATGACCACCATTTTCCCACAATGTAATGACACGGCTCACTACTTTAACATCGCTTTGGCGCTGTTTCATTATACTTTACTACTCCTTTCTCTATTCCTCCCTGCCTCTCCTGTGCCATTTTAATTGGTGACCATCTCCCCTGCTGCTCTCCTGGAGCTAAGAGATGCTAAGCGTCTTAGCCAGCTGCTGCTGTGGCAGTGCCCCCACCTCACCAGACTCTGTGGAGTCGCTGGGCCCCCTGTCCTTCCCTTCCCTACCTCTCCTGCTGTGTTAGGCCCTGCACAGGCCAGTTCCTAATAGCCACGGCGCTACCCAGCGAGGCTGACGCTCTGCTGGTGAGCAGGTGTGTACCTGCCAAGGGAACATAATGGAGGAAATGGGTTCCATGTTCTGCTCGCGTGTCCTGCCACACAAGACTGGTTCTTGTTGGATGGTGCTCGGGCTACAGGGAGAAAGAGACATTGTGACATTGTGCTCCACGAAACTTTCAAACAGGCACCCCCAAACCTAATTAAAATATTGCTAGTGCTTAATTTGTTACAAATTGTGGTCTTCAAGATGATATCCTGTGTGTAGTATTTGGTCTATGGCCTCACACACACACACACACACACACACACATAATAAACAATGATCTGGGTAAAATCATGTCGGATAATTCTCTACATTAACGACGGTAGTTACGACGGGTGTGTTGGGCCTAGTGTGGTGTCTTCTCAGTCAGTGGGCAGACTGGCGCAGGCGTGCACACACACACACACACACACACACACATCCTGATATGCACACACACACACCACACATCCTCAAATGCACACACACCTCATATGCACACACACACACACACACACACACACACACACACACGGGAGACACCCAGCATGCATCCATGCATGCACACTCCCTGTCACACAGGGCAGCAGTGATGTTGGGTCTGTAATTGGGATGGTGCTGATAGGAGGTTAGTGCCAGCTGAGTGAGCAAGAGGGTCAGCTGGCGGCATGCGGCCAGGCCCGTCTCTCAGTTAGGCCTGCACTCCATATGGCTGCAAACAATGCACAGAGAGACATGCAGACACACATACGCACCCATATTCATACATACGCAGTTACACACACACTACCAGTTACATTCACATTGAGTCCCTCATACATGCATGAAGAAATACTCAGGGGTAATTAACAAAACAGAGAGAGAAATATTTATAGGCTTTGTAATAATAGGTTTTATTGATTTTTCCAAGAGAATGTGTTTTAATAAGAAGAACTGTTCAGTGCAGCGACCAAAGCTACTGTCTGGAGAGCATCTGGAAAGGCCATTGGGAATACTAGACAATGAGAGGTTAAATACCTCTTTGCCCATGTGTGACCTCCATCCTTATGGCTCGTAACCATGGCAGCAGGAAGTCCGTAGCAACCTCACACCAAGCTCCATAAATCCTCCTCCTTTCATCTTGGTTCATGGCTGAAGTTATTTCATTCACCCCATTTTTGGAACTGTTTCAGAGGCCAGTAGTCGGCTATGAATGCGATCACTGTGTGTGTGTGCGTGCGTGCGTGCGTATGGTGTACAAGGCCAGCAGAACAGTAGGGTCTGATGGGCTTCTAAAGAGCTGTTCTGAAGTGCAGTGTGAAGTTACAGTGTCCCTTTATCTCCTCTTCTTTCATAACTTGAAAGAAGGGGATGGTGTGAAAGTCACTGTGTCTTAGCCACCATTAATTTTTTGTGTGTGTGTGTGTGCGCGCGTGCACACTTGTGTGCATGCGTGTGTTTGTGGAGATGGATCAAACTCGTTTTGTATCTAAATTAAGAAGTGAGGCTGTCCTTTTCTATCAAGTCACTTTTAATGTGCTCTAATTTAATTAAAAGGGAAGTTGGCAGTGACCAGTCGATCCATTACATATTCATAAGGTGACTCTGTTTCCTGGCGACCTGTTAATCAGAGCTGCAGAGGTGACAGGGCTTTGGGAGAGAGCGGGAGACCAAACCCCCGTAAGCCATCAAGCTTTAATGCAGCACACTGTGGTCCAGTGCACCAGCTCACCTGAAACAAGCTGGCCAATGACCGAGAGGAAGAGCAAAAGAGAGAAAAAGAGGAGGTGAAAAGAGAGGAAGAAAGAGAGGATGTAAGAAAGAGTGAAGGGACTTTGTTGAAAGGTAGCGTGGGTGTTTTAACTGCAGTGGAGAGGAGTAAAGTTGAAAGACCTCACCACCTGAGAAAGGGATTCAGGAGGATGAATTCTAGCACATATTCCAAAACACTTCACAGAATTCATTTGAATGAGGGAACACTTTCCCTCTTAAAAGCACACATCACTTTAAATCACTTTTTGTGAACTCCTGCACCATGTAGACACCATCTTAAACATTATCACAATGTAGCTAAATAAGTATACAATTAAGAGGTTTACTAATACCATGGAACTTAAAATAAAATAATTACTATGTCAGTCTTTACTGAAATAGATGAACCCTTGAACCATTATAGGGAAAGAGACATAATGCATCTTTGCAGTATGAGGGTGCTGGGTACCTCTCTCTCTCTCTCTCTCTCTCTCTCTCTCTCTCTGTCTCTCTCTCTCTCTCTGCCTTTTTGTTCTCTCACTCTGGTTTTGCTCTTTCTCGTCTTTATTGCTGCTTGTCTATTTGCCAACCTGAGAAATTTTGGGTTATTGTATCCATTAAGATGTCTCTGTTATAGCCATTACTGAAAACGTCTCATGGAGGAAATCAGACGAATTCACGCCACAGTGGCTTTAAACAGCGTAGTCTCTAGTACTTCCAACAGCTCTCTGGCAATATCATCAGAGCCTTGCGCAAACACGGACATATGCTAAAGAAGCGGAAAAAACAGGAGACAATCACACTTGCTGGAGAAATTACTGTGGCTCATCCAGGCCCCTTGTGGCTGGGGGAAATCTAACGATAAGCTCAGCAGCTCACATAAGCACCTCTGATCCTAACATCTGTGGCACACAAGCAACAAGAACAGAGAACACACAAGCACGCTCATATTTATACTCATAAATATATTGACGAGCAGACTCAAATTTGTATATAGAGCACACGCATATATTCATGGATCATCTGCTGACAAAGTCGAAGAGACACAGACACACAAACATGTTATCATGCATGCAAACAATGCCTAGAACCTTACTCTTTCCTTTGGTTTTCCAAACTGTTTTATATTGAAAAATGCAAATGTACTTATTTCCCAGAAGAACAGAATTTCACAGAATTGTCAGATTTAGTATGTGTTGTGAGGGAACAATTTCAGAGGATCCATTCATCAATGTTTGCAAACAATCTTAGTGGGTGAATCAGTCACTAAACAGAAAGAAAATGGCAGCGATTTGAATTTCTGAGCCATTGCTGATAGTAGCCTATGTGGGATGTCATTTAAGTATGTTTGTCAGTATGGGTGTTGATATTTCCTTCTGCTTCATTCAGATCATCTGTGATCACCAAATGTTCAGCATAAAAAGTAAAGAAAATCCCCCGTGTTTAGTTAGGATTTACTTTGAGATCCAAATTAATTGGTTTGGTCCATGTTCTGGCAAAGGCGCCACTCCCAGCCCAATCCCAAGATCAACATTCCCCCAGCAGGAGCCAGTTGGCAGGCAGCGCCTGGCCACACAGCTGGTTGCCCACATTGAGGTTTTAGTGTTTGGCGGTTTTATTGTTGTGGAGGTTTTTCATCTCGCTCTCTTGTCCAGTCTGCGTTCATAAACCCTTAATAGTCTTTACAAGATCTGCAAATATGTTTTCATCTGTATCCTGTTATAAATAACGCCTTTTTTATGAAACTCATTATGCCTTTTTATGAAACTTATTTGATCACAGATAATAAAAGAATGATCACTTAGACACTTTCACTCTCATGCTCAACTATCACACCCACATAAATAAGAGTCTCTTTTCAACGTGTTCAGTAATTTTAGAGGAAAGGGAGGGCATACGATTCAGGTTTTATGTGTTTGCCTACAATTCAAGAATGTGGGCTCTTGATTATTTGTCTCGGTGTTGATTGTTGTAGTCCTTGAGGTTTTAATGTGCTGTTCATTTTGTTTACTCTGACTTTCTTCAGACATCCTACTAAAAATGGGAACTTTGTTATGGAGTACTTGTTACAGTTGTGACCCCTTTGAATAGCCCACTGTTTAGCACTCTGGACTTGTGAGGGAGGGTTGCCGGTTCGAGCCCCGACCAGTGGCCTGCGGCTGAAGTGCCCTTGAGCAAGGCACCTAACCCCTCACTGCTCCCTGAGCGCCGCCGTTGTAGCAGGCAGCTCACTGCGCCGGGATTAGTGTGTGCTTCACCTCACTGTGTGTACACTGTGTGCTGTTTGTGTTTCACTAATTCACCAAATTTCCCTCACGGGATCAAAAAAGTATATATACTTATACTTATACTTAATACACTTTAAATTGGGCGCTATTCAGCTTCAGTTGTAATTAACATAAACCCTCTGTCATGGCACCCTTATTGAATGTGAAGAATAACTTTTACTGAAGTCTCTCAAGAGGCTGAATTCTTACTTTTGAATCACTTCCATATCCAAAGTCTAGCCCCCCTTCATGTCCATGTCTAAGAAGTTCACCTTGGGTTTCTTTTTTTCCCCCTCCCAGCACTGGGGAACGGCAGGCAGGCTGTTTTAGAATGATAATGGCCTTTAATTTAAACCAATGATCATTTATCAGTACCTGGCCAGGCTCCCATCCACACTCTCTTTAAAGAACGGGAAATGGAGACTATTACCCTGGAAGACTCATCAGTCACTTTAAATATCTTAAGGTGGCACTGAAGTGTGGCTTGTGTGTGTGTGTGTGGTGTGTGAGGGGAAGAGAGGAGGGGGATTCCTGTGTAGAAATGATTTGGTCCTATCCAATTTGTCCAGCTCTGGAGTTGTCCATAATCCTGCAATTAAACTAGAAGGAGTGACAGGCTGTCAAACTCGCATCAACTCACAGTGCTCACGTGCACACAGTCGCCCTCTTCCATTCCGTATGCAAGCCACATTAAGTGCAATTGTGCCAACAATTTGGTGTGGCTCAGTCAGTGCTGTTTTGACTGTGGGAACATCAAAAGAAAGGGGTAAACACATCCTCCCTTGTTGTATCACAACAGGTGGTAGGCCAGCTATGTACAGGTGCCGGTTGTGTTTGAAGAGGCAGTGAAGCGTGTTTCTGTGTGAAACTTTTGACTTTCCTTTGAGGGAAAGAAAATGGCCATAGAAACTGGTCCCCCATCAGTCATGCCCTAGTGCACTGGGCTGATGGAACCCAGCCTGCTGCCTCATCAGGTTCCAACCATCACTTGGCTGTCATGGCAACAGCTTAGCTTTCTTGTTCCCCAATGGCCTTTCTATCAGATGGCTATTGGGTGTGATGGTATAGCAGAACCTCAAAGATGCATCGTTCGTGTCCCATCGCCAGAAGCCACCACCATTGTTCTAAGGGGCCTCTTGCTGCTCCCTAAAACAATGACCTTTAATTAATAGTCTAGCCCACACATGTTTATTTTCCCATCAGCCAACCTCTCCCCTCAACCATGTGTGTGTATGTGTGTGTGTGTGTGTGTATGTTTGCATGTTATGGTAATCACAAGGCTGCCAGTCACCATCTGGGAAATGCCCTGCTGTTGAATGAGGGGCACTTTTTTCCCTGTGTCCTGTCAATGTGTGTTTCCGCGTTTCTGGATGGCGTTCTCATTTAGCTAATCTGGTGTGGCTTGTTGGAGAGCATGACCCAGTCAGTCAGCTTTGCTCTGTGCCGCTTCTCCCCCATGCTTCCTGTCTTCGCGCCCCTCATCCTCACTTAAGCCCAGTGGGTGTGCCGTGCAAAAGATTTCATAGATTTTAGAATGCATGAATATTTCATTCTCACAATAAAAAGCACATTAGTGTCAAGCCCTAATGACACTCCCCTCACTGCCCGTTCACGCCAGGGCGTGTTCCCAGAAGGAGTGCAGAGTGTGGAGTAAGAATTCCCGTCGGGCGAAGTGCGAGAAATTTACTAGTAGAACAATACAATTGAAAGAACAGAGGACAAAATAAACTTTTTCAAAGTGGTTCAGTTGGAGAAACCTCCCTGGTGCTTAAGAAAGTCAGGCTTCTCCCCCTGATTTAAGCTTTCATGCTGTCTCTTGAGTAACAGGGTTTAATACTCTTTCAAAGTTGAATCACAGTGTAAGAAGCTGATGACAAGGTTTTTACCACTTAGAAAACCTCTGGTGCTGTAAACACTGTCTCCCTGCCTCTCTCTCTCTCACACACACTCTCACACGTGCACTCTCTACTTTAAATTAGCAGTAGTGGTTTGGTGAAGGGATTATCTGAGATTATACTGTTCTAAGATCCGATAACAGTCATCTGTAAAAAAAAAAAAAGAAAAACGTTCACACAAAAAAAAGCACCTGCAGGAAAGGTCCATTTCCATCTCGAGCGGCTGCTGATGACAGTCCAGGGGCTTAGCCCTGTGCCGCATGTCATCCTCATTAGCTGTCTGTTGAAAAGCACCGGGCAACTCTATCAGATCTCTGTTGTCTCTTTTAGCCCCAGTCTCCTCTAGGGTTACATTGCTTTCAATCCCACAGGCTTAGCTAAAACAACATAGTCCTCTCCGCTCCTCTCCTCGCCAGACCATGCTAATGCAGGTAGCACACAGCTCTGCCAAAGCTGTCAATTTTCCCTTAAATACAGCGTTTCCATGGGTCATCCTAGAGAAAAGGCTAGGGCTTTGGATGGCTGCCATCTAGTCCTCCCTTGCTCCTCAGTTGAAAAGCTCACCTTTCTGTTAAGCTCTTATGACCTCAGTGATGACTGCTTTTGGCAGTGGGGATGCACTTAATCAGAAGAGTGCTGAAGAATACTAAGCTGAGAGTCTTTTTAGTCAAAACCCATCTAATCTCATGAAGGGTTATTTACCTGTACTTTTCTGCAACTGGAACCACAGGTGGCCCAGGTAAATACAGCTCATCAGTTGGAGCTTTTTCCTCAGCCAGCGAGTCTGACATGACTCCTCCAGATCACCGCAAGACAACAGGATAACAGCGGGGGAGGCTTTAGTCTTTTCAGGCCTTCTAACTGCCCGTTGAGAAAATCTGCAATTATGATGATAGTCACATAAAGTGTGATGGCAGTCATCATCATAATCGAGTTAATGATTACTCCGTTCAGACGAGGGTGGAATATGAGCGTCCCCCACTTCCCTGTGTGACCTGCGCATATGATTGATTGATTGGCCTTCTCAGATGACGGATGTGCTCCCAACTCTAACCCTGTATGACAGAGCCTTTTGTGGCTTATTGTGTAGGAGCCCCCACCACTACCCCCTCTCCCCCAACCCCCATTAACTTATGAGGACTTCATTACAGCACAGAGCCATCAGGAGCAACAGATTACACAGTTGCATTATGGCAGTGATTCTTGATAATGATGCTTTCGAATGTTGAGGTCATTGCAGAAACGGCATTAACATATGTAAGGGGGCCCAAGGTTGGCATGATGTCTCCCATGTTCTTGTTTTCCCTTTTATTGGTGTTTTTGTATTGGTCTCAACAGCCTTGGTGAAGGATCATGATCATGAAATGAAAAGCTTAAGGATTTTGTAAATGAATGCACATTTTTTTATACAGTAGTACTCTGCCAGACTGCCGGTCTCTAGTAATTGACTGATGATGCAAGCAGACACATTGCTTAGCTCTGCTGATAGCTAGTGTGACAGGATGTTGGGCCGGCTGTCAATAAATATTAGCATTGCTCTAGGATTGATTTTTTCCTGTCTATTCTTGTGGACATATATATTCCTTGACGTTTGGCCGCCCATCTGTCTGCAAACAGCAACGCGGTGACCTCACATTGATTATTACACAGCATTGATAAGGTAATTGAAATGATGCCCCCAGCCCAGGCTCTTTGTCTTCCTCCTCCATGTGTGGCCATTACCAAAGGTCATGACCTCTGACTTCTCCCCGTTTACTTTTACGCTGTCCCGTCAGCAGGCGGATTCCCTAATACGCGCACCCCCAACAGATGCATAGACCCAAGACCCACACCCACAAGCACTCACTGAGATGTTCCCGGGCACAACCCCCCCCCCCCCCCATGTCTCTACGTCTGCCCTCTTGCCCTCACAAGTCTCATTCAGTCACAAGCCCCCCATCCTATCCTGTCACATGGGCTACTGCCCCTCACCACCTCCCCTTGAGCACTTAGGCTGAGACCAGCTGTGCCCAGGGCAGAAATCATTGAGATCCATCTCTTTAATGCTGCTTTATTACTCCCACTATCAATGTTGTTATTGTTTAAAGTGGCCCAGGCTCAAGCCGGCCTTGTCTGGCCTCCTGGTGTGCCTCTCCTTTTCATTATTGATGAGAGGGTTTGTCGAGAGGGAGAGAGGTGGAGAGGAAAGAGAGAGAGAGAGAGAGAGAGAGAAGGGAGAAAAAGGGGGAGAGAGATGTTTCAATTATTTAGAGCTCCTTGGGGGCCTGCTGGGCCGTTGCCAGTGACATTTTGGGGCGGCAAACGATCCTGTAGCCTCCACCCCTGCCACGGCTTGAGAACGCAAGTTGATTGTTATTTCTTACAGGTGATATTTTTTCAAACAGAGCAAAAGCTACTGTTTGGTCTTCTTGTATTGCATCCTTGTGATTGGGATCAGGTTAATGGCTTGATAAAAACCCGGTAGCTATAACCCTGTCCATATTCCCCAACTTCATTACAAATAACGACCAGACTGGAGTTAATGTACTCTGTATTTATGGATGACAGTGTTACAGTGAGAAGGAAGGGAAACATTCCAGTCCAACAGCCCTGTTTTACCCAGGAAAGAGGTCAAACACACATCTATAGAAATATGTATTTTCTTGTTCAAGTTCATTTTATTGCCTGGCTTCAACAGTTGTAAGACATTCAGTGTAATGGCTTAACCAGACCCAATAGAACTGATGAAAATGCCCCCCCCATCTCCACAGGCATCTCTCTCATCTCATGTCAGAGCCTAACTAAACTCAATCTGCGGCTTGGTCACATATGGTGTGGCAGAAATCTGAGCTTGTGCCGCCTTGCCTGGAAATACAGCTAACTGTCTGATTCCTCTCATTGGTATTTTAAGCACATTAGCAGATAAGCATTTCTATTGTGAAATGGAATGTTTATTACCCCTTTTACAGTTATAACCTCGGCACCATCCCTTTTCTGAATTTTCTGTAAAAAACATATTTTTTCTCTCAGATAAACCCCCTCCCTTTGGAGGTGTATTCATGCCCTCCGAAAGGAGTCACTGCTGTCATTTGGATGAACCGAATACAGAACAGCTGAAGGCAGTGGCAGGGTTAGGGTTGATTAAATGAGCGTGTCGTCCCTTGAACAGGCAGTCGCATCGCCTCAGTAGTCGGTTAAGGGGAGGTCAGACAGCTGTGTGCATGTGCTGGGCATAGGAGTTTGGCAGGGACCGGTATGGCTTTATCTGGCTCAGGGGACCAACTCTACAGTATGCTCTGAAGTAAGCCATTGGTGCAGTATCCACATTTCTTTCTTTACCCACCTTTCTCTTGCCTTGGATGGGTTGCTAAAGCCATCAGTCAGTTGGCCTCTAGATTCCACAGTCTCCCATCCAATAGGCTATTAAACTTCAGACTTGGCCTCATTTAGGCCGCGTGGTTCTAGACATGTGGAATTGCTTGGCGGGGTCACTTCTCCCAAGATCTACCCGGCTCCTCAGAGTCTAAGGATTGGTCCTGGAGTGCTGACAGCAGCTTCTCCCTTTTAGACCTTCTGGAAGTTTCTCTGCATCCCCTGGTCTGCTTGATTTGCTGTCTGTCCAGAGAGAGTAGCTGCTGGGCAGATCAGGTGGCATGTGATGGAGACAGAGATGGCAGGATGGCATTTCCAGTCCAACCATAAATGTGATTATTTTTATGTTGCTAGGAATTGGGAATGTATAGAAGAAACATGTGCCGGGTTCCCTGACTCCCTTTATCTTTGAGCTGCATTCATTTCATCTGGCATTATCGTTGTGTATACTTGTTTCTGTGTGTGTCCCTGTGTGTGTGTGTGTGTGTGTGTGTGTGTGTGTGTTTGACAAAGAGATGGAGCTCGTGTATGGGAGAAGGAGACAGATAGCTCATAAAATCAGTCCTAAAAGCCCAATGTCCTCATAAAATGAAAGTGATGTAATAGTCTGATTTCCCCCAGATCCCTGCTGGAGATGAGTGCATCAGGCACAGAGCAGGCCACCTTTGGCATTACACTGCTCTGCGATTTATTCTTCCCTGGGCCTTAGCCTATAGACTGTCAGCTCAGCATCCTCAAGAGCATCTGGAAATATCTTATGATTGTGACGCCTACATTTTTATATAGCGAAAAAATGTGCCAAAAACGGAGAAAAGTCATTCAAATGTCATATGTTCTCATGATCGTCAGAAACTGCTTGTGCAGCATTGACACAATCCAACATCTAGTATTTGTTGAAAGACTTAATTTAAAATCTGAAGGGATGAGACTTCAGCCTCCTCTGCTGCCTGACCATTAAGCAGTCTCGCCATGGCTCCTGCCGCAGTGTGTGAGACTGACTGTGTGCCTTCCAATCAATGAGGCTGGATTACATCGTCTTAACATCAAAGTTCAGCATCCTCTTTATGGAGTCTGCAACTGCCAATCACTTCAGGTCTAACTTCACTTCCCAGCAAATAGCTTACTGAGATGCCTCTTAAGAAAGTTAAGTCTGTGAAAGCAAGTGGTCCATTTTAATTTGGGAAGGGTAACTTTATCTTGCCATTGATTTAGACCGGCCAGGACTTTTTCCCAGAGAAGTCAGCCAGTTTTTTCTACCTTCTCTCTGTAGAGGTTCTTTTATATCCATGAAATTGCATTTTGGCCGTGGATTCCTCAAAGTCGAAGGAAAACAATGTGTTTGCAGAGCCTGTCACTGGACACTAATTAAGTTGTCTTGGAGATTCAGTTAAACATATCCATGAAAGGTTATATTATTTCAGCTTGCTAAATGGGTTTGTCTGGCTGAAATGTTTATATTTTGTTATTCGCATGACTAACAACACATCTTTCAGCACAGAGACTCAAAATGCTTGTGACTGTGGCTTGAAGGTTTCCCAACATTTATCATATATTGGAACACCCTACAAATACATCCATTTCCAAAATGAGTAAATACCAACTAATTGATAGTTTACTGAGGTGTATTTTGGTACAAACATGTGGATGTTTTTAGAAGAAGGTCTAGGTACAGGGCATTAACAATAACATTACAGTGCTTTGCATTGTGGTGATCTGTCCTTCATCCATTATTTTTTATGAATATGATTTTCTATCTTTGACACCTCTAAGTTGTTATCCCTTGTTTATCAATCGTAGCGAACATGCTGAAAACTCTCTTTTGCTGGGAAAGATCCAAACTCCAGTTCAGTATATGGTCCTGTAATCAGGGTAACCACAAAAACATGCTGAAGCAACGTAATAATTTATCAAGGTCTGGAACTGGACTTGGCCTGCACTTGCCTGTCTAGAGGGAGAGCTTCAATTAAACTGACATGGCTGTGACCCCCCTCTGTAATTCAGGCTGGTGAGCAGAAGAGGTTTCACTCTGTTTTTGAGTAGATACTCTTGAACTGATTCATACCTGCCTATGCCAGCAACTGTTACTTCCTTTGTTCTGTGTTTCTGAAATCGTTGTGTTGCTCATCATCTCCTTCATAACTTCTGGTAGCTGAACACATTAAATAACACTAGGGCTACAGTAGCACATACTAGCACACACAGACACGGTACAGTTGCCAATGCGTGTCATTCATCTGTTTCTATCCCAACATGGGTGATAAGCCGGCCGCCCTCAACACGTCGTCTCTTTGTGATCCGCATTTTTTTGTCAGCTGCTAATGAGGCGCTTCTCAGTGTGGCGCTGAGCGGAGCTGCCGGGCCACTCGGCAGCTGAGGGGGGGGGCTGGCACGGTGGCCGCTCCCACGGGCCTCTGGGAAGCGGGCCGCTGCCAGCGCCAGCCGGGGAAGCAGCCGTGACTGAGGATGAGACGTGTTCTCAGCGACAGGAAACAGCTGCAGGATTTAGCCTCACTACCCTTGGCTGTTTGTGTCCTGCTGACGACCGCACCGCGCCGCATCTCCCCTATACCCACCATCACCGATGCATTCTCTGTCCTCTTTCTCCTGCCATCCTTCTAGATGGAAAAAAAGGAAGGAAAGAAAGCAAGACAGAGAATTGGGGTGAAAGAGAAGTGTGCTTTTTTTTTTTTTTTTTTTTTTTTTTTTGTCTGCGTGTGTCAGACCCAGGAACAATGGAGGCAGGGGGCCGGGGCGTGTTGAGGCTGGATGAGAGCTTCTTTAAGGGGGCTCGGCAGGGATCTGAAGGGGGAGTGGAGTGTGCCAGCGCATTCTCAGTCTCAAGGCCGTCCAGCCTGTTAGAGGTGAGATGGGCATGCAGCCTCTCCATCAAGGCAGTAGTCTGTCTTTTCAGCCCTTATGAGAGCCCTTCTGTGCTTCCCAGGGGGCTGGGGAAGGGACGTGGGTGCTGTCTGCCTCAGCCCCAAACAATGGACGCCAAAGACATAGGGAGAGCCACCCCACCCTACCCCCCTCAATACTCAGGCCCATACACCACCCTTGTGAGCCTCCCCCACCTCCTAAAGGAGCAGCGTCATAGGCATACCCACCCTTCCCCCACCTCCACAGTGTTAATCTGACGGCTTCACTTGTTGGTCACGCTGTGTGGAATGGCCAATAAAGAGAGGAGAAGGGCAGGGGGGTGGGGGGTGTGAGAGAAAAAGGAACAAAAACACATCAGACCCATGTCTGCCGTTAGCCCCTTATTATGGATGGAGCTCCACGGCTGTGGAATAGAGGGGTTGGTGGTGGGGAGGTGGAGAGGTTGGGGTGGATTTAGAGGCCATGGGCACATCAGTCACAGAGTCTCTGGATGAAGTCACCAGATCCAGGGTGTTATCCGTTTCTTTGTCCAGAATTGCAGCTGTGAGTCACAAAAAGCGCTGTGAAAGGGAAGCAATAGATTCTGTGTCAGGTCCTGTGACCTGACGGAGAAGGGAGTGAGAGGATTGGACGAGAAGCAGTGAGCAAACTTTTAAATAAGAAAATAACTGGCAAAATAACCGGGGTAATTTCTTTAATTCTCAAACGGAAAGATTGAAAAAAGCTCAAAGACTACTTGTACGGACATGCCAGCCTGCCACATCTGATTGCATCACCATACTGCGGATCGACTCGATATGCATCGATTTCCTGTGAAGATTAGCTCAAACGAAAGAACCCGGCAAACTTTTTCTCCCTTTTTAATCTCCCTATGAAATGACCAGCAGTAACACTGATTTGATCTGCTTTTTTACATCTGTGCAGTTTCCAGTTTCTCAAGCCTGTCTAAAACCCTATGGCTACATAGAACTCTTTGAAATAAACGAGGGTCTGTCAGGCAAGAAGGGAATAAATATGAGTTAAGCTTTCTTTAAAGTGGGTGATACATTGTGACTGAAAGGCCAGACTGCTTCTCGTCTTGCCTGTGAAGATATGGAAGACAGAGAAAGAAGAAGAGACAGATCAACAGATACTAATGCAATTGACATTCAATCTAATGATAAAAATAGCAGACATGGGTAGAGAAGACCAATAGCATTATATTGCCACTGTCTTTCATCTCGATTCTGATATTTTGTCATGAGTTTAAATTAATTTCTGGCTCATACATCAGATTTGAGTGAGATTTGGAGGACCATTAGTGCAGCACCATGTAAAAATCATATTTGTAAATGTTTTATTATCCCATTAGTATTTTTCAATCACTTGTAGTTTCTAAGTAGGTAAAGCTGTCACAACTATAGCTATAGAAGTCTAATCTTATACAATAGTCTTACACAACCAGGCTAATTGTCCGTTGGTAATAATTCTTTTCAATACATTTCTTTTATGGCTGTCAAAAAGGGGTGTACACAGCAATCAGACATGCCACACAGAGTCCAAACTCTCTCTGGATAAAAGGTTTCAGTGAAACCTCTAACTTCTGCACAGTAAATAGCCCAAGCCTATTTCTTTTTTCCCCACTCTGTTTGTTGTGTTGCTTTCCCTGGCTTTTTTTCTTATTAGCAGCCCGAGTCTTTACTATGGAAATTTTTTCACATAATACCCCACTGCCACATTCAGTCTTTCCAATAAATGAGCTGCGTCGACCTTAAGTTGCTCAGTCAGATACCCCACTGTTAGTCCTGACTGGGTGTCACTGCACATTCAAAAGGTTTAATCTCTTACAATAACCCCACTGTCTTGAGAGAAATTGCTTTTTGGCGGCCAGTGAAGAAACTCTGCACACAATGTTATTAAGCTCGGAGGGAGAGTGGGAGAAGGAAAGAAAAGAGAGAGAGGGAGAGAGAGAGATACAGAGAGAGAGAGAGAGAGAGAGAGAGACAGAGAGAGAGAGAGAGACAGAGAGAGAGAGAGAGACAGAGAGAGAGAGAGAGAGAGACCCCTGCCCATGTGGCTGACCTTTGAGGCGGTGAACACACAGACAGATATTGAGTGAATCTCATTGTGCAGAGAGAATGAATCTGTTGGCTTGTTAAATGCTGTGGCATATGGATATTTTATCTCCCTCCCACCCATTAATTGCTTTACTGTCAAACTGTTTTTCCATGCAAGTTCCTCTCAATGCAGTGAGCAAGGGAGAGGAAGGGGGGGGGGGGTGGAGGTGAGCAGGGACAGAGACAGCCAGAGCCTCTTTGGGACGCACAGCATCAGTCACAGAGTGTCTGGCTTTTTCCTGTCCTCTAGCAGGTGCGCAGCAGTATGGTGTCTGACCTTTCCTGCACCGCCACCGCTAGTGCTAGCGGAAACCTGATCTCCGCTCGCCGCGCGCTCTCTCTGTCTCCGCTGCACTCCGCCCACCTCTCTGTGCCATTGTTTGTGGCAGCCAGCGCATTTATCCTGAACGCTAGGATACAGCACTGACGCAAATTGCCGGCAGGTTTTGTTTTTGTGTGCATAGTGTGTGTGTCTGTGTCTGTGCGTGTGTGTGCGTGTGTGTGTGTGCTGCCTTGTGGTCCTATTTCATCTGGTGATTGGTGACATTGATGAATGCCGAGTAGGTATTTATAAGAAGTGATACCTGATGCTTAGGTGGAGGTAGTGGTATGAAATGAGATATGTTGACACCTATTGTATAAAGAGTGGGACTGCCAGATCACAGAATTCATTGCTTTATTCGCAATGACAAGATTTTTGGCACAACACTTTTAAATCTCCTCGGTGCCTGCTTCCTTAGGTTTTAGTACTTCAATAACCAAGACTTTCAAATGGAAAAAAGTAAATTCGCAGAATTATAAAACTTATGTCCTCCAAGAACTAGATGGGTCTTTGAACTTCAGAAGAGCAAGTGGGTGGTTGGATTGACTGCAAGCGCAGGCTTAGAATGAGTGCCCTCAAGATGATAAGATACTGAAAGAAGAGGCCCTTTGAACTACTGTGACAAATTTTCGCCTCGTTTCTGAAATAATGATAAAAACATGCGCCTTAACTCTTAATCAATCCCATTTGCATTTCTAGCACTATGACTTCCAATTTCATATTTTAATTGCCACGGCGATCTTGTCGCCCCACTCACCCCTCCAACACCCCCACCCCCCCCATTTCCCTCGATAGTTCATGGTTTCTTTTCAAAGTCTTTTTACAGCCCCAATAATGTGTCAGGCTGGCAAGACTCCCCACATTGTGCTTGAGTAAGTGACCCCTCACTGTTTCAGCGAAAATCAATACCACAAACCCACGGGTGCTCTGATGAGTAGGAAGGCACTGGCTGGAAGCGATGCGCAGACTGTCTTGTTTACGGCTTCGCTTGTTGTCCGGGTGATGCAGCCCAGCTGGCCACCAGACTCCCTGACCCTGTTGCCTCACGGGACACTGACCTTTGTCCAGGGTTCAGTCAGAAGGCATTTATGACTTTTTGTTTGGAATCTGGGTTGAAGGGTTGGAAGTCCGTTTCCAAACCGTTGAAGTAGCCTCCGTGCACCTGGTTGTAGGGATGAGTGTACACCACACTGTTATGCATGTGGACACGGAGCTTACATGCAGCAAGCATAATCATGTCCCTCTTGGTCATTGTTTGTGAAGGGCCAGTGCCTCTCTTTGGAGCCGCAGGCTGTCCCTCCGGTCCTGTGATGTAGCACAAGACTCGGTGTGAGTCACTCTCACATGTACATGGGTGTCCAAATCATCATCAGTGTGTCATCATCATTATCAGACCACCATGACGCAACCGAGTCTGAGTTGTCAGTCAGTGTGCGGATGATCGAGGGCTTTTTGTTTTGTGTCCGTGTCTGTCTTGCCCTGTTCAGACATCGCTGGCATTCCCCTGTTGGCAGCCACGGTGCCTGGGCATGTCAACACTCTAACGAATGTGTAATCACACGTTTGCAGGAGCTAATGGCCAGATTAATTCTCCCCGCAGATGTGTGGTAATGGCCGAGTGATTTGTTGTGCTGTGTTTTTTTCCTCTCTCGTGCTTGTTTGTTTTTTCTTCAGGATTTTTTTTTTTGTAGGAAATGTTTTAGCAATCTCATACCCCCCCTCTCTTTCTGTTGCTTTCTTGAGGTCTGTTGCTTTCCTTCATTCTTTCCTGTACTCTTTATCTTTCTTATCTTGGAGTTCTTAAAACACAGGCCAACAAGGCATGTGGACACAAGTGATTGCCATTGCTAAAAATGTTTTGAACATGGTCGGCAGTAATTTTCACCAATTGCTTTTAACTGGCTCCAACAAAAACAATCTTCTTTTATACTGTAGAATTAACAAATATGGTATTGCTTTTAACTGGCCCCAACAAAAACAATCTTCTTTTATACTGTAGAATTAACAAATATAGTATTACTTTGTGTTGTGCGTTATAAATCCCAGAGTTATAGTGCAGATCAGAATTTACAAGTAGAATTTAAAAAGTTGTCTATCAGCATTCAATTTTCATCAATCCACAAGGTAAATATTTCAAATTAAGTTAGGCTCGTTTGATATGTTTGACTTGGTTGATTGTACCCAGTCAATTTGCTGGGGGAGAGAAAATAAATGTGAAAGCTGATCTTATAATGGACTGGGGGGAAGCAGGCTAGCATATCACATTATACCAACAGCCTGGGGCCACAACCATACTGTTCGATGATGCGTTTAATCTACCTGCTTTACAACCTCATACAAATGAATATGATGGCTTCAGCATGCACTAACATCACTAACGTAAATCCGTAGAGAAAGGGGTACCAAATGAGCTATGGCTAATACAATTGATTTTAATGGCTGCCTGATTTAAAAAAGCATAAAATGAATGAAGTTGTTTCTGTTTGATGGTTTCTCGGGCAATGTTGCCCACTACTCCCGTTCTCTCTTTATGGCCCGCTATTTAGTGGTGTTTTAATGGAGGCTGATTGGCACCATACCTCAGGCAGCCATTATCATCAGAGGGATGGTTTTCTGCTGTAATCTGCAATTATGGGCACCATCACATGCCCCACAATCCTCTGGGCTGAAATGAGCAATCAGATCTGATGAGCATCCAGACACCTGTGTGCCCACCGTCTGCTATGGTTGCCCCTCTATTAGCACCCCTGGGTTTGTCCCTAGCCACTCCCCCTATTCATGTGGTCCGCGTCTCATCATCACTAATTCATTTTTTAACTTTGTTTTACACTTTCTTCCGTGTGATGTCTCTCTTTCTCACACACCCCCTCCTCCACCACCTCTCTTGTTCTTCATTCTCTCTTTGCTACTTCACACCTCCCCTGCCTGCATCCTCCCCACTACTTCATCATCGCTCTCTCGCTCACGTGTGCTGGCAGAAATCGCTTATTATCCAGATGGAGGACTTCCTTATAATGAGGTGTTTGTCACTGGCTGCCTCTGTTGGGTTTTATAAAAGCGAAGGTAGATTAGTGGGCTGAGGAGATGTGTATTGATCCCTATTGACAAGCCTCTCAGAGCCTTTAATGAAGGACATGCAGATGAGGGCCTGACAGCCTGTTATTTAACGGCACCATAACTGCACAAGGTTTCTCCACTCTAAAAGGAACATGCATCACTTATCATGGTTCACTGGGGACACTTACATGAGGCTATTTCTTCTCATATATGTTTCCTTTGGGTGTAGGGGAAAGGATTGAATGCATTATATGTGTAAAGAAATGCCTGTACAGAAAATGACTGTCCCCATGTGAATATCCTTGCTGGGGTCTCGGATGAGTTCAGAGCTTATTATCCATCATTTTGGTATGCATGTTGGCATTAAAAATATTTTGAAGTAGTAATGTAAAATTAAATTAAGTCCTACAAGAGGGTGTTCAATGCAAGCCATAGAATGCTGAGTCATAGTTGTTGTATTAAGCCCTCTTCAAAGTCAAAGTCAGCTTTATTGTCAATTTCTTCACATGTTCCAGACATACAAAGAGATCGAAATTACGTTTCTCACTATCCCACGGTGAAGACTAGACATATTTTACCAATTTAGGTCCACAGACAAACATAACATTCAAGTAAACAAAAAAGTAAGTAAATAAGTAAATAAGAGGGCACATATAATAATGAAAAAATAAGAGCAGCAAAATTTGGTTGAAATTGTGCATAGACAGTCAATAAAATACTAGTGCAAAGTCAGGCCAATAAAAGGCTTGGGTAGTTCTGTTTGACCTAAGTAAGAAAGAAAGTGGCATAGTGGTGCAAGTTATGTAAGAGCAGCAGAAGTGTTGTGTTTTCAGGACAACAACACCAAGTTGTAAAGTGTGCAAGTGTGCAAGTGGAGTAGTGCAGGCGGCCATTTTGGGTCCAATGTCCAGGATGTTATGTAGCTGAGGGTGGAGGGGGGAGAGGAGGGATAGAGTCCTTACAGCTTGGTGTATGAAGCTGTTGGTGAGTCTGGTAGTGCGAGAGCGCAGGCTTCTGTACCTCTTCCCAGAGGGTAGTAGATCAAACAGATTGTGAGCGGGGTGACTTGCATCACTCACAATTTTGGTCGCCTTGCTAAGGTGGGTGGAGGTGGGTGTGTAAATGTCGTTCAGGGAGGGGAGTGAAGCACCAATAATCCTTCCAGCTGTGTTCACTATGCGCTGCAGGGCTTTCCTGTTGTATTCAGTGCAGCTTCCGCCCCACACAGCGATACAGCTGGAGAGGATGCTCTCAATGGTGCCTCGGTAGAATGTGGTCATGATGGCTGGTGGAGCACTTGCTCGCCTGAGTTTCCGCAGGAAGTACAGGCGGCGCTGAGCTCTCTTCGCCAGTGATGCAGTGTTGGTGGTCCAGGAGAGGTCTTCACTGATGTGCACCCCCAGGAATTTGGTGCTGCTTTCTCTCTCCACCACAGCACCGTCGATGGTCAGTGGCAGGTGTTGGGTGTGACCTCTCCGGGAAGTCAACAACAATCTCTTTGGTCTTGCTGGCGTTCAGCAGGAGGTTGTTGTCCCTGCACCACGTGGTCAGATGGTCGACCTCCAACCTGTATTGAGTCTCGTCGCCCTTAGTGATGAGACCCACCAGAGTTGTTGTCGTCAGCAAATTTCACTATGTGATTGTTGCTGTAGGTTGCAGTGCAGTCATCGTCAGCAGGGTAAAGAGCAGCGGACTGAGCACGCGCCCCCTTGGGGCCCCTGTGCTCAGTGTGATGCTGCTTGAGGTATTGTTGCCAACACGTACTACTTGGGGCCTCTGACAGAGGAAGTCCAGTAGCCAGTTGCAGAGGTAGGTACTGAGTCCCAGTTTGTCAAGTTTGCAGATGAGTTGTTGTCTTTGTTGAGTCTTTGTTGCACATGTCACCTTTCTGTGGTCATAGCAGAAGTCCCTCTAGTCCCTCTGTGTGAGGAGAGCTTCTCCAGCTCCTAAGCAGGCACTCAATTGATTTTCTAATCAACTCTCAGCCCATCTCTTCAGATTTATCATAGGTTATGATGTCATTCTCTGTCTCTGGTAAACCAGCGAGTGTGATTCTCTCCTGACCAACTGGCTCTCTCCCCCTTGTCCGCAGCAACCGGCTGGCGCCTAGCAACCACGAGCGGATACAGCGGCTGCGCCACGAGTTCCAGCAGGCCAAGCATGAGGACGATCCAGATGACCGCAGGCGCACGTACAGCTTCGAGCAGCAGCCCTGGGTGAGTGTGTAAGCCCCGAGCCACTCGCGACCCCGTCGCACATGTCTTGCAGCCCCTCGGCCAGCCGGCCCGGTCCCATCCTAACTCTCGCTCAGTCACTAACCTCCCTCCCAGCAAGCCACGCAGCGAAGCAGCTGCCTCTTGTCCACCACTAACCATCCTTCCTGGCATGACACTACAAGGGCCAGCAGGCCACTGCTGCAACTAATGCTGATTCTGCTCACTTCACCTCACATGGTCTGTGACAAAGACTTTGGAAGACTTCAGGATTCTATTCTCACTGCTAGGAAGCAGATCAGTTAGTTGTTTGACTGCTTTCGTCAGATGTCTTGGGCTGCTCTTTTGGTTATTTATTATCCTATCTGGCTAGCACAAGATGGCTTGTCTGATGAAATCTTGTCCACTGACCTTTGACCTCAATCTAATGACCACTCATATGTCTTTCAATGTGCCTTTTGAAATCCCTGGGTAGTGGTGGCTCACAAAAAAAGATCATCTGCCCAGTATGACAAATAGAAAAAAAAAAATAGCTCTGGTTCTCATGGGAATATAATGAAGGAATGGGTTGAGGGTATTCTTGACTGAATTTTAAAACAACTTTTAACAGCTTTTACACTTGTCTTATAAAAATGTAAGTTTCTTAAAATGCAATGATGCTTTTCATTATATTAAACTTGATATAATGTTTAGTGTTATGTTATATAATCAATAAATCAGTGTATTGTTTAAGTGTGTTTCGCACTATGTTTGATAGATGGTACAGCTTGTTTTTGTCTTTGATTGCTGTTGTGATTGTATTTAACATTGCTTTTGACAAGAAACAGAACTACATCTCCCACTCTACCCCTTGCCTAAACTAATAAACAGTCTATGATCAGATAGCCCACAGTCAGATTTGTTACAGGTATGTTTGTTGGATTTACTGTGAAGTGTATGTGTTTTCACACTGCTTTCCCTGTAGCTTTCTGTTTGGTTTACATTCCAGGGTGAGAGGCTACGCATTATTTTTTCCTTATCAGAGTGTTACAACAATATACAAGGCTCTGCTGGCTGGGAACTTAGTCGCTCAGGGTCAGAGGTCACATAGTTGTGTGTCTTTGCAGTGTAATGGTCTGAGACAGACATTTTTTTGGTCTTGTGACTTCCTGGTATAAGTGCACAGAGGGATTTTAAAGGATGACAACGTAATTACCTTGAACAATTTGTCTGTTTCCCCCAAATTGCAGGTCATTGTGCTGACCTCTTCCCTTGCCAACAAGTATTACGCCTTGTACATTTTAACATGACTGTTCTTTTATTTCATTATTATTTTCAACTGCCAAACCTTATTTTTAGGCTCTCATTTCCAACAGTTTTTGCTCTCCACCCCCTTTTCTTTTTGTTGGAGAGGAGCCTAGTGCTTTTTCACTTTGTTGTCAAGCTTGTTAAGATGTACTCTTTCGAGATGTCTTCCCAGAGTAGTTTCCTCATGTCAGTCTAACTTTTCTAGAAGTTCCAGAGGACTTGCAACTTGTGCCCTTTTACCGCATCTCTGATGAATCCTTCATGTTAGCACGGCAGCCCCAAAGAAAGCGTGTGAGCTCTTATTTGCCATAGCTCAGCTGTGTTGTTTGCTAGATCAATGCATCAAAGCCCACTGTCATTGTTGCTGCAGGAGAGAAGTTCAAACCCTTCTATTTGCTCAGCAAAAAAGCCAGAGCTGCCTGGGCTTAAAACGGCTCTAATTGCTAGCGATTGTTTACATTGTTGAAAGTCTTAGAGGTATTTTGAGCAGTAATAAAATACGGGGCTCTGTTGGGAGCTGGTGGTCTGCGGGATTAATGACTGGTCTATGGCCTTCCCTCTAAACTGTGCTGGTTTAAAGTGACAGGGCCATGTTCCCTGAGCAGGCTGGAAGTAGCTTTGATTCAGGTTTCACTGCATGTCAAATGTCAAGTTCTGACACGTTTCTGTCAGGGACAGGCTTCAGGTTTTGCCACCTTTGTGTATTTAACATGCCAGATGATTGAGGTCTGGTGTTAGGTAAATTATTCACATTTATCAGCCCAATATGGTACCATAAAGAGAACATTTCTCAAAAAGGCCAACTGTCAGGCTTTACTACTTTGAGTACAATGTTTAGGGTTCAGTGGTCATTGCTTTTAAGAACGATAATCTACAGAACATAGTTCATAAACACTTACAGGAGCCCTTAAACAGTTATGTCAAGTAGAGGCAGTGTGGTAACAATTATACATGCTCTGCTTCCTTCTTCCTGTGACAAGAGCCAGAGTTTCACATGCACACATTCACTAAATCCACCTCCGAGCTTTCAATCTCATCTCTTCGACACCACTGAAAAACACAAAACACATACATACAAGCCTGCGAGTGTATGCCCGTTTGACGTTGATTTAGTGCTGGTAGTGTGCTGTTTGCTTTGCGGTCGTGCTGATCTGTTGTAAGCCCCTGTCATTCATCAAGCCTGCCTGATTGGTGTTAAAAGCTGACATATGAGAGAGGGAGAAGGAGAGAGAGGGAAGGAAAGAGGGTGTGAGAGAGAGAGGGATTGGTGAGAGAGGTTGATAGAAGGCAGTTGTGGACAGGCTCAGAGTTTTTCTCCTTGATCTCTGTGGGAGTTAGATCCTTTAGAAATGAATGTGGAGGCAGATTTAATCATAGGACCATGATTTCTCGTGTGTCCGCACTGTAATGTGTTTTGTTTTTTCCAGTGAAAAATCTGAATCACTATCTAATCATTCGATTTAGAATAAGATTAATGTACCATTTCAGAATGTTCCAGAATGTTCCCTCCAGACCCAATCAAAGCAGAGAGAGTGCAGCGCCCAGCGTGAGTGCATGAGCGAGGCTCCGTGTCAGAGTGTAGGGAGTGTCTCCTCTGTCTTTCATATTAGGCCTCCAACACCCCTGAGGCAGGGTAACGGTCCAGCCCGGGTCAGGAGAAAGAATGTTGGGGCAGCACTACAGAGCGACCAGTAATCGGCCTCAGCGTTTAATGCCTGTCTTAAACCTTCTCCAGTGTGCAGGCAATTAGCGCTGTCCAGTTTGCTTTCCCTCCCACATTGCTGCTTTTTGTTTAGTGGGGGTGGAGGGACTTTCCAGATGTTCATCGTGAGCAGCCTGTGTTTTCCAGAGGCTGGCTGTGGCGAAGAGTCATCTCTCTAGTCGGCCTGGCTCCTCTCTCCCTGTCTCTCCCTCCCTTTCCCCCTCTCTTTCTCATTTTCCCACTCTTCCTGTTTTTTTCCCTCTCACTCACACTCTCTCTCTCTCTCTCTGTCTCTTTCTCTTTCTCTGTCTGTCTGTCTGTGTTGTGCATGGCCACACAGAGAAATATGTCGTTGTTATACTGGTCCCTGAACAAAGAGCAGAGAAACAGTCTCATTAGGTTTTCATTTATGTGGATTCTTCCCAGTCTCCTGTGAAATGCTGCCCTGGCAAAGGCCTCAGCTGGGCTGCCTATTAGAGCAGGATTGCTTGTTTCACACCAGGAAGCATTGCCTCTTCAAGTCAGTTATTCTGTGGACTGTATATTGTGTTAGTATTTGGAGACGCTGATGCTTGATGCCCTGATGCGCTTGGTGACATTCGTGCTATATTGTAGATGCGTCTTATTTCATCTGTTAAACTGCGGCGAAGCAGAACATGGTGGAATATTCTATCACGCTAACAATATTATCCCAACACTATTGTGTTGTCAGTTATGATTGAGCTTGTAAATGTTGGACCACTGTGATTAGGTGTTAGCGGGCTGAATTACTCAGTTCTTTTGTTAGTGCAGTTGCAGTGGTTTCCCATGCACCGTTTGTCCAGAGCTGTCTCACTATCGCACATGGCCCCACGGTTAGGAAAGGTTATCAGCATCGCACTAAATTAGCCTAACCCCAGTGCTCTCTGGCGGCCAGTAGAACAATGGACGGTTTCATACATAGAGGAATGCCTTAATGCGATAGCAGAGTGGGCAATCCGCAGATAACATAACTCACAACTCACATATCTTGATTATTCTCCCTTAAGAATGGGCGCCTAAGATTACTCCACATCCTTCTCGTTCTGTTTCGCAGATAAGATTATCTTAACTGAAGTAGAGGCTTGTCTTAAGTCTCTAGCAAGTCTGTAGTGCTAGTCTCCAGGCTTCTGTATGTTCATTCAGTGTGTTCTGTTGGCGTAGCTCCTAGCTTATGGAGGTTAAATATGTAGTATAAATGATTTATGGCATGACACCCTGTGTGGAGTCCCAGACTCAAGACCTTAGTTGTTTTCTGTTGAAACTGTATCTGCCCTGTGACTTGACTAAAGGAAACCGCCATCCAACTTGAGATTGTTGTCTTTGCTGCAGGAACTGAGCGTCAGTCCCAAGGTTTCAACCACATATGGACTGGGGCATGTGGTTAATAAAGCCGGCGAATTGGCACCAAACTTTTCTTTCAGCTACTTTCCGTTTCCGTCTCTCTTCTTCTGTCTCCCTCACTTCCTCTCTTTGTGTGTCCTTTTCCTTCTTTGGTGTGTAGCCTGCTTTTTATGTGTCAAAAGCATTAGCAGAGAAACACCTTCCATATGTGTGCTGTGTATGTGTGTGTGTGTATGTGTGCGAGGAGGGACTCTGGAAGTCATTGTGTACCCGGAGACGTAAACAACAGTATATGTACAACATAGGAGGCCGGGTTTAAACCATCATGCACGCACTGACATGCTATGCTGCTGGCCCATCTGGACTTGCATGGATGGAATGAATAGGGGTTTTTACGGGTCAGACTCTACAGTAATCACAACTATTATAGTCTGTTTTTTATCTGCTTCAGAGGTCTTAGGTTGAAGTCAACATTTGCTCTGGGGAATAGCGTATTTTGGATAGCTGCAAATGATTTTCAAAATGGTCTCATTTGGAAAGCTGTAGAGCCTTCACAGAACAGATGTCTTTGTTCTTGTCTCATCCCTTTGTCTTTGTTTCTACCCTTCCTCTGTTCTCCTTGCCCTTCTCCAACCTTTTCTGTGTATGTACTGTACATGCAAATAATTGAACTATAATATATGTATTCTATTTTATTGACAATATTTTCTTGTGATTGAATTTCACAGTGAAAAAGGGACATAGTTTAGATTTAATTTCAACAAATCCCATGGTCTATAAACCATTGTCATCCAGCAGACCGTCAAATAATCTGATTTCATGTCCTGCCTAATTCTATTATCCAGAGTGATTATTCCTCAAAGCTATGTATCAGGAATCCACAAAGTAACACTGTCTGTGTTGATAGAACAGGTACACACACACACACACACCTTCTCATCTCTCTCCTTCAAGGTTATTCTCTCATTTCTTTAAATTACATTAAAAGTATCTTTGCCGTGACTTAATTATTTTGCCCAAATGTAGTGTTTAGCCAAAATGAAATAATTTCATGTTGCCCGTCTCTGAAATTAATGTGATATGGTGTTACGGACTGAGGCATCTCATGGAGGCAGACATGTTTTGCCAGTGTAATTGGAGAGACCCCCAGCTCTATTGCTTTGACACACATGTGTAATAGTTTTACTTCCATTCCTTGGTGAGGGCTTGTTCCTGAGTGACAGTTAATTGCACTGTTATTGCAGCTGTCTGTAGAGCTGGCAGAGACCATGTTCTTAATAGTCTATGCTGGAATAAATATCACTGTACATGTACAGTATATAACCTGGAAAAGCAGGGATAAGTGTGATGAACGATTTTAATTTCAATTAAACGATTTTTAATTTTAATTTCATGTATGTTTCATGACAGTAGTCAAAGGTAGATGGAGCTATAAACTCAAGCTGAGATACAGATGCAGACACACACTCACACATCCAGTGACAAATCCAGTCAGACATTTCCTGCTTTGTCATATTGCATGCATTAGTCACAACTGTGATACTGTATCTGTTAGCCATGCCAACAGTGACCAACATGCCAATTAGTAGCCATACACATCACCAGCACACCAGCCACATCCTTTGCATTACTCACACACTGAAGACCACTAAAGAGGTCAGGGATGTGTGCAGTGTGCATCTGTGTGTGTGTGTGTGTGTGTGTCTATGTTTGTGTTTATGGGTGTGTGGTTGAAAGAGGATGTGCGCATCTCTGACCAAACTTCCTTTGTCGATTGTTGTTTGTCTAATTAACACATGCTACTCTTGCCAACACTAACCTTGCTTAATGATCTCTTTAGAGATGCTGCAGCGCAGTCCAAAGGGAGGCAACATGAAGGGGTTTATCTCATCTGCATGTGCTCTGTGGGGTGACTGACTGACTCAGTGGCCTTCTCAAATTAGATTTGATCAGCTATAGAGCTTTATTTTACAATTAGTTGTAGGTGTATGAAATTGCAAACTCAGTTAAAGCAGTTCTTCTTTGTGTGTGTGTGTATGCGTGTATGTGTGCGTGAGCGCGCTTTATGACTGCATGTACGTGTGTGTTTGTGTGTTAATGATAGCATGTGTTTTTGTGAATGTGCATGTGTGTGACTGTGTGGACAGATGTGTTTCCTTGTGTGGTTTGCTGTTTACTTGTTTGTGTTTTTAAATAGTTTCGTACAGTAGTAACTGGGTGTCCATCTGGGTTCGTGGATATGTGTTTGTCTGTGTGTGATGCCAAGTGCGTAATGCAGCTCTGAGTAACATATGTGTGTGTGTGTGTGTGTGTGTGTGTTTGTGCTCCAGGCTAACACAGGTTCCTACACGCAGACTGGGCGGCACTCGGTGTCTGTGGAGATGCAGATGCAAAGGCAGAGGCAGGACGACAGTAGAGACGCCTTCCAGCAAACCCAAAGACAGTACAACTCCCTACCACGGTGAGCAGCTCTCTCACTCACACACTCTCTCTCTTGCTCTCTCGCTCTCTATGACTACCCCCTTCCCCTCCTCCTCCCCCCTGTGTGTTATTCCTGATTATTTGGCAATTCCACATACAGTAATTTATTGTGAATTAACCGCATTGTATATAAACCACAGGACATGGTTTTATGCAAGTTAAAAAAACAAAACCATATTTATACCATATTAACTGCCATAACACACTACCCGTGTATTAACCTCATAGCAAAATCATTGTATTAACCGGTTAATAGTTGGGGAATTATGGGATCTATTCTTTATCATTTTTCATCTATTATATTAAACGCTTTTCTTGTTCTTATCTGCATCTCCCAGTTGCCTCATTTGGCATTTTCCCTTTAAAATGATCTTTAGCAAAAGCTAGATCCAGCTCATCACTGCTTCTGCCCAATTCCTCTAAAAGCATCACCATTGCATTCTCATTCCTGACGACCATTTTGTGCGAATCAGTTAAAGTAATTCCATTAGGCTGTAATGGCTCTCACCCTCTCCCTCTCTCTCTTTAATGAGTGTGTGGGGCCACAAAGAAACAGTGACTTACTGTGTCCGAATACCCACGGGGCGTGGGGAGAATGCCCCCCTCTAAAAGCCAATAAAGGCTCGCTACAGCGACGTGTTTTCCAAAGGAAGTTTATCTTGGCAACCCCTACCATTCCCCCGAGTTGAGCTTCGAAGGGGTATCTGGCATTCTCTCCATCTCTCCTTTCCCTCCACCTCTTTCTTTGTATATTTTTTTGTAAATGTCAACACAGCAGCGAGGGACTCTTGGTCTGGGTGCATTTTTGTTCTCTCCTGAAGGCCCTCTCTGATATCATTGTCTCTGTTTTGGACTGTCAGGCTGATGGTGTGTCTGTCTTATGCCTGGTCTGTGACCAGACCCCCTACTACTGCATGTTAAAGAGCTCACCAGTGCTGCCATTCTGCTCTGTCTTGTCTGTCTTTGTCTCTTTCTGTGTCTATCTCTCTACGTTACTCTCTTTAAACTTTTTCATTATTCAATTGTGTATTCCTACAGTAAATCTGAAACTCCTATGCTTGAGTGAGACTCAGCCTGATAAAGTTTGACAGCGTGTTTGAGTGAATTTATTGCCGTTTCTTTGGGACATGTATTTTCCTTGCAGCGATTTTCCAGTCTGAAGCCCAGCCAGGTCTAGCATGCCGAGCTGAACCATTATAACATGGAAAGACCCGCTGTATAAATGGGTCCTGCTACAGTTGTTTTCCAAAGTATCAAATTATGTTCTTTAGGTAATTACCAAAGGAATTTATAGCCAGAAAGCATATGTTTGTGTGTGTGCGTGTTTGTGTGTGTGTGTGTGTGTGTGTGGGTGTGGGTGTGGGTGTGGGCGTGTCTGCATGTGTGTGTGTGTGTGGTCTGACATTATTGAGTGCCTATTTTTACTGGCCACATTATAGGTGTACCTTAGAAATACAAAATGTCCAAATTAGCCAGCAAGGAAAAGAATGCATATGACAGGTCAGTGAAGGCCTCTGCCCACCAGTCATCATATGAAAGCAGGTCCTCGCAGAGCTCACTGGATCAATGCAGATCCTGATATACTAATCAATAAGTGCACGGTGCACCCACGGTCTTCCCTGCCCTTTGACATGCCTCGCTCTCATCAGACAGCGACCTCATTCTGGACGCACGTCAGATTTGAAGAGGCAGGAGGTTCGGACCTGACAATTCCCATGGGAACGTAGTGGTAGACAGCACCCCCACCCCCCCATGCGTTTCATCCAATAATCTCATACCATGCTCTATGCAGAGGTGGGGGTTAGGGGGGTTAGAGGGTTGGTGTGAGATGACTTTTGACCCAAGACAGGATCAGCGTCAAAGGCAAAGACTAGGGAATGGCTCCTTAATTAGGCATCAACAAATGTTGTGCATTCAGTCGTGATTAAGTATATAGCTGACAGCAGTATCGTAGTGAGACTCTTGTCTAACTGAGACATCAGATTGCTTTTTCACTGAGCCTTCTTGTAGCATATTGATGAGGTAGTGTTCACATGTGCAGAGCCGGCTTTGGCTAATGAACAAATATGCCAATGGAATGGGATTTACTAAGACGAGAGAAAGAGACAGAGGAGATCCAGATGATAAGCGTATGCAGTGATTAGCTGTAATAGAAGTCATGAGAAATTGACCGCAGGTCTGACCAGCCATCCGATGTATGCATAAATGAATGCAAGCACAAACAGAGACACAAACACGTATACATCCACAGTGGTCTCCTGCTTTCAAATAAATACAATTTGGAGACCTCCAACTAAAAGAAACAGTGGTCTATGTAAGGTTGCATGTTTATTAACACCAGGTCTGTGCTGGGCGATACTTTATTGACGTATGTCTTTGCGTTTGTGTATACCCTTTGACCTGATTTACTCCAAATACACAGAAAAACAGAAACCCCATTGAGTATAAAATAGCGGTCCCCTGCAGTCCAACATCCCAATTCGGTATGCTCTAGTTCTGCCATTCTGAATTCAGTCCCCATTTGTTGTTATGTCATTCCTACAGTTAAGTCTCCTTCTAACCAAATTACAGTGAGCAATTCTGCATTTGCTGTTGTCAAAAGACAAATAGTTTTGTTAGACGAAGGCACGTATATCTATTAATCATGCCCATTTATTCATCCGCCAGGAAGGCAGACCCCAACATTCATACCCACTCCACTTAGAGTAGAGTTGCAGGGTTGAGACGTGATGCTAACTAAGAAATAAACCTCCATATCCAACAAGCATCATGTTTTTGTAGGATGAGTCTGAGTAAGTTTAGTTGACTAGTGTTGTTGTGGTTGACCTACAGCAGGGGTTTTCAACTGATTGTGAACCAGGGACCACCATTCTGACTAATTATATAACGCCAGGACCACCACTGAACAAAAATACTGATTCCCACATTGCAACTACATTACTGAATCCATGGTCAGGGACCACCAGCAATGTCCTCACAGACCACAAGTGGGCCGCGGACCACTGGTTGAAAACCCCTGACCTACAGTACATACCAGATATCCATTTTCTCTCTCTTTCTCTCTTTCTCTCTCTCTCTCTCGTTCGGATACACCATTGACACAACATTGAACAAATCTATTCATCTATTTATCTGAATGACGTGCTTTCATCACATTGATATGAGTGCCTTTTTCATATCAGATGGAGTTGTCACTCTGTGCAAAATAGCGGCGTTTGTTTCCTGATGTCTCCTTTTTATGCAAGTCATTTCAGTGGAAGACCTTGACAATAGACTGTGGTGTTACGTGACTGCAGTCAGAGTGTGCAGGCCCGTTGTGGCATGCTCAGCCATTAAGTGGAGAGAATAGGCCATCCAGAATAGAGCACGCGGTCCCTCACAACAGTGGGGGAGGAAGGGCGTGTGGTGGGTTGTGTGCCAGACTTAATGTACGTGTGTGTGAGTGTGTGTATTGCTCCTTCATTGTCTTGTCACAGTGTGATCTCCGAACCCCTTTTAAGCGCGCAACGCCAACCGAGTGTGAATGGAATCTTCTCTCTGCAGTGCTAAAAAAAAATTGCCTGGCGTCCATGCTGCTTCTACACTCAAGCATCTAATGGAGGATAATAACGGTGGCTGTACTGCCCAAGCGATTGGGATGGGAGAGTGGGGGGGAGGTAGCTTTTAGCTGCTTCACTGGGAAAGGGTGTTGCTATGGTCTTCCATCAGTCAGTCAGAAGACTGGCGACAAGAGACGTGCCCATCAATGCGGACGTCAACATGAGGCAGCATTTACTGTCTTGTCTGCTCAATGGGCCTGTCTGGCCCCTTCTGAGAGAAATGATTGGCTGGAGAGATGGATGGGTGACTGTGCAGATGGATGAGTTTAAACATCTTTTCCCGTTGTGTCCACTTGCAGGCATCCTCGTAAGAATCCTAGCACCGTCTCTCAGGATTCCTGGGATCGCGTCTACCCGCCAGGAGAAGGCTTCCAGACGGCCAAGGAGAACCCGCGCTACTCCAGCTACCAGGGCTCTCGCAATGGCTACCTGGGCTCGTCGGGGGGAGGAGGTTTCAACGCGCGCGTGCTTCTGGAGACCCAGGAGCTGCTGCGCCAGGAGCAACGCCGCAAGGAGCAGGAGGCCAAGGCCAAGCTAGAGAGCAGCACGAGCGCCAGCGCCACCCCCAACAGCTACGGAGAGCCCCAGGGGGACGCCTCGCACCCCCACCCCCACCCCTACCCTCACCCCCACTCCCAGTCCCCCTCCCCCTCCCCAGGCCCCCTCACCCCCACCAAAGGGCCCTACCGGCAGGACGTGCCGCCCTCCCCCTCTCAGTTGGCCCGGCTCAACCGGCTCCAGTCTGTGCAGGAGAAAGCGCGGCCATTTTACTCCTGAGGAGAGAAAGGGAGAGCAGGTTGAGAGCACAGAGAAGAGGAGGAAAGGACTCGCGGAAACCGCAGCAATAATGACATTTGGAATGAGAACAAGCTTGTGGAGCTAGTGAGCTTCAAAATTGTGAGAAACAAAAAGCAATTTTTATGGGATAACTGTTTTGTTTTTGTTTATTTGTTTGTTTATTTGTTTTTTTATTATCTGGTTGTGTTTAATTCTGCATCTTCCACTTGTCTGTGAATTTGTTGTTTTGGGGACTTTGCTTTGTGAAGCTATTGTTTTGATACTTTTGTTAACACTACATCTACCCCCTTCTTCCATAATCTGTGCCTTGATATGTATGACTGTATGCATGCATCTATGTGTGATGAGGCCACATGTAATGTAATGTAGAATGCTCTGAATTTAGAAAGCTGCAGCTTTTTACCCTGACAATCGGAATGATCTTCTAGACGTTCCCTCCAAGGCCTTCCTCTGCATTTGGACACTCGCACAAGCTTTCCCATTTCAAGTCCAGCTCATGAGAGACATTCAGGAGGTACTGTTCTGTTCTTTAGTGTGCATGTGGCAGGAGACACGGCAGATATTATCACATTAACCATGTGTACTACGCATTGTGTGTGTGTGTGTGTGTCTGTGTGTGTGTGTGTGTGTGTGTGTCTCTGTGTGTGTCTCTGTCTGTGTGTGTGTGTGTGTGTCTCTGTGTGTGTGTCTGTGTCTCTGTGTCTGAGGGTATGCACACGCGCCTGCTGTGTTAACTAGCATGGCTGAACAGTGGGGGGAACCCTTTGGCTGAGGGTCATGGACGTAAGCCTCCTAGGAAATCCTCTCAATCTCAGTCACGCTCTTCACTTTGATTCATGGTCATTGGCTCTTCCCTCTGTGTCTGTTTTCTGTCCCTTCTCCCCACTGTTGTCTGTTCTCCTCTCTGGTCTTCAGACGAAGGTGATTCCTTAGATCCTCTTACACCCTGAGTGGCCCCTATCCTGGGAATTAATTTTGTATAAACAAGGTCAGGGATGTGTTATTAATTAATGTTACTCATGAAAAATTCATTCATGTTCACTTGGTTGGGGGTGTGAAATGTTAGCTTTTGTGTTGTGTATCGGATGGCTGTGTGTCACCATTGCTTTCTGATGTGTGCACGTATGTATCTGAGTGCAAACGTCTGTGTGTGTCTGTGTGCAAATGTTTGATTTCTTTGGCCCTCATCTTGACTTTTGGATGAGGTTAACGGTACCTTTGGCACAGTCTCCCTGTTAGGGTTGACACTTTTCCATGCTCATTGTTTCATGGTACAGGTTAATGGGACCCTTCCCACACCGCTGACATGTATTAAATTGCTCGACACAGAGGTGCTCATGTTTCCACAATGTAGCCTGAGCCTCAGACCCAGCAATGCCTATCGAAACCTTGTTAAACCTACTGCCATACCATGACAAAATTAAGACTTTTGAGTCGAAACGTTTTAACTTTAATTTGAATCTACATTGGACAGGCATTGTGGGTTTATGTATTGTAGGTACATATTTGAGTGAGTGTGCTTGGTCTGGGTGTGTACGTGTGTGTGAATGGGCAGGGCAGTACCTGCCATACGATGTTGCTGTGCGTATGCACAACCACACAGAGATCAATAGTTATCAATAGTTCATTTTACCTAGTCACTCTATGTGTAGATGGTTTAGAGCAACTGACTTCTCTCTACACCCCCCCCTTATTTTTCGACCGTTTAAGCTTTAAATGCTGCCCGTCGAGTTGATATTGTACATAAGCATGACTGTAAGGATGCTACATATATGGGACATCTGAAGCACTGCTTTTGCCATCTAAAGTCAGAAGCCATCTAAAATGAAACAGAAACAGGCACAAATGGCAGACACTTGCCAACGTTAGGTTTGTAGGTTATGAGGTGTTGTTTCCTTCTGAGGTGTGTGTGTTTGTGTTTGTGTGCGTGTGCGTGTGCGTGTGTGTGTGTGTGTGTTTGTGTGCGTGTGTGTGTGTGTGTGTGTTTGTGTGCGTGTGTGTGTGTGTTTGTGTGTTTGTTGATGGTATGGGAGCACAAATCCAGCAGCTGTTTTTGGTACTTGTACCCTTTTCATATTTCATATGGGGTGTTATATTTTAGCCCTGGATGTAGTTCAAGTGCCTTTAAGGGAGAGATTTTTTATCATGTTATCATGTCATCTAATGCACATTGTTTTTATCTACATGCCATAATTGTTTTTTTGTGGGTACGACAAATTGTTCTTTTGTGTTTTTTTTATTTCCACAATGCTTTTTATTGTAATCAATTGAAAAAGAAATGTATATGTAATTATGATCATAATAATATTAATAGCGAAGGTGGTAATCCTCTTCACATTGTATTTTAAGGTATTTTTCATAGTCTTTTTTTTATCAATTAGTTACTACGGTGACCTGAGAGAACTCTTGTCTGCACAGTGCAATTGGTTTTTTACAACTTTTACTTGGTGTATTAAAAGTGTAAACAGCATCTTTCTGTGTACATATCAAATCAAGAATAAAAAGGAAGGCTGTTTCTTTACAAGTTTACAATGAATATTATGGATGATATCATTATTTTAACAAGACGACCAACCCTCATATAGTTGTTCCTTATCATTCATTCAGTCATTCAGACTGAAACATGTATATTCTTTGTATTTACCGAACATTAACAGAACTACTAAATTGTTAAACCATATCCCAAAAAAGAGATGCAGAGATTCATAAACAACCATAGGCAGTAACACAACATTGGAAACGTGTACATTTAGAGACATCCACTTAGAACTGTTACATTTTTGCACCCATGAACGTCACTCTTTTTTGTAATTAATCTTTGTCAGAACTAGACAATCTTTAGGGTCCCATGGTTTAAAACATGCTCATTGTATAATTCTGTAGAATCTGATTGTTGTGACTATTGCCACATGCAATCATGGTGTAACATTGCTTGCTAGCAGTTTTTATGTACTGTATCACAGGAACAGTGGTGACACAGTGTTAACCTGGTAATTAAATATATTTAAATGAATGTTCCCTTTCAGACTGTTCATGAATGTCATTGGGGAGAAGCTATATAACGAGATAGATAATGTCCAACCAGCTGGTTAGTATCACAGAACAAAGCCTTATCTTTCAAATAACAGAAAAATCACAGAGTCCATTGCACATAATAAATGGTTTCTATCTTTTTAAGATTATTCAAGTTCAACTATCTTTCTTAAGAATAGTATTGCCTCTGTGCTCTCCTGTTAACACTAGGGGCTACATACTTCAAACATGAGATTGAAGTAGAGGAAGAAACAGACAAGAGATGAAAAAATGCATTCTTTTCTTCTTCAACCGACCTCCTTTAATCTTTCGCTCTGATTCAGTGGCTCACTTAAAGGATGGGCTGGGAGCGACGCTGGAGTTTGGCACGCAGACTCTCCCCGTGCTGCAGTTAATGACTTTGAAGGGTGTGGGAGACAGCGGTGGAGATTTATGGAGGCCCAGGTCTGGAGGAGGTCCGGAGGATAGGGGGCATCTGGCTGGGCCTGAGCTCTGGAGAGGAAAGCCAAAGACGGCCACTCTCCACCAGAGAGGCGGGGGGGCTCAGAGAGAATCCATCTGTTCCCTTCCACTGTAGGTGAGAGAGCGGACCGTGCAGGAAAATGTATTCTGTGTTTCACTTGTGAGATTCCTTTGAGTCTCTGTTTGTCTGTGAGGAGGTGTGTGTGAAAGAAAGAGGTGTATGTGTGATCTGGATATATCAGCATGGTGGAAAGAGCATTTCCTGTAAACAGAAGGCATATGCCGTATGATGATGTAACGAGTTCTTGTTTACTCGGTCTTCAGAGGAAAGTGTTGGTGGTGAGAGTGTAAGTGGGAAGAGCAATAATACTGTAACCTGCACACCATCATGGAGCCGACGAGAGAGTGTATCCTTCCCCAGTCGGTTGAGTGTGAGTGGGGCAGGCTGGTGAAAGAGGGCCCTGGCTTATGAAATTCTCAGAGGTTCTTGCCTGTGGACCCATCTCTCCCAGAGCCCCGAGAGAGACCAGGTTTGAAGGCTTGCCTTTGGATGAACTCAGGCACTGCTCAGCCTTCTCATGCAAAACACCTTCTGCGTGGAGGGATCTGTTTTGTCTCTGTGATCGTATGTGTCAGCCAAGGATAGCGTGTCCTCACCCACACTACCATGTTCGGTATAGTGTAGTGATTGGCCATGAAGGCATTAAATGTGGAACAAATTGTGCTATGCTGCTCTCTCTAGTGAATGACAAGACTTGGCAGAAACATGAAACACATCAGTGCTCTTGTGTTTTCACTCAAATGTCTTCTAACTATGTTTTGGATGCTATTGTATTCCTATGCTTAAAGTAGTTCAGCCTTGTTAAAAAATATTCAGATACATTTTTTTCTTGCTTCCTCTCGTGTCACTTCCCTGAACAGTTGTAAATGTCTCCCACATTGGTATCTCTGTTACAAATGGATTGTCACCTGTGTTATATATGTCCCTCTGTCCTCAGGTAGGGAGATCCTGAGAAATGTAGCAGGGTTTTCAGTTGTTCTAGATAAGTGAGAGGATTGGATTTCGCAATGGCATGGTCCTCTCTTCATCTAGATGTCATGGCCTTCAGTCTCGCGTGACAGGCCGTAGGAGTCCTCTGGTAGTCCCACGGCCTAGCAGTGGCCCATCATCACTCATGCTACAACACCTCCGAGCCCCCTACGGCCCTCTCCAATCCCCCACAATGCACTATAAAAAGCAGCGCCCTCTCCTTGCACTCTATAATCAATAGCAGAAGACTGGCTGTCAATCCAGGGGTTTGATTTCATTATGGCTATGCTATGCGCTTAACCTGCGCCGCCTGGGATCAAACTGTAACTCGGCATTGTTGGTGAAAGTGTGTGTGATATGAGTAGCAGATGTACTTTGGCTTTAAGGAGACCAACCAGGAGACCAGCAACTAATGACCACATGTGTTCTTTCTCTCCTCTTGCTGTGTGTGTGTGTGTGTTTCTGTCTGTCTCTCTCTCTCTCTCTCTCTCTCTCTCTCTCTCTCTCTCTCTCTCTCTCTCTCTCTGTGTGTGTGTGTGTGTGTGTGTGTGTGTGTGTGTGTGTATGTTGCATGCGGGCGTGCGTGACAGAGAAAGAGAGATGGGGGTAGTTTGCTTTGAGGTTTAGGGAAAAATTCACCTGTTACCCTTTTTAAGTCAGAGGAAACCTGTTTCTGCTCTGCTCTCTCTCTCTTTCTCTCTCTCTCTTTCTCACTCTCTCTCTCTCTGTCTCTCTCTCTCCCAGCCCCCCACCTTTCTCGTCTCCCCTCTATCTCTTCCTGCGGCTGATACATCCCATGGGAATTCCCAGGGAGGAAGCTGCTCCTGTCACTGGGAAAAATGTGGCCATAAATCTCCCCAAAGCGAGACAAAACAAATTGCGGGGAGTTGCGGACACACACACAGGCACACACAGGCACACACGCATGCATGCACACCTTCTTTGCCACAGACATTCCCAGAAGCTTTTCCAAAAGCATCTGGTGTGACTCCATCCTCTCTTCCACTCTCCCTCTCTGTCTCCTTCCTCTCTCTGTTGTAAAGTGTGGCCAGTGTTAACAAGATAAGGTGCAAAAAGGGAAGGCAAAACACCACATTATCGATTCTCTCTGTTTGTGTGTTCTCGTGCTGTCGGTGGAGAATGGCTCTCTGAAAGTGAGAGAGTGCTGCCAGTAGTGAAGCCTGGAGATGCAGGCTGAAGCAGAAGCAGCCAAAAAGCACATGTGCACTCTTCTGACCCCCGATGCCTGGATCGCACAGATAAGGCTGGACTCTCCCTCACCCTCCCCTCCTACCAAACGCCCCGTGAAATTAGAGCACAACGCCAGCCTGGCAGAACTTCCATCCCCGTTTAACCCCAAGCTTGAAGCTATCTGTGAAGGCTGACCTACCTGGCTGAGAGAGGACCTCTGTGGGAACGAGCTGGGCAGTGAGATATGTGAGGGAGCGAGCTGGGCAGCCAGGGAGCACACGTTCCTGTCCAGGTTACCCTTCTCTCCTCCACAACAACCCTGAGAGAGCAGCACGTACAGTACAGTACTGTACCACCGAGGTTGCATATGGAACATTTAGTTTTACCGTTGACAGACTTACAGTTTCATGTAGACTATTTTTTGCATATAACACTGCATTGCATTTCAAGAATTTTGCCTCAATGGGCCATATGTCAGTGCAGTATGATTAATGGCCTAAGAGACTATTACTCAAATTTATTGGATTACCTGGTACTTGAATTATTATATTGACCAATTTATGGAGAGACCTACTTTTGATTGTGAGCATAAGTGTTCTTTCATCATACATATATGACATTTATCTTTAATACTTGAATGGCTATTTTCTTTTACTTGGATAAAATAGTGATCACAGAGGAACAGTAAGGTTTTTGCTCGACAAATCAGCAAGATAGATCTTACTGTGTCATTCTTTCTAGTTGCAGCAGAGAAAATAAGAATACTCTTTATTTACCTACAGTAAATGGCTGTTTATCTGAGAACGGTTTTATAAGCTTGCAACCATTCTCATTCCTGGGGTTTGCCCTCTGAGCCTCACAGACTTGCTGCTTTTAGCGTGATTAGAATTGGTGTGAGGGGCCAGTAAAGAGGTAGGTCAGTTAGGTTTATGACCTCAGCTGGTCTCCAGGTGGCCACTTGGAAGACAATGGCTCGTGGCCCAGATGAGGCTACCCAGTGGGTCCCGCTGCCATTAGTAGGATTACTGCGGTGGGAAAGGCAGCAACACATCCCTAGAGGAACACCTGAGATGGACTCTGCAGAGACTGGTCCAGATGAGTTGTGCTTGAGATGTTTTTGTGTGGCAGAGTAGTACTCTGCAAAAAAGAATGGTACTAGACCGTCTGCTCCCCTTTCAAAGGCAATCAGTATCCCTGATTTGGAGTTTAATAACGCTTGAAAGTATGCAGATTGAGAATCCTGTGGAAAGATGAGAAATGCTGATCAGCATCTGTTGTCCCTGTTTGGCACGCACTGATGCTAATTCAGCCTGTCACAGTCAAACTCTTCAGAAGTGTGGATGTGCTTTCCTCCTTCTCCAACTGAGGTTGCCTGTCAAAGCATGTGATTGGAAACAGAGACATCGTATTTAGGGCTAAATAGCAACACATGTGATGTGGTCCACATCTGAACTGACAGACATGACTCCAAGTTCCGTGGGAGCTCAAAAGGCATATTTTCAGTTTAGCATAAATCTCACCATCATTTTAAGCATTTTATGTACGATAAGCTAAAAAAAAGAGCCTCGTTGTGGCTCTTGATCTAGCACGTCTACTGTTATGAGATGGGAGTTAAGGGAAGGACAAGTTCACAGTATAGCCCATTTTCGTTGTTATAGGAGGGAGCCTTTCTTTCATCTTCTAGAGAACATAACTTCATCCTTTGTTTTTTCTAATGATTGGACAAGGAATTACACAGATTTCAACCTCTTTGAAATGGAAATGCATTCTTTGAACCATGCTTGTAAAAAACAAACAACAAATGCAAATATCAGCTTTTTTCATTGTTTTTGATCTGGTAATAATCTCATTTTCAAATTCAGATAGCACACTTTCTGCTTCTGTGAAACATAAAATTGGCTTACAGTAATTTTGTTTGTAATTATTTGATTGTGTCTATCAGTGAGGAGAATCTCCTCCCCAATTAGTGTTTGTTGACTGTGCTCATGTTGTGAATTTCAATACCTTAAACCAGAGTGAAAAAAAAAAACAATGAAGTGAAAAGTACTCTAAATCCACCTTAATGGTGGATGAAAAGTCGGATCAACAGAAAGCACCACTTCCCCAGTCACACAAGTGGTCAACCTGGTGACTGTGCATTCACAGGCTTTTTTATCCCACATCCCACAACCCTGGCTCCTATTTCCAGTTCCGTATAATGCAGCACTGCTGTGGTTGACACCTGGATTGTTCCTGTTGACAGCTACCGTGTTAATGTGCTCCGTTCTCTCCCCTCTCTGCCTGTCTGGGGGAATAAAGCCAAGCGCTTGAAAGGGCAAGCTGTTTAAGCATTTAGATATTTATGCATTTATGTATTTATATAGATGGGAGAGAGACGCTGCCTCAGCTGAGCCCTTCTGAAAGGCTTCTCCAAAGCGTCTTCGTCAGAGAAAAAAAAATCTACATGCCAACAAATCCTATAATCTTCAGCAGTTTTGCACACATGAATGACTTGAGAGCAATTACTTTGACAAAGGAAACATTTCGGATTCTCCTTCTTTCCTGGTCTTTCACTCATTGTCTCTTCCTTGCATGCCATCTGACTATCCCGCTCTCTCAGGCTCTCTCTCACTATCTCTCTCACCATTTCTCTTTTTAGCCCTTTCCCACTCTGTGAAACCATTTCTCTCCTTTCGGCAGATTAATCCTGTGAACATTCCTACAGATGTTCCCTTTTCAGAATTCACTCAGCTTCCTGTGGTTTGTGGACATGTAAATTCACCATGTTTGCAATACATTTCAATGAAGTACTTCCTCCCACTTTCCCTAAAAGTGTTTTGTATGATGTACTTTACTGGGAGACATTTCTGACACTATATTTAGTGTTTAAATTATATTGTTGTTTAACGTCCATGCAAGTCTGTTATAACCTTGACTGCATTAATTTGATTTGTACCTCAACACATACCTCCCTATGTGAAATCTACTTTTATTTGGTGGAAGCATAGCCTAATATTGATTATAAAAGCTGACCTTCACTGACTCAATGACAGGCAAGGAATACACGCCTGAAAGTTAAAAAGAGGGAGTAAATTGAATGTTTTATTTTTTGCCTCGATTTGCTGGAATTAATTTAACTCTGATTTAAAATGCACTCTTCCGTGGATGATTAATAGTCTAGACAGTCTTTCCTGCTGTCCGTAACTTGGGGTTTTGTCAAGGGTATGAGGCTAAAGACTGGGTAAATTTAGGTGAATCGCTCATCTAACTGAATGAGTGCATAGGTGATGTTTGCTTGTTAGCAGTGTCCTCAAGGACATTCTCTGCCATTGTCTCCATCCTCTGTAATGCTAACTCTGTAAGGGCAAAAGAATGTCCAAGGGAATGCAGTCTGCCATGCCAAGTACTCTATCCCCCACTTTAAAAAGACCATTGGAAGTAATTGAGGAATCACTTACTCCAGAAACTTGGGATTACACATTGTCATTGCATAGAATTTAGAAACTCATAATTACCCATCGTGTGTGTGTGTGTGTGTGTGTGTGTGTGTGTGTGTGTGTGTGTGTGTGTGTGTGTGTGTGTGTGTGTGTGTGGTGTTGTGTGTGTGTGTGTGTGTGTGTGTGTGTGTGTGTGTGTGGGTGTGTGTGTGTGTGTGTGTGTGTGTGTGTGTGTGTGTGTGTGTGTGTGTGTGTGTGTGTGTGTGTGTGTGTGTGTGTGTGTGTGTGTGTTTGTGTGTGTGTGTGTGTGTGTGTGTGTGTGTGTGTGTGTGTGTGTGTGTGTGTGTGTGTGTTGTGTGTGTGTGTGTGTGTGTGGGTGTGTGTGTGTGTGTGTGTGGGTGTGTGTGTGTGTGTGTGTGTGTGTGTGTGTGTGTGTGTGTGTGTGTGTGTGTGTGGCAGAAGTGAGAGAGGCGGGAGTACTATAAACTGAAACAGTACTGTACACTCCCGACTCCAGTTCTTCAGCGTTGTGTCATATGCGTTTGTGAAACGAAGCTCATTTTGCTCCCGAGGGGATTGAGATCTGCACAATAACATCATACTCGCCGAGATGAAAGCTCACGGAAGGCCTGGTCTTAGGTAATAAGAGACCTGTGACCTAAGCTGAAGGGCAGTGAAGGGAGAGGGGCAGAGGGCTTTGGTATGAGTGCACTGGAGTGTAATGGGAAATGAACAACAGCGGAGTCCCACCACGCCGGACGGAGGTGACAGGGTTTAGGGAATGGAAACATGGAGCAAGTGACCCCTCCGAGGACCCTTTTCTCTGGCTCCGAAGCCTGAGGCGTCCCCACTGACAGATATGGGGAATTGGCACAGAAACCCTTGATTGGCGTCCACAGCAGCCTAGTGCACATACTGTCTGAATACGCGTGTGTGTGTGTGTGTGTGTGTGTGTGTGTGTGTGTTTTGTCTCTGTGTGTAAAGGTCTGTGCAGGGACTTCTCAGCTGGTATGTTTAGAGTGACAGGAACTATTCCCATATGAAGCAGAGGAAATGAGAACATGAAAATGTAAAGCATGTTTGACTTATTGCCTGCTGGCTTTTTTTTTTCTCGTCCAGAATTAATGACTAGATATGTTATGTGCATATGTTATATGTATAGTCAACAGTATCAACAGTCAACAGTATGTGTAATATTTGTTTTCAGTCAATGGAGACACATTTTATATTTCTATTACAGGTGCTGCAGGCTAAATCAATAACTCCATAAGTCTCACAACAATGCAGTAATAACTGAATGCCAAGATTGGGTATAATGGAAGAAGTGAATCATGACCATGTCACTATGAATCATAATGTGGAGACTGTCCCAGTTTTCCACTTGAGTTTCAAACGGCTTTCGTGATGACCTCTGACACCTGGCAAAGTGGCCACTTCCCCTGAAAAACAACTTTGGCAAAATAATTACACTATTAAACTGTCAAGCCCATCGGTCATGTCTTCTATTTGTCATACCTACCCAGTCCAAAGCTTGAACTAATAAACCTCGCTGCTTTATTGTTTCATGAAGACCCATCTGTATTTACTGTAATTACAGTCACAGTGAGATGACAAAAAGACAATTATCTACTGCTGCTTGCTCTACGTCCTGATCGATAGAGTTTTGTCACCTTTCGGGAGATTAGAAAACGCACAACTTACACACAACACAACACAACACAACACGCCATATTCCATATAGTTGTACATAATGGTATTTGAGCTATTTTTTTTTTTTTTTTCATTTTCACAAACAAGTGAAAGGATGATGGAGCAACTACAAAGTGGTAAAATTGGGAAAACCAATTCAAAATACCTATCAAACTCACAACACCCTTCTTTTAAATGAGCATTTTAGAGCTCTGAGAAGAACGTTTTTATGTCACTCGCCAAAGCCTTTCTGGGGAAAAAATTAAATGTAGCCTACTTGTTCCACCGAGAAATAAGTCACTCAGACTATGTGTGACTGCATATTAGCATTCTGTCTAACATTACTTACATTACCTTTTTGACGTCATGTGAACACACTGAATCTTTTGAAATGGGAACTTTCCCAGTTCACAGTTTCCTGAGTGCAGTATGATTCCATAGTTGCAGTTTCAATTTTTCACGTCTTCCAGTTGTCTAATTGCCAGACTCTCATCACTCACCCTTCATTCTCTCTTTTGCATTGGCAGGACAGCCTCCTCATCCTATTTATAATGAAAGAAAGAAAATATAATGTCCGATTTCCTCTAGTGAAAATAGAAGTCAACTGCCTATTATATTGCTATCTGAAATGCATCAGTGTGATTCCTGGTTGCAGCCTTCTGCAGTAGCACTGTGTCTGCTGATATCATTTTCAGCTGTGAAATGCCAGTTGATTGCCTTAGAAACCCAGAAATAGGAAGAAGGGAGACACATACAGAGAGAAATTGTATGTCATTTCATTCACTTTATCTCTTCTAGTAATCTACCCAGGATGTATGAAATCATGTGCTTCAATTTTCAGATGTGTCTGTCTTGCCAGCCTTTAGAAAAAGAAAACAAAAAGAAACAACAACAACAACAACAAAATAAAAACAAATCAAATTCATGTATGCGGTTTTTAACACAAAGTAGAAGAGAGGATCTCCCACAGTGAAAGCCTCAGTAGGAGAGCTCTGCTCCGAGCTTAATCTGCAGCCTGCACAACGCTGTCACACATTGTGTGGTGTGAGTACGGCTGGAGATATGAAACAGATTAGACAGCAGCACCTATGAGTGCTAACACTCAGTACACTAAGTGGATAGCCGCTGTAATGGAAGCATGCTTACATGAAGGTCAAATGAGAGGCACATCACTGACTGATTTTATTTTGATTAGACAATTACATAAATTCAATTAAGGAATAACGTCCGTCTGCCAAGTATTTAAAGAATAATAATGAAATAAAGTGAATGATTAAGAGTCACTACGTCCTCTGTGGGGGTGTGGCTTGTTGCGGCTCAATTTAAAGCGATCAGACATTTAAAACAAAAGAAAAAGAGGTGAGCATCACTCGCCTATTATATGTACGGGGTTCTCCCAAGGTTTAGGTTGAACTGATTAATCTATTAGAGTTCACCTTTCATGTAATTTCCCGTCAAATTGGGTGGCAATTCATTAGGTGATGTCGCCTCTCCCCATCACTTGTTCACCAATAGAAAATGGCAATTACAGGCCTCTGTGTGTGGATCTGACCCCTGGCCCCTCAATGGGGTTGGAAACCAGGCCCTGTCACCTAATGGAAGTGCAGATAGGTTCAGTGAGGAGAGAGGAAAGGGGGAGGAGCTTTAGTCGTTAGCAGAGTGCCATTACCATTCACTCACTATGGTAAGAAAGATGGATAGGAGACATCTAAGGAAAAACACAAATGGTCATAGTTGTTAAAATCACTTATAACAGATATCCTGGATTAAATTGGTCTGATCCCTTTTCCTGAGGATAAAGAGGTGTTTTTCTCTTGAAGTTAAAGGGATATTCTCCTTGTTTCTCTTGAAGTTAAAGGGGTATGCTCTTTAGATAAAGAGGTGTTTTTCTTTTGAAGTTAAAGGGATATGCTCATTGTTTGTCTTGAAGTTAAAGAGATACGCTCATTGTTTCAATCATTTGCAGTGTGTTTACATGAGCTTGGTGCAAATTAGCATTTTAAGCAGCAAGGTGGCACATTGTTGATTTGCGCTGGCAAGAGCAAGATGCCATATGTGAGTGGCTATGCTGTGGCATTTGCAGGGAACACACACACACACACACACACACACACACACACACACACACACACACACACATACACTCTCTTTCTCTCCCTGTCTGTCTGTCTGTCTTTCTGTCTGTCTCACCTACACACACGCACACACACACACACACACACACATACACACTCACTCACTCCACTTTAACACACATGCATGAGGCTTCTTACTCCCATTTCAACCCATGCTGGGTTTAGAACAGGGGGTCCGTCACACATGAGTGGACCCTGGCATTCGTCCTGGTGGCTGGCACCTTCACAGCCCCAACCCCATACACAGCCCCCACCCACCCTTTTTTGCTCCACTTTCTGCCAGCCAGCATCTGCAGACTCATTCTCACTACAGCGTGCAATTTCATGGTGTCAATCCCGCTCTAAATTAGACCGTGCTGCTAAAAATATTTATGCTGCTCCTTTTTTTAATATATTTTCCTGTTTGAGCGTGTATGTGTCTGTGTGCCACACAATTTCCCTCTACACACGATAAGAGATGGGATTTCTGTCAGAGAGGAATCGTTTAGTGATGAACTCTGGCTATTTGTGCCAAGGGAGAGGGGGGGGGGATTCAGTCACTGATATCAAACACGTGCATGGATTTGTTTTCGTTTTCAGTAAACCATCTGATTTATAGAGAATACCTGTAAGGGTGGTTACACAATATACTGTATGTATGACTCTATTGGTATGAAATTACAGTTTTTCTCGATTGCTTTTACCTGCTTAAGTAAACTGGAACCCACTTGGTCTTCATGACTACTTTCTTTGCACAGCAGAAGTCATCTCTTGCGAATGTGTTAAACACATTTTCATTGGGTTCACACATTTCTCACACCCTTTTGCAAAACAGTTAACACAGGTGTCATTCAAAAGCCCCAAACTCTATTGGTTTTCCCATGCTAAACAAAAGGAAAACATCTTTTCACAGGTGGTATATATTCCTTGCATAAGTCTGAATCTCTGATACACCTGTGTGAAACTCCTTTGCACAATTCTTCAATCAGCAATCATTCATTATACATAAGAGATGTCTGTTCTGTGTTGCTATTTAGGCAAGTATCATCTAATGCACATTTAGACAAAGTACTGTATTGCCTATTTGGTGGAGAAAACAGTACAAAAGGTGTTTACTGTAGGTCTATCTCGATGAAAAATGACCAAGTTGTAGTTCAATGAAATTTACTGTATCTTGCTATTTAGGTATCTAGGTATTTACTGTATGTCGTACATGTCAATGGCAGTTACATCTTGGGAGGAATGAATACATTATTTTTTTATTCAGTACATTTAGTCTTTTCACAATTTTTTTCTGATACCAGAAAAATGAGAAAGCCATGGAACAGACATAGCAAAAATGCTCATTTTGAGAACTAGATTTTGCATTTTGTTGTCCAGTGTGTAATGATTGATTAAAGAGTGTTTTTTAATTGGCAACAAGTTGTAGTGTTTGAAGGGAAGATTTGCTTTTGCTGCATGTTTTAAGTGTTTTGAGAGAGTAACAGACTTTTGCAAGCAAAATGTGTCATTTTGTCCAGAGTGCTTTTGTTCAGACACGGGTGTTAACTGTTTTGAGAGCGTGATTTCAGAGTTGACACAGGTATCAAAACGATCGAGAAAAACTGTAATAAATTATTTTTTTACAGTATTCAGTAAATTTTTTCTTTTCACAGTTTTTTTCTGATACCAGAAAAATGACTAAGTAATGGAACAGACATAGCAAAAATGGTCAATTTGAGAACTAGATTTTGCATTTTGTTGTCAAGTGTGTAATGATTGATTAAAGAGTGTTTTTGAATTGGCAACAAGTTGTAGTGTTTGAAGGCAAGATTTGCTTTTGCTGCATGATTTAAGTGTTTTGAGAGAGTAACAGCCTTTTGCAAGCAAAATGTGTCATTTTGTCCAGAGTGCTTTTGTTCAGACACGGGTGTTAACTGTTTTGAGAATGTGATGTCAGAGTTGACACAGGTATCAAAACGATCGAGAAAAACTGTAATAGAAATGAACTGCATGAATATAAATGAATTGAATTTATTCATGCACTCCACCTGCAAAAGTAGTTCTTATTTACAGTTAGCATGCATGATTCTATAGGGGAGTCAAAGAGATTCCCCCTCCAGTTGTCATCCTATATGTTGATAAACTGCAAACTATCTGTACTCCATGTTCTTCATTCTTGAGTGAAGTTCTTAACATGCAAGATGATCTACTCATGAATGTAAGGTAATACTTTTGTAACCTTTTAGCAATAACAGTATGGAAATGGTTCATGGATGCACTCTATACACTTATAAGGAGATTACCCTGAGACAACATTCAAATGTAATCTCAAATAATTTACAGCAAAATCATATGAACAACTTTTTAATCCCGTGGTAGTCTTTGAAATGCTTGCCTAAAACAAACAATGCAAAAGTAGATTGTAAGAGCAGATCAGTGGTGCTTTCAAAGTCTTATGAACCTCAAGAGGTATCCAAAGGTTTCTGTTTGGAGAACACTATGCCAGTTGTGATGAATGTTGCATGTTTGTTCACATTCCCCAGAGATTTAGATCTACCGTTACGCTTAAACGTTGCAAAAAAAAAAAAAAAACTCAAACCATTTCCATAAAGAAACCCCTGAGTTACCACAGGCCTGAAAATAACCAATTCCCATATGGGTTTGTATCCAGTGCATCTAATACTAAAATTCACAGAATGTGAAATGTCTGAACCTGCGGTTCCTCTCGTAATGAGCAGGATTACCATTGTTGCAATGCATCAGTACGGTAAAACTAACCTGTCTCACGACGGTCTAAACCCAGCTCACGTTCCCTATTAGTGGGTGAACAATCCAACACTTGGTGAATTCTTTGTAGATCCATTAATACTAGTCATTTTGAATTACAATGTTGAACAACAGCAAAAGTTATGACCCAGAGAATGAACTTAGCAAAGTTGAATGGTCGTGCCTGCCACTTTCATATCTTAGTTTCAAGACTATTTTTTTCTCTGCTGAGTCCATCACATTTACTGATGGGAAGTCATGGTGTCTGTTCTGCTGTGGCTTTGGGCTATCATTACTCTGGGCTAACGCAAGGAGAGGCGAGAGATTACAGGAAGCTGCAGACCTGCAGGTGTAGTCGTGGAGAGAGAGAGAGAGAGAATCGGTGACGGGCCGGTGAGTGAGAGGAGCTTTGCTGTCACTCAACCTGAGTTTCCCCCATCAGCGTCTGGAGGAAGGGAGCTGCCAGGCGGATTTGACCGGGAAAAGAAGCTGAGCAGCGGGCTTTTTCTGCCTTCATTTTGCCACAGGATTTTAGCGAGGGGATTAGTGACCGGTGATGGGATCGGTGGATGCAAGGCGCTGAGCCCTCTAGAGCTGACAGACTCCTGAGGCACTGATGACCGCAGCATCCTACTGGAGAGACAGAGAGAAAGAGAGAAAAAAAGAGAGAGAAGGGAGAGAGAGAGAAAGAGAGAGAGAGAGAGAGAGAGAGAGGAGAAGGCAAGATTTTTACTGCTGAGGTTCAACTTTGTCCACCAAAAGAGGCATGAGGGGCTTAGGGATTGCTTGCTGAGTAGTCCAGCATTCCACTAAACAGACTCCTGTTGAAGAAAGGCAGGGGATTAAGCGCTTTAATCAAGCTGGAGGGTATCAACATGTTGATAAAGTGAGTCTGAATGCAGCTAATTGGGACAGCAAAGACAAATCAGTCTCAGGAAGGACACAAATCAACCTGAGCGGACTGATGGTAAATAAGAGCCAGGCAGATGCCTGACTGAGTGCTTCTGTGATAAACAGACCTTGGAAAGCATACAAAAAGGCAGAAGGGTAAGCGCTATTGCTGTCAGGAGGGCACAAAGTATTGAGTTGGTCTGATTGAATGAACTCTGAAGTAGGGTGATATGCGGGTGTTGGGGTGTTAATCACAGTTGGGTCATTTAAAACTGTTTTAATCGTCATGGAAGAAGCAAGTATTCACTTTAAAGGGAAAATGCTAAAATGCTAAAGTTACATCTCATATTCTAGCCTTGATCTCCTCTAAATAGGAGAGAAGTGTGAATAGCTCTCCTACTCTAGCAAAAAGCAGCCCAATGAGATATCCACAACCCTCCCTTACGAGTGCATTGATGAATCCTGTGATGCTTGAAACAATCCAGACTCTACTTGCACTGAGCCGACTATTTATTCAGACAAGGTCACAAAGGTTTGAACATGGTCACACTACAGATAGCCAGAGCGCTCTCAATATGCTTGATTATATTCAGAGAGGTTCTATTCAAGTGTATTTATTTCTCAACAATGGATTTATTCAGTTGTAGTTGTACCCATTTTGGCTACATTGTTTTTTTATTTTGGGAAATCTGTGAGATGATGGAAGCCACTGCCAAAAAACAATTACTCATGATAGTGAGCCAGCACCTCTCTTGTTAGCTCTCTCCCACACAGTGTTAGACTACTTGACTGCCCACAATAGAGTAAGTATGCTTGGCATCCATCCATGAATCGGCTGTAAGTAGGGCTCTGACTTTACTTAGAGCTGAGACAGCCCCTGAAATCTGCTAAAACTCATTGTATGCCATCATAGAAGCAGGAGGCAGAATGGTGATTCACTCTCCCACTCCCTCCCTCCCTCCATCCCTCCCTCTCTCTCTCCCTCTCTCTCTCCCTCCCTCCCTCCCTCCCTCTCTCTCACTCTGTGTCAATGTTGCCTGTCTCCCCTTTTACTAATATTGAATTAACGATCTGATACCTCAAAGAGACATGGAATTATGGAGGAGAGAAAATCTTCAAAGTGTATTTAACTGGCATTTGAGTCTCAGTGTGATGTTTCACACAGCCTTAGCATGCCTCTTCTCATTAATGGGTCACTACATGCACATCATGGGAATGCCCTATCATTACAAAACCCCACAAAGTGCCTTTGTAAGGTTCAGTATACCCCACAAATATTTTGAATACTCTGTACATTGTGCATAATAGAAGTAGTCCAGAAACAACAATAGTATTTCAGAAACAGGAAAAATCAAGCAGCGCACATACTATGAAAGTGAAATTCACTTGTATTTCTTCAGTCAGATCATAAACTCATGACATGGTCTATTTGTATTGATGCTCTGAGCAGAGCCTTTCATATAATTTGTGGGGACTGCTTTTATTATGGGTTAGTGCTCCGTGTGTCATTAAAGCCAGCTTCTTTCAATAATTATTTGCTAGTCCTATATATTCTACTCAATTATTCTGCAGACTTGCACATAGTCTATGGTCCATTGAGTACTGAAAGCTGACATATTAACTTTTGCCAGACTTATTTATTGTAGGCGTCAACCAAATCGTATGGCTGAAATGCAAAATACCAGAAAAAAATGTAAGTTCCTTGTTTCATTAATATGGTGGCAACAAAATGAATGTGTTAGTTGTTGATAACAAAATGGCCCAAAGACAAATTCTTGCCTTGTAGTATTGGCAATTTAGCCTCAGTATTAAAAAAAAACAAACAAAAAAACATGGGCTTAAAGCAGCGATAATATAAAGTCTATAGACGCCATGCAATCAGAGTGTGAAGAGAAGATGAGTTTGGAGCAGGGACACCGAGAGAGCTCATTTCAGGGTTATGAATCAGAATGAGGCACTGCACTGATTAAAGCCAACTGTGATTCATTTATAGGGCTCACAGCAAGCAGTGTGCCATGCATCTGTGGGCGGAGTTTGAGAAAATGAAGGAAAACGCATCTCCCAGAGGGATGGCACTGAGTAATTTGTGCACATGGGTTAGGCTAGAGCCAGGTGTCAGCAAATTAATTGCCACATGAAAAGTACAGATCGCTGTGGTGAGAGCAAGAAATGGAAAAGGCAAAAAAGTGAGAGAGGGAGACCGATAGACAGATAGAAAGGAAGGGATATGAAGGGAAAAAAAATGCTGCATGACTTCAGCTATCTCTGGCCTGCAGCATAATAAAAATGTTAAACACTCTCGAGCACTTCAAAGGCTGGATCTGAGCGGAGAAGAGCCATCTGCTGAGATGGACTCTCCTGCACTCACTCCCGCTCCTCACGTCTGTTTTCAATAACTGTAATTGATCATCAACCTAACCCTCACCTCCCACCACAAAGCACCACATGTTTCAGTCAAACAGTCCTGCACGTCTCCTTTGTTTTAGGAGGTGTGTTGCTTTTCCACTGGCTCACCCTGTTATTTTAGCGTGTCTTTGCCTTGCAGCCTGAAATGAGAATCCACGTTTATTGTCACACTTTCATGCCAATTTCTGTCAGTTATTGATAACCACAGGGAGCAGTATGATGGACTATAATCTGCAACCACAGCCACAATCAATACTGGACCTGAATCCAATCAGCCACGTTTTTACAATAACACCTTCAGATAACTGGGTGAAAGCAAAATTCATCAGCCAACCTGTCTTTTGTCTTTACACATGGATCTGTGTGTGTGTGTGTGTGTGTGTGTGTGTGTGTGTGTGTGTGTGTGTGTGTGTGTGTGTGTGTTTGTGTGAGTGTGTGTGTGTGAGTGTGTGTATCAGTTTTCTTTACATTAATTAAACAATATATACTGTAAGGCAGTTGAATCCAAAGCACCTTTCTCATTTTCCTCACAGTGGCATGTGCTTTTTTAATTGAAAAGTTGTAACCTCGGAGGTTAAACTCAGGATGGTCTGATGTCCTTGCTCTGAGGTAGACAGGGATGATGCTGGCCATTCAGCCTGATGTTTGGGGGGGGGGGAGTAAAAGGACTGACTTTGATCGTCACCTGCGACATCTCTCAACAGCGGCTCTGACATGAAAGCTGCCTTGTAACTCGTCTCCAAAAGAGGCGTGCACAAAAAGATGGCAGCGATCCGGTCCCCGAGCAGTTTGAAGCATATGGCCTTTGACCTCTACTGTAGGTCAAGTGTAAAGCTGTCTGGAGCGCTGCCTTTGAACACTCGGCTCAGTGTTATGGATTCTGCAGGACCCTGCAAGACATAAAAAAGCTGCGTTGCACGGAACAGGTGCTCGTGTATGGATCTCACGTGGCATTGGTGAGTCAGTGGTCAGCGAGAGTCATTCTGAGGCAATGGGAAAATAAGAATGAGGATGAAAGAAACTCATGTTCTCCACCCTACCTCCATGGTGCAGCGCAGATGTTTTCTCTTGTCAGCTGTCACTGGGTCAGGTCCCTGCTATCTCGTCAGTATAGCAGGGGAAGTGAGATAGATAAGAGGATGGGGAGATATTTTAGACAGCCCCCTCTGCCTGTGGAATGGCCTCGGAAGTCAAGAGGCAAATGGGTTGCAACAATGATAGTGACAAACAAATAATCCCTTCCTAAACTTTCTGGAGGGAAGGGAAGTACTTTTTAATTCCTCAGTCATCCTTTCCTGGGGGTAGCTGGGGGTGGGGCTTTAAAGGTTTATCCGATCACTCTTTCACCCCTCCATCCGTACTTTTTTGTGCCCCCTCTCTGCTTCCTTTTTTTCCAGTGCATCTGCCATGTGTGATAAGGCTGGAAAACCTTACCTTTACAATGTTATTAAACTCCTTTTCCCTGGCGTTTTGAAATGATTATCACCACAGGCCTTCGGTCACAGGTTAGCTGATAGCTTACCTCCATCCCTACCATATCTGCTGGACTCTTTGAAGCTCAGGCCTGGCTGGGTGGTTGAAGATTATGCATTTCCTAAACAGGTTTGAGTAAGTGTATATAAATAAAAGGGAGAAGGGAATGGCAGGAAAAGAAATAGAAAAAGAATTGAAAGCGCACAAGAGAAAGGAGAAAGTCCAAAATGAGGTGCAGGGTGATAACAGACCCAAGCTGTCTGGGCTCTTCCTTTTCTGTCTGGGGGTGATGGATGTTAAAAGCCTGCCAAAGTCAAACTGTCAGAGAAAGGGCAGGATGAACCAGACATTATGGGAGCAAAATAGACACTGACAATGCCTCTTTGCTTTTTACAGTTCTTCAGCATTGTCAGTGCCTCACTGTGTTAATGATAATGATAATCATATAACAATAATTCCAAACAGCAATTAGTGCTTTTTAGAATTATCATTTTGAAAGTTTTAATCAACAAACTGCATAAATAACAAACTGCTTAAATTTGATTGCAGGGACTCATTAACATTGTGAACTCACAGATTGTTTTAGGTTTTTTTCTTCAATGTGTTTGCATCGAAACAGTTTGACTTGTGTCTCACTTAATAAGCTCGGGAAAACAATGTAGTCACAAAGCATTAATTTGATTGCTCTCCCAGCATATTCTAATTATTGACCTATACTGTTTTTAACAACATAATTAGGAAACCTCATCCTCGCCACAATGTTCAGGCTTCTGCCGTGGATTCAGTGACCCTGTGATCTGCATACAGAATTAAACAGGTGATAAAGCATGGCTTACCTTGGCTTAATAACTTATTATCACAGGATGGTACCTGGAGAGCCATTACGAGTGGAACCCATTGGAGAGTCCAGAGGAGACAGCTATGGGTGCCTGACTAATAAGGTCCATAGAGAGACGATATAAAGGTCAGTCCAGTACAATGTGCTCGTCCTTCACATCCTGACCCCAACTATGAAGCTGTGTGGAGTCTGCAAGGCTGAGGGAAAACTGTGTTTGGAGGCATTAAATGTGGAGTGTCATCATGAGCATGATTATTTAATTAGTGTAATGGCTATTACCTTGGCTTCTGTAATAGCTCAAAACATCAGCTATAATGATATTGAGGTAGTGAAGCGTGTGAAATAAAAATATTCTTTTGATGCAGATACAAGGTCAGTGATGTTTGTCTGTATAATATAAAGGTCTGCAGAACCCTCCAAGAAGCTTATGAGATCCACCAAATCAACTTTCCCAATCCAAATGCTGTAAACTCAACAATGAATGTTGTTAGAGATCCTGCTCTGAAATGTAGTTCACAATATTTATTTCTGAATGTGGACCGTGCTGCCTGCTCGCTGCATGTGTGTTTAACCTCATTACAACAGCAGAATGCTTCAAAGAGTGCTCATCACAGGACCTGTGAGAGTATGCATGTTAGAGTATGTTAAGAACATATACAATATCCTTAACCGTACATTTAAAGGATAGACGAAGTACTGTATATTGTGTTGTCATTATATTTAGGCATGACCCCAGCATAAGAACCCCAGAAAAAAAGAGGTTGAATGGAATTGAATGTGAATTATTTTTATGAGTATTTTTAAATAGTATATTCGCCAGTCTCATGGCATTTAGCTTTCTATTCCTGTCATCATGGGCCAAAATATAGTAACCCTCAAAACCACTTCTAGTTGCACCATCCAAGTCTTCCTACTCCAAATCTGGCATGTGGGGGCAGCCGTGGCCCACTGGTTAGCACTCTGGACTTGTAACCGGAGGGTTGTGTTTCACTAATTCACCGATTGGGTTAAATGCAGAGACCAAATTTCCCTCACGGGATCAAAAAAGTATATATACTATACTACTACTATACTATACTATGTTTTCTCTGCTACAACACCTGGCGTCCATTTGCTGGCTAGTACAACAGCGGGACTGAATGCTAAGGAAAATGTTCAATTGTATCATTCTTTTAAACAGCCGTCTTATATTGGCTTGTATAGTGTTCACTGTTGAGGGCTAACAGAAGAAACATAAAATGGATAATTTGTGGAGTACACTAGAATGAACTGAGGGCTGGCAGGTGTTACAGCATTTCCGCTCTCCAGTCTTGTGTTCTCAGGGGGGTTGCTTTCGCAGCTTTCCGGTGCAATGAAATACATTTTTAGACAGAAAGCACAGGAACAATATCACCAATACCACCCCTGAGAATTTGTTCCTCATGCCGAGCGCCATCTCTCTGGGGAGGACTTCTCAGCTCAGCAGGCAAACTGGCGTCTTATGAGAGAAGCTTTTTAATAACTCACATCCTGATTAATTCCAAACTATTGGTGTTCACACCATTGTCTTCAGCTTGTGTGGAGTTTTTGTTTTGATTTTCTCTCGTTCTCTCTGCTTATACAAAAACACTCCTATATATTTCACATTTTTAATTTGTACACTGTGTGAAAGCTTATTGCCAAATATATTTGAGCGTAAATGTTTCCATCAGCAATTAAATCTAGGCCTGGACACGAAATGGCTTGGCAAGCCATCGCTAATGTTTGCCTTAATTTTATAATTTCATTTAGAGGAAGTGCTGAAATTAGATTTAGAAGCCTGTTTAATGAAAGAAAAAGAGAAAATCAATGCATTGCTAAATGTTGCTAGTGAATCATTGGGCATGTCCTCTGAAAACCATTGTATGCAACCACTTGCTCACTGAAAAACATGTCACAGTTACTTTACCCAAATTAATTTGTTCATGTAGATATGAAATTGTTAAGGATATTCCCCAGACAAATGTGATTCAGTAATGCAGTGTTTTCAGTGTTGATGAACCATTTAAAACGAGCCATGATTCTGGGTAATACTAACACAAGATATGATGGGTATGGACAGTTTAATAAATATTCATCATTACATAAAACAAAGTGACAACCCACCATGTTTTTTGCACTTGTGCCCAGTGTGGTTGTGGTGTAAACTATTGTCTTCACTTTATACTTTTCCGCTCACTCCTGAATCCTTGACAGTGATGAAGCATATTCAGCTAGAGGCCTGTACTCATGGAAAACATGGACACAAAGATAGAAAAAAAGAAAGAAAAGACAGGCTGCCAGCACACTCAACTGTTGGTGGAGATGAATGGCTATGGTGCCACGCCGAGTGGGCATAATCTTTCTGATGCAGGGGATTGTTTGTGTGACTGAACTGATGAGAGACACTGTCAAGGATAATTTATTTATGTTGTTTACTCAAAGGCGCCCCACTGAAAGTTGGTACTGGGTGGCAACACATGGATGCCCTGATGAAACTGCTTGCAAAGCACTGCTACGCTATGCTGGGGGGAATGCCAAGAACACTGCCAATGTGGTGTGCTAGCTTGTGCACCTACACAATCACTGTACAGTATGTGAGGTGTATGCTAGCCCACCAAAGGGAACTTAGTTTTTGTGATGGTGTGTTGCAGGCCCGGATCTAGGCTGCTCAGATGGGGCGGGGGGGGCAAATAGACATTTACACTACGCAACAAAACCACTCAGTTTCACCTACAATGCCTTACTTTTCACCTCAAAACCCTTATTTAATAGCAAACATGACATATTACATAGAACTGTTAATCATAGAACTGATTTTAATATTTACAGATATCTAGGCTATATTTAACATTTATTTTTTATGTGGCCTGTTATGAAATCATGTATTGAACAATTTTAGCACATTTCAGCTTTAAGAAACTCAAATAGTCTACATGCATGCTTAGCATTTTGTGATCATTAAGGCTACTTGACAAACTCTTAGTCAGCTGATTTTAATATTTACAGATATCTAGGCGATATTTGTAACATTTATTTTGTATTTGGCCTGTTGAACTGATGAAATCATGTATTGAACAATTTAAACACACTGTGAAACCTGAAGCCCAAAGTTGGAGACATGCATAGACATTGCTGCAAATGTAAAACTGGATTACTCTGGAATGGCTACCTGTACAGGGGAATGCTTTACACCTTTGTATTCGGTAAGGTCTGCTGTTTCTTCTGATATATGGTTTGTCATGTGTTCGGGAAAAATTCGTGAAGTATTCCACCAAGATGAATGGGTAGGGAGATGAGCGCAGAATGTAACATGAATAAATTAAAGTTACTCTTCTCGCGAACCGTTTACCACAACAACTTGCGGCAAAGAATGGGTGAATTTGGATGCACTTTCTTTCTTGCCGTGCGCTGTCACATTCTCCACTGCGTAAAAGACAGGCTAAATTAATTTGCGTTGTGAATGCTAAGCTTAATTTGACAGGCCATAGGCTAAATAAAAATCGCTAGTCGGATGCAAAGCAGAATATAGAAAGAAAGGGGCACCAAGGCCACAGACCCACAGTGGCCTGTGAACCTCCGATTTTCAAAGGGACATCACGGCCAACGCAAGGGACAATGACATGGCCGCCGTAAAATTCCCACCCTGCTTATAGCACAGTTAAGGAATGACCAATGTTAACAAACTAACTGGCTAGATCACCTTAGAAAGCTAACATGCACATTAGCTAAAAAACAAACCTTATTCAAAACGAGAATAATACAAACACTAACACTACAGTTAAAGGTCTTTATTTAAACCAGCAACAAGAATCTATATTACATAGTAGCCTATAACCTTTATGGAAATATAGCTAAGCCCTCTCTACTGAAGTATGAAACAGCAAGTGATGCACACAGTGTGGAATGGTAGGGGAACGCTGCTGCTCTGGTATTTATACTATCCAACCAGCAAATCAGCACCCTCGAAATTCAGACGGGACGAATTAGAAAAGTGTGATTGGCAGATTCAATAGCTGTCAATTAAAATTGACCAATTAGGTGGGGCAGAAGAAATATTTGGGGGGGCATTGCCCCTCCCAGCCCTATTCTAGATCCGGCCATGGTGTGTTGAATGTGACTCAGAGCTCAGGGGGGGAACATGGTTCAGTGACACTGGTCTTTTTCAGCTGGTGCAGATGGAGTGTAGCCTAGAAATCTAGACGCGCCCCTAGCGGCAGCAAATTACATTTGCTGCCAGGGCTAGTCTAGCAACTCTCCGTTGGCTTGTGAGCTCCAGAAATCGAAACTTAATCAGGGCATTGAAATCGTGTATAGAGTCGTTTGGTGGGCTTAACATAATGATTGATGGCAGAGTTGCAACGGTTTGGCTTGAATTCCCGATACTTGAAAACAAATATCCCATTAAGGCCCCATTAATGCAGAGGGGAATTTGAAAGACAACTGATTATCCCGCCCCTCGGACTGAGCACTCCGAACGGTGAGTGCCCAGACCCTACATTTTAATATGGGTCTGGCTCGCCAGGCTAGATGGAGTGCTCATGGCAAGTAAATCTGAAATCATGGACCATTTGATCTACTGCCCTGTCCCAGTCCTTGAAGGTTTAAAGGAAAAAATACACACTGTCATGATGTCTTCTCATGACATTCAAAGGTTTTTTGTCCTAACAGTCACAAATTAAATAAACAGTTCAGGGACATGATTGTTTAAGAAACTACATTATAACAAGTCGAAATATGAGTTGACATGAAAAGGGATATCGCCCTATATTGAAATAATAGCATAATTCCAGCCACACATATTCTTTTAATATTTTTGACAATAAGTCTGACAATGATGAATGATTTTTACATACCTCTGGTTTGAATTAATCTGGCAATTTCTGTTGATTCAAGTGGTCACCAGATGATTGACAAGATATTCACAAACTTCTTAGGAAGCAGAGCATTGATAGCAGGCCTCCACTTTTCATATCCACACTGGAGGGGGATCCAAACATAAAAAAGTGTCTCAATGTGGAAAAAGGCTGTGCTAAGTACTTCTGGGGATTTTGTTTTGCCTGAGGAAAGGCACTGCCTGTTTTGTGTTCAGAATAAGGCTTTAATCAAATCTGATAGGGAGGCGTCCTGGTAACCAAGATTCCTTTTGCCTATCGTCAACCTAAATACAGTATATTCAGATTACCTTCTGTAGCTCATTTGTTAAAGGGTCTGTCTTTTATCTGACTACCAAACTTGTCACTGACTATTTAAACAGACCTGGTCCAGAGATGTGACTTGACCAGGTTGACTTTATGAGTCAGGAACAGAAATACCAAAGTAAACCAGCGCATAGCATCCTCTGTGTCCCACTGTAAACCCATGCTTGATTTGATAACACTCTGATTTGAGAGAGAGAGAGAGAGAGAGAGAGAGAGAGAGAGAGAGAGAGAGGGCAGTGCAATGTACTACTGTACAGTGTTACAAGCAGCTCTGAGAGATCAGCCTAAGCACATCAGACTGGTACCTCTCAGGTTGTATTTTCTGCATTCATGCTTATTGGAGGGAGGGTTGTGTGGAGTTAAAAAGAAACAATTGTCATTTCTTCATAACAACATAAATAGTTATCTTGCCACCTGCCTTTCACCTTTCTTTCTTTTTTGCCAATTATATGACAGAAATGAGGGGAAGGCCTACAGGGATAGTTTGCATAATATAATTTGCATAAAATAAGGCCATCTGTTTTGAATGTTTTTTCCCCGTCATGACTGTTACTTTATGTTAATGCACCCAGGCCATATACATATCCAGACCATGGCAAGGTCCCTGATGAGTCTGAATGACAAACCAAGGCCCCAGAGCAACACATATCAAATATATACCCTGAGAGGGTAACCTTATTTAATTGGGCACTGCATCGCTCCCATTAAATCTCCCATTAACTCATTCACTGATGTCTTATACTTGTTGTGCTCAGTAACCTGGTGTATTATTATTCCAGTCAGCACACAATACACTGAATAATTGCTGATAATGATGTTTCTTAATGACTTCTTGGTAGTTTAGAGAGAGAGAGAGAGAGAGAGGAAGAAGGTGGATGAGAGTGAAAGAGAGAGTGAGATAGAGAGAGAGAGAGAGAAAGAGAGAGAGAGAGAGAGAGAGAGAGAGAGAGAGAGAGAGAGAGATTGGAGATGGGAAGAAGTGACAGGGTGCTATTCTTTCCAGAGATAGTGGCAGGCCAATTAGCCTACTGTACATTTTTCAGGTTAGCCTCATGCTAGATATCCCATTTGTTTGTTTTCTTTGGCTTGGATATTTGCACATGTTCACACCATTGCATGGAGCAATGCAGAGCCAAGTAAAAGTGGTTGTGGTCTGAAAACAACCAGTGTGTGGCAGAGGTGATGGATTAACAGCAAATGAGAAATCAAACAAACCTGCCGGCTTTGACGACTTCCAGCCAGGGGTCTTAGGGGGCTCAGAGAGAGAGAGAGAGAGAGAGAGAGAGAGAGAGAGAGAGAGAGAGAGGGAACAAGCTGGTGGTTTCTTGACCATCTCCACATACCCAGACCAGAGTGAGCAAGGCCAGATGGTAGCCATGTGGAACATGTTAGGGGAATCTCCCTGATTTCTACACACACACACACACACACACACACACACACACACACACACACACACACACACACACACACACACACACACACACACACACACACACACACACACACACACACACACACACACACACACACACACACACACACACACACACACACACACATACACACACACACACACACACACACACACACACACACACACACACACACACACACATACACATGCACACATAGATGTGGCAAGCAAGCATCACACCAGCTTGACTGAGGATCCTGTGTGTGCCCTAGAAGGTCCATGTTTGTCTCTCTGATTGGACACTGAACACTGTATCCTTTAGTTTGTCTCACATCATTCATTCGTTGGTGTCGGGAGTGAGATCGCCATTGGTCTTGATTTTCATTCTACTCCACTTATTGCAATCAGCAGCAGACATCAATTTAAACAGTCAGTAAACATGTCACTGAGCCCTCCTGAGAACTAAGACCCACAATGCACTAGAGTGCAGACCGTCATTAGACCATACCATAGGCCATTGGCTGATTAGAGAGGTCTGCCTAATTATGAGGGGATCTTACGAGTTCCTCTCGTGTGCAATCACCCCTTCTCTCTTTCCTGAGACTGCAGTGCTTGTTTTGATATTTGGGTTATCCCTTTTTATCACAAAACAGTCCACTGCTAATCCTCTCTTTCAAGAAGCAACACGTTGTGCAAAGTGCTGTAATCAGTAGCTGGTAGCCGTGGTAGCAAGGGTGCAGACAAAGCTCTGCCTAATGGATGATTTTCATGCTTTTGAACGCACTGGCAAGCATGAAAGGCACATTCTTTAAGCGCTTGTTTTAATGAGTCTAAATAAGTGTTTTTGCCATTAGCCTTAGCTTAGATGTAACCTGTAATTTGATATAATCAAAAAAGAATTATAGACACATTTGCCATCTGTCAATATGACCTGGACAGGTGTCAATGCATTTTAATATATTTCAAATACCTCTAATAAATCATACTTTAAGTTTTATGAATTGCAGGATAATAACTTGAATATAATGCTGTGTGTGTGTGTGTGTGTGTGTGTGTGTGAGTGTGTGTATGGGTGTGTGTGTGTGTGTACAGTATGTGTGTGTATGTGTGTGTGTGTGTGTGTGTGTGTGTGTGTGTGTGTGTGTGTGTGTGTGTGTGTGTGTGTGTGTGTGTGTGTGAGTGTCTGTGTGTGGCGTGTGTGCTGCAGCTGAGGGGTGTGTTTAACACATTAAGAGCGTCCTTCTGCCTGAAGACTGATCGCAGTCCAACCTGTCATTTTCATTGCCAACCCTCATTAGACTGCTCCCAATACACTCTCTATCGCCAATGGATTTTCCATCATGAACCAAAATAAAGTTTCCCCTGCATTAGTCAGCACATGTTAGACGGACTAATCTCACAATGTGCAATTTTTAGGCATCTTCGAAAACAGTGATAGCATTTGTTCATTTGTAAAGCTTGATGACTTGTTTGTGTTACTGTTCGTGTAAAATATGCAGTTAAGTCAAATTCTTCTTGTGATTATGGATTTACTTTAGACTTTTAGGATGAATTGAAATACATAGCACATGTCTGTGGGTCTAGTTGGGTGTGGCCTGCCTTGTTGAGACACATATGAAGACATTTCACTGTAATTATCAAGAATGTGTTGACACCCAGCGGGGATTTGAGGTAAACCGTGTCACTGTCTGAATCTTGGGAGTTTGTCGTGGCATGCTATATGGATGGCTGCATGAATTAACCTCACTGACATTTTGTTGTTATGGCATTAAGAGTAAGGAAAAACACTTGAGAAAGAGTTGCTTCTGTAAATGTGGATGAAATCACAGTGGATTTGCTGCTGTCTGAAGTAATGTTATAGCCTGGGTTTTCCCATGCTGCCTTACGCGTGTGATTTTATTCACGCTGCTAGGCAACCTGGGTTCTATGGATTTCGTTTTCACCTTAACGAAGGAACCAATCACAGAACGGAGGGAGGGCAGCAAGACGATGACGACACACCGAAGCCGTTATGAGCTACGTACAGATGCATTTGATAGACATTCGTAGCGCCCAATAAACAGCTCTGGGCATTCGTAAACCACGTTTCAAATACGAGAAAATGAATGTCTAGTTCCCAGACCCCATCTCAATGAGATGAGGTCTGACGTTAGCCAGGCTAGTAGTGTTACACAATCAATCAGAAAATGACTGATTGACCTGCACTTATATTCCTCAAATCACATGAACATGCTCCACTTTAATAGCTTCTGTTTTGAAATGAAAATGTTACAGTTATGAGTGAACTTAGGCCTGTTCACATTTTGCTAATTGAAAAATGGCATGAGGTCTAGCAAAAAAAAATGAAGCACCATATTGCATTTGAGCATGTGTTTGAAATGAAAGCTTTCCGAAGGGTACGACTCCATTATCATTCTGCTTAATTGTGCCTTGAAGGAACAAAGAGGGTGGATAGGGAAATGCGGGGGGCAAGCATCTGCACAAATTAGGTCAATAAAACACAGACAGTATGTTTAGCACTAAAAGTTAATGGGACATGTTTGGGACATTTTTCATATTTGGCTTTTTGGTTTTTGGAAAGCTGTAAGCATATTTTATATTTGATAATTGTGTGTGTGTGTGTGTGTGTGTGTGTGTGTGTATATATAGATAGATAGATACTTTATTGATCCCCAAGGGGAAATGTGTGTGTGTGTGTGTGTGTGTGTGTGTGTGTGTGTGTGTGTGTGTGTGTGTGTGTGTGTGCACGTGCACATGTGTGTGTGCGTGTTCGTGTGTGTGTATGAGTGTGCGTGTGTGTGTGTGAGCATTAGTTGAGATATTCTCTCCCGTTTAACTGTCACAATGCTTCCATTTAGAATGTGGAGACACTAGAATTCATTACAGAACCAAATCTGTCTTTCTTTTGGGGACAGTCATCTGGATATATTTTAGGTTTTTTTTTTTTTTTTTTTTTTTTTTTTTTAACTGAAATCTAAATAAAACCATCAGAAGAAAATAGATTGCTAATAACAAGTCCCTCCACATCATTTTTCTCCCACTCTTCCCAGAAGTGCAGCCATCTTCCAAGAAAGCCTGATGTTATCTCAGCAGCCTTCTACAAATAGAGATCTCATTCAATCACCAGAGATGGTGTGTTTTGCTCTTATCGGCCTTCATCCTCTTTCTCTTACGAAAACACAGTGAGGACTTGAGGCCCATGTGGAGTGGGTGACCACAAGATGGATTTTCTTCCCTTCACTGCGGCATAAACCATGCAGGCAAATCGCCTGGGCCACTTTGCCGATAAAGCTACACTGATGTGATGGTAACCATTTAGCCATCAATCTGTGCTGTGTTAAAATATTCAGGCCAAGTACCGATATTATTCCTTCTGAACTTTTTCCCCTATCCTTTTCAACTGGCTGATTTTATTTGGATATTATACTTTTCTTTATCCCCAGAGGTATGATGATGGGACTGTCCAAATGTGACAGGGCCTTTGAGGACTTGAAAAAAACATTGAGACTGCTGATGTGTGGACGATAATGAGACCTCCTTTTCAAAAAAATGGATGAATTAATGATCAGTCACCAGTCTAAGAGGAATAGTTCAAAGGGATGTTACAACTTGAGAGCAAGTGAGGCCTTGTCTCAGAGCAAGAAATGCTATGACTAATTTAGGTTGTCCTGAAATTTGCATTTTTTTACCAGGTGACATTGTTTTGTTTTTCTCAAAATTTAGTGTCATTTGAACACTTTATTTATGTATTTGTTTACTGATTTCACGCTGTCCCCTGAACAGGTCATCTGTGTTTTTCTCTTTCTTTTAAGAGGCAGCCATGAATGCTAAGCAGAGACATTGGGCTCTTCCTTGTTTTTGTTGCCAGGGATGGACTTGATTGCATGATGCCCAGTGGATTTCACTGATGATTATCTGTGGCACAGATAAGCAGTTAAGCAATTGTCCCCCCGAGCAGCCAGTATGCTGCCTCTCCCTCTTGCAACACAGTGGCAGTGAGATATACAGTTTTCAAACCAGTGGAGCAAATGTCATTGAAATGATCTACAAACAGTTTGTAGTTTAAAAGATATAGGGTCAGTTAGTGTACATGAAATCAAGGAGTCTACCGTTGGTTCGGAGGATGAAACAATCTGAAAAATCTTCCAAAGGATTTACAGAATCATTGAAATGAATACTTAAACAGTTTCAGTGTAATCAGTTGCCAGTTTTACAGAGCATAAAGTACCATTGAGAATAAATAGTGAAGTTATTATCAAAGTGCTGTTTTGTAGAACCATACAATTTGACTTAGTCTCTCTCTCTCTCTCTCTCTCTCTCTGCCATGTCTGTACAAACATTAATACCATCATGAAACACTCCAAAGCGTGCGTCAAGCCACATTGTAATGTTGTAATGTGATGGAGGGTGTCTCTGACCTGAACTGAGGCCTCCTTTTTTTCCTGTATAGGCCAGACACCCATCCAGTGACACCACACGTTTCACAGCTGGAGGAGACGGATCATTAAACGACTATATCAACACCATCCCCTCAGCCTTTGGCATTCCATGCAAGAACGTGCAGTGCTGTGTGTGACTTGTTGGGGAGCAGCTGTTTCATGGTTCTGAACACCTGCATCCAGTCACATTTTTGAGGGCACAATGGGGCTCACTTAGCGAGTTTCTGAGTGCTCCATGTCTTTGAATTGAATGTAATTGGTAATAATCTGTTACAGCAGTTTTACTTCCTGCAAAGTAAAATCAGTGTTCCATGATGTTTGCCATTTTGCTTTATAGCCAGTTGACATCTTGAGGGGATGATTCATACAGTAGGGTTACTTTTAGAGCAATGTGGCCAGCCAATCACATGGCTGATTCTTGGTTGGATAAAGTGATTGGATAGGAAGTGTTCCACTGGTGATTAAAGAGCTCCAGATGATAAAATCGTGGCAAATATCAATGGAAAACTGCCAGAACAACATCACTAAGGAACATTGCCTGGTCACATTACTCAAAAAGCTGTCCTGTGTATCATCACCTGTGTACAGTAAAAGTATTTGACCATATTCTGACCTAAAAAAGAATAGCATTGTTAGGAGTCATGTTAAACTTATTAGCAACTTATTCCAGTTATAAGATACTTTTTAGTTCACAGCCATGCCCATGACATACAGTACAAAGACCAAAGCCATAATTAAAATTCTTCTTCCAGTATGTGGGAAAAAGGAGAACATTAAAAAGGGCTGCCCAGTGGTCCCAGTATTAATGCGGTGTATTGAAAAACACAAACAAGGTCAGTGTTTAATTGTTGCTCTTGTGAAGTGAGAAGTCCGCAGCCAGCATCGCAGTGATGAGACGAATGGCCACGGAGGAGATAAGCTGGAGGAGATGAACTGGTGTGGGCAGGGCTGCTGCTGCTTGTGCCCTAATCCAGCCCTGCTGCATCTATCATGCCTCCCACTGAAGACGGCCAGATGGAGTCCCACGCCAGCGGCATGGGGCTATAGATCCAGCATTGTGGCTCCATGGCACGACACTCATTAATGGTGCGTGGCTACAGAGGGAGTGAGGGGCTGTGAGGCTGCATTAGAAAGGAGCGGATTAGTTGGGGGTAATGACACTGACATACCGTGTGATGGCCACACGGACCTGTTGGGGCACGGAACAGCGGCATGAATCCTTGACCCAGTTTATAGTTGTTGTTCTTTGCGTGAATGAAGCATTATTTTCTTAGTGGGGTCAAAAGGCCAGAGCATGCTTGACTATATTTTTTTCAACAATGCTTTGACTTGACATCACATATTGTTGAGTAAGTAAAGAATTATCCAACTAGGGTGATAATATTGGAGATTTGTCTTGCAGATGGATGCCCAGTGGACAACTGACCTTCTTTGGCCTGTTCCTCCTCCTTTGCATGACTTACAGTGTGTTATTGCTGCAGAATTTCATCAAGAATACAATGTGCTGCCTTTCCATTCGAGACACACCCCTTGAGGTTGCTAAAATTACACATTCTTAGAATCTCAAGAATTCCCAAAGTAGGACATCATCTTTCTATTGTTTTTGACATCGTCTCGAGTGGTTTTGTAATCTGGCACTGCCCCCCCTACACACACACTCCTTTTTCTCCCTCTCCGTCTTCCCTGCTGCATCAGACACTCGGAGGTCTGCTGGAGTGTTCTGTCAGAAATTGAGCAGACTTTGGCAGTCAGAGGATACCCCTTCAAATAGCCCAATCAAAAAAAGAAAAAAAGGAAAAAGTGGATTTACCCTGACAGGCAGATGTGTGTGTTGTGCATATTTGATTAGACATATATATCTGGAATGTGTCAGAAACAGCAGCTTATTGTGCAAATGTAACATCAAAGTAGTTTCATTAAGGTTGCAGTAGCTTCAGAGGAAGACTTTAAGTGATTGAGATAGCTTTAATGTGTGAAGGAAATGTATTGAAGCTTAGTCCTGGTATAACTTTTTTCCTCACTTTTTATATTAATGAGTCATAATCATGCAAAGAAATCACTCTCGGCTGAGTCGTTAAACCAATCTTTCGAAATACAGCACATCACTGATAAATGTCTAAATGTGATTTCTTTCTCATGCTGTTCCTTTGAATCAAACCTGAAGCTTAATCAAAACATGCTACAAAATCATTAGAGTGCACACCTTTGTTATTTGCATCTGAACCTAACATTGGACAAAAGAGAAAACAAACATACAGTTGACCAGAGACCATACTAGACCATACTAGAGAAAAATGAATACCACAAAATCTGTCCACAGGAACCAGGTTCTTCTTCAGTATGACAGGCTGATGCCCACATTACACCATGGGTACTGGTTCATAATGGAGTCCCAGCTGCCTCTCTGATGTCATGGCTCCTAGAGTTCTGCTGCGTTTTAGTTGAGTATGGCTCCATGGGGAACACTCCGCCGGTTCCAGGTTAATAAAACACAATTAAGAGCTCATCGTTACAGCCGCAATTCACTTTTATTAATGTTTTTATGTGGACAGAAATCAAATTTATTTTCCTTACAAGTGTAATCCAGACACGTAACCTTACACTCACTGGCTGGGTGAAGACAATTTATAAAGGGCCACGAAGACAGACAGGAAGGGGGGGAGATAAGTGAGAGGGTCAAAGTTTGCAGACCTGATGAAGTGGGTAAACACAACGATAGAGCGAGCCACAGAGAAGACCTTATATGGAGAAAGTTCAGTGTTCCTCAGGCATCGTCGTGTTACTGATTAATTCACCTCTCTCCATGTGGAGATGGTTCAGTGGTTCTCATATGAGCTGATCATTACAAGGGCCTGACAGAGGCCTGAAAGAGAAAGAGAGACAAGAGAAAATGTCTGAGAGAGAGAGAGAGAGAGAGAGAGAGAGAGAGAGGGAGAGAGAGAGAGAGAGAGAGAGAGAGAGAGAGAGGGAGAGAGAGAGAGAGAGGAGAGAGAGAGAGAGAGAGAGAGAGAGGGAGAGAAAAAGATAAGAACAGATAGAATGAGGAGGGGTACATAGAGAGGGGTACATAGACACACACACACACCACACACCACACACACACACACACACACACACACACACACACACACACACACACACACACACACAGTGGGCCGCGGCTGAAGTGCCCTTGAGCAAGGCACCTAACCCCTCACTGCTCCCTAAGCGCCGCCGTTGTAGCAGGCAGCTCACTGCGCCAGGATTAGTGTGTGCTTCACCTCACTGTGTGTTCACTGTGTGCTGTTTGTGTTTCACTAATTCACCGATTGGGTTAAATGCAGAGACCAAATTTCCCTCACGGGATCAAAAAAGTATATATACAGTACTTATATATATATATATATATACACACACACACACACACACATACATACATACATACACTCAGAAAAAGAATGTTCACACACATAGACAAATATGTTGCAATAAATGGTGTAATAACACACACACACACACACACTCAGAAAAAGAATGTTTATACAAACAAATATGTTGCAATAAATGGCCTTATAATTTAGACCTTTTTATTTGTCATGGAAAAAAATAAACAAGGCTCTGCATGACTGACCAGACTTGTAAACAGTTCCATTAGTGACAGACCTTAAATGTATATTTAAGTAGTAAAAATAAAATGTCTTTGTTTGAATTTAACATTTAGCCTTGACATTTGCTAAGCCAGTCTACTGTAGTTTACAATATCAACACTTTTCATTTTTCATTTCATTAGCACAAGAAATGAATCATCTGTAGGTCAGTACGTACAAAGAAAACACTTTGAACCAGTTAGCTGAGCGTCTGTCTACTGGAGCCATTTGCAAGGCCCCACCTGAGCAACCTTCTGTGGTCTGTGTTGCAATCAAATGAGACACTGTGATATCCAATGGTGTCCATATCTCAATGACATCAAATGCTGGATGGCAAGAAATTTTCTTCAACTGAACGAAAGTAAAACTGATACAATTATTTTTGGCCCTCCAAGTGATGTTTCTATCTTGAAAAATGCACTAGGACCTCTCTCTGCAAACTGCCACAGTGAAGTAAAGAATCTTGGGGTTTTCTTTGACTCCTCTTTAAATTCTAATAAGCAAGTAAATAGTGTGGTCAAAGGCAGCTTTTTTCCAGTTAAGAACCATTGCAAAACTGAAGCCCTTTTTGTCCTTCTCCGATCTTGAAACTCTTATACATGCTTTCATAACATCTAGACTAGATTATTGTAATTCACTATATGCAGGCCTGACCTACTCCACTCTCAACAGACTTCAGCTAGTTCAAAATGCAGCAGCTAGATTATTAAGTGGCTCTAAGAAACGTGAGCGTATAACTCCTGTGTTGGCTAAGCTGCACTGGTTACCTGTGGAGCACAGAGTTAAGTTTAAAAATGTATAGAGCCTTCTCTGTTGTTGCCCCCCAACTCTGGAATAGTCTACCTGTACATTAGCCTGGCTAGCGCCACCACTTCTCAATGAGACGTGGTCTGGGAACCAAACGTTCATTTTCTCGTATTTGAAAAAAATGCCCAGATCCGTTTATTGGGTGCCACGGATGTCTCTCAAATGCGTCTGTGCATAGCTCATCATCGTCTTGCTTTCCCACCTGTTCTGTGATTGGTTCCCTATCTCAGGCGAAAATTTGCTCCATGGTCTCCAGGCTGCCTTAGCAGCGTGAATCAAATCGCGCGCAAGGCAGCATGGGAACACCCAGGCTACCTGTACATATTAAGTCCTCTCCAACCATTGACTGCTTTAAGTCTAATTTAAAGACTTTCATTTTCTCCCAAGCTTTTAATCTACCTTAATACAACCCAACCCCCCCCAAACACACACACTCTTTATTCTTTATTTTATTTTTGACCAATTTGTTTATTATTTCAATTATGTATTTATTTTTCCCCCATGTTATGTTATTATTGTTATTGTACCATTGTCATTGTTTTATGTTTGTTTGTAAGCACTTTGGTTCAACTCAGTTGTTTTTAAATGTGCTATAGAAATAAAGTTGACTTGACTTGACTTGATATCTAACTATAGAGATGCATTTTCTTGCTGACATGCTTTAGGCCTCATGGTTTTGGTTTTAAGAACTCTATAACAAGCGTGAAAAAGATCAGTGGGCCGACCAGTAACCTAAGGCTCCAGCACACCAACTGCAACAATCCAACTTTGGCATTTTACGTACAGGTTATCAAAAGCATGACATGAATGCTTTTAACCCCTTAAGTTATGGCCCCTACTTTGAGTTATTTTGCCCGACATTGCACATCATCATATACTTTGGAGGGCACTGCTCCCACATACTATGGCCCATCATAAAAATGCTTGACCTCTTTCCAAAGCTAAGACCCAGTAGAATTCTCAGAAACAGTCAGAGTGACTGTGTGATGTACTGGCAACGAGTTACAGAGGCTTGAATGTTGTTTTTTCTTTCAGCCGGTAACTCCTTATATGGGCAAAGATGGCAGCTTTGTGTTTTTGTAGGTCATCTTCAGAGGTCTATAGGTAGCTCAGACACATGGGTGGGATCTATTTAACTGGAGGAGTCTCGTGAACACGCCAGTGTGCGTCAACTTAACTTGTGTTGTGGGAAACGGCTTCCAGCACACAGGAATCACCGGAAAATAAGTTTGCAAACAAGTTTGTTTCTAATTCTTTACTTTTGTATGAGCTGGATTATACATCTACCAAACTTATGAATAAAGCAACATGGATATTCCATTAATATGAGTTACCATCATTTCAAGACAATTTATGACGGATCGGAATATTGCCATCCTTGTGTAACCCAGACTAAAAGGTACAGAGGCACAAATTCACGAGGGGGTGGAACGGGGCATTTTATAGCATTTGGATAAGATGTATAGTGATAATAATCAAATACAGTGCACAAAACAATTGTTTTCATAGAAAGCTTAACATGTATCGATTCCGGAGGCGCTCAGCTTTCAAACAAGGTATATTATGAACATACAGCGAACCTGAGGACACTGTATGCGAAATGCGTTGTTCGCTCTGAATAAAATCGAGTAAATGTCAACAGTGTGCGGTAGATCAATCTTATTTTCTGCTATTTAAGGTATATTATGACTATGGTGTTTCAAGATGGTACTTAGAATGAATGTACAGTACAGGGAGAGGAGGGGGCCACTGTAACGTGGATGGCGCTGGGGTGGAGGCAGACGCGTCAGATGGACTTCAAATGCACTGTCTACCCTTTCCATATTCAGTGAAGGTCTTCAGTTTCGGATCATGCAAATTGTGCAATGGTGATTATACCACACATAAATCGTTAAGAGAAATAGGTTGAGCAAATTAAATTTGATGATTATACTGATATGTGGAATCATATGCCCTTTCATTAAACAACAACAACAAAAAAAAGCACAAAACTTTTTAGATACCAGAGACACCAAAGACATTACCAATTAGGAAGACCAGCCAACTCATTTACTACTTTGAAGTTCATCAAAGTACCATCCACAAGAAAAAATGCATATGCATTGGTTTTTGAAGAGGAATTTATTGTAGTAAATCAGTATTTATTGTAGGGCGCATGAACACATGAATAATTTTCTTTCTTTTTGCTGTATGAATACATTCACCACTCATGGAACTATGCTATTACTTTGTTTTCTCTTGTATAATTAATCAGTTGCTTTTCCATAACCCAAACAAGCAATTCAAATATTCATTAATATGTTCCGAAATGCCACACATAAGAATGCCAAGACTTGATGTGTCCTAATTGACTAGCCTCTCCATGGGCACAGCAGATACAGAAGAGAGAGACCATTCAAATGGGTCTCGTTACAGTTCCTCACTACTTTACGACACAATTTATGATAATCTGTGTTATGAGGTTTTTCTCATAGGTGAGTTGTACAATGACTTTTGGCTTATGAATTGACACAGATGGTATAACTGTGTGCCTTTTTATAAAAGGTTCATTCCTATTGTGAGACATTTTCAGTGGGCAGCTTTCTAATGCTTTTGGAATAGTTTGCCTAGTTAGCACAGCAATGTAAATGTCACTGCCACCTGATTTAATAATAATAGTGGCAATTGCTATCCTATTGCCTCTTTATCATTTTAAACCCTCTCTGGAACATCATGACCTCTGCCTTTTATGCCATGTCGTTCGTCTCCATTTCTGTCTCCATGACAACAGTGACTCAGGTTTAAAAAAGAAACCAGCTGCCAGAGTTTAAAGCACAATGCAAATTGTGAATAAAACCCTGAACTTGTGTGATGGCATCTTACAATAGACGTCTTTTTAAAAGAATGAGAAAAATCATACTCACATCCGTTTCACACAGAGTCTTCCAATTAACCAAAACCGCTCATCCTGGGTCCAGACATATGGCAATTACATCCTTTCTTCTCACTTCTCCTTACTCTAGATGATTTCACTGTTGTCCCACCCCCCTCCCTTTTCTCCCTTTTTTTACTGGAAACTGGTGATTTAAACCTTACATAATTAGTGACTGTGATAAATGACTGTGAGTCTATTCTCAAGAGGTCTGGTTTAGAAGTCTCACTTAAATAAGACAAGCCTCCTCTGTACTGAAATGAGGCTGTTTTTTTCTTTCTTGGAGAGTCAACAGGAGGGTTGGGATTCTTTTGCCTTCTGCTTAGTCTTTGGAAAATATCATATAATTACTGTAATATGCAGTTGTGTGCAAATTAAGATATCATGTTCAATTAAACTCTGTGACAGGCAGAGTCCTTTTGTCTTACAGTCATGGTTTAATTTCCAATAACGCACCACAACTGAGTTATTGTTATATTATTTATTGTGTGAAAATGAATTAAGGTACACATTAAACTGAATAAAATTGCATTCACATTTACAGTTTATCTCAGGTGTTGTTAAAGCAAGGCTGCATGTGAGGTGATGTGTGATGAGTGACATCACACCTTGAAATATGCACACAGTCTGGTACAGATTAAAATTGTGCTAGGAACAGGAGCTACTGCGTTAATCCATATAATTATGGTAAAACTCACATCCGCCCTTGTTTTTGTACTTTGGAGAAATGATTTGCACAGACATGCTGCACAGTGAGATAAATCACACTTGCTTCAGCACAGCTTATAATGCTGAGCTTGAGGGTAAACTGCCAGTGCTGGTGATGGTGTCAGCAGCTTCACACATGCAGCAAAGGACATGGGTAGAAAAGACCCTTTTTAATTAACATTACTCTCAACTGCACAGAGACACCTTCATTAATTATAAAAGAGAAGAAGTATGTGTGTGTGTGTGTGTGTGTGTGTGTGTGTGTGTGTGTGTGTGTGTGTGTGTGTGTGTATATGTGTGTGTGTGTGTGTGTGTGTGTGTGTGTGTGTGTGTGTGTGTGTGTGTGTGTGTGATCCTATACAGTGTGTGTGTGTGATCCTATACTGTATGTGTGCTTGTGTCTGTATGTGTTGAAATGACAATATGATATGTTTTGTGTAGTCAAGTCACTTGCGTCAGGCCTTTTCTTGCTTTAATCCTTTGAATAGGTGTTTTCCACCTTCCTCTTCATAAAAATCTAATACTCTGGATTCAAATGCAAAGCCTGTCGTGCTAAAAAATACCTTCTTTGATGAACCATGGACCTCAGTGCTTCTTTGTGGTATCTCCCTGCCTATTTATCATGAAAGTCAGTGTGACTGGTGCAAAGATCCAGGGCTAGGTGTGGTGAGAAAAGTATGCAGGTGTTTGGTGGGAGCTACGTGATCAAGGGTAATCCAGACAGTTGTGTAATTGGCCTGCACAATGAATCTCACTGGGCTTTGTGTAATCAACCTCAAGTGTTTTAAATGGCAGTGTCATTTGAGTGGAGGGAGGGGATTCTTTGAACAGGTGGGGTAACTTGCTATCCCTGTAACGATAATAAACATGTTTACAGTACATACCACAAAAACAAAACTTGAGTGTTGAGGCGTAGGAGGTTGCTATGGCTGAGAGAAAGTTTCTGGACTCTGCAAATGAGTATTCGTACAATTTAAAGATAACAATACATTTTAATACATTTTGATTGATTCGATTTTGATTTGATTTGATTCATTTGACCAGAAAGATCCCATAAACAAGAACTCAAATAAATGAAATATGGGAATGATAGAAAATAAAGTGACTCTATCCATCAGTGTCTTGAGAAGTGCAATCTCATCAGGGACTTCCCGTGGGCAAATATTACCCCCAGAAGTCAAACTCAGGCCCCTGGCCCACCTGACATCCGGGATGTGGTTGTGGATGAGGAGTGGAGCGACTATCCGATGCCCATGGTGGAGTGGTGGAACCCTGAGCCATCTGACAGATGAATATGCTCATACAAGCAGACAGTTGGCCGCCTCTCATACAATAACGGTGCGGGAGGTTGGCACTTCATCAAGCTGCCCACCACTGGGGAATCACAGAAAAAGGTAGAGGGAGTAGAGTGAGAGCAAAAATCCCAGAGAACGACAGGAGACGAGAGAGGAAGAAAGTGAGGAGAACGGCGCAACTCATTTATAGGTGATGTGTGCAATGAACTGAATGAATGAAAGTGTTATAGCTGATTTTGATATCTAACAGCCATTTGCTCTGAAGTTTCACAGTTCATTTGTTCTTTCTAACTTCATCTTATTCTATCAATTTCTATCTTTTAAATGCAGCTAGAGGAACTAAAACTAAGGGCAGTATCGAGCAATTGCTTGCTCTAGAATTACATTGAATCTTTTTTGGTTGATTTGATAAGATGTGTCTGCCGATTTCCCAGCAAATGAAACAATGAACATTTTTCAGGGTGTGTAGCATATGGTGTGAT